>NC_140963.1:117960333-118232833 GCF_056783735.1 Eptatretus burgeri | reverse complement strand
TCCACTGACGGTGTCATTCGGTTAAACGCGGTCATTCGCACGCCGACGGGCGAGAATTCGTAACAATATGTGTATACATATACATATACATATATACATACAGTTACTATATATATAATTTGCGACTCGTTTCATATCATCATTTGTGACTTCATTAATATATATATGTTAATCAATTTATGGTTAAATTGGACAATAAAATGTTATGGTTGAATTAAACACCTTTGTCGAACCATGTCAAAGGTAAATTAAATCAAACAACCAGGGCATGCGAGTTGAGCCCACAGGCCTTGCAGTGCACCTCAGGCCACATACCGATCTCAAAACAAACTTTGCTTCAGCCACTGACACAGCACAGAATCTGTGCCTTCATTACTTGTTACGGTTACATTCGACGACGTTTAAACAATTTCATTAGTGATAAAAACTAGAAAGAGAATTTAACTGCAGAGTGTCACTGAATTAAATATATTGCATTACATCGAAGAATGAATGATCTCATTAACATAGATCTGCGTGCAGACTCACATACTGACAGTACCTCTCCTGTCCTTTGGGGAATGGGGGTAAGGTTAATGACGTTTTTCCTATCTGAGCATTTTAAACATTTTCATCATACTCTGGCTGCCTGCACATTCCTTGGCTTTCCTGCATCGCTTTCTAATATAAACACCCAGGTTGTATTCTCTTATTTCATTACAGGAAAACAGAGGGTGTAGCGCATCATAATGTTCGCTTGGCTGGGTTTTCTTCCACTCCTGTAGTTGATACATGCGTTTTAATCCCATTTATTGTTTGCTTAAAAATCCTTTTTGTTTCAAAAAAGTATCAGATTGAATAAACAATAAAATATTTGCGGTTACCTCTCATTGTATCAATCAAAAGTTTATGTGTGATCTCACTGTGATAAAGCTCACTAAATACACGAGAACACATCATGAAGGGAACTGTTTTTTGTTGTCGCCCAAAGATAATCTGCGAGCCAAATGGACGCTTTGATATAAACGTATCAAAAAACAATGCATCATCGAGAACAGACGATGTGAAACAAGGTGAGTGCTACACAGGCATTACGATCCGAGTGATTACCTGAATGCGGTTTATCTGTGCGCGGACACTTGTTTGATGAGCAGAGACGCTATACTCCAACTTTATGGCAGGCAGGAAGTTGCGCCTGATTTGTCGTGGACGCGACCCCAAAAGCTTCATAGGAGTAGAAAATAGATCCACCTATGGAAAAGAAAAAAAAATAGGCGATTATCATAAGAAAATGGGAAGAGTCGTCATGTTGGTGGGGATTGGATTTCAGGATCACAGAGATCAACTAGAGGGGGAGCACTTGGGAGAGTGCAAAACCTCTGCCGCCAATACTGCTGGGTCACTCAAGTGAACCTTATATCTTATTCATTAAATATGATGTCAACAGTGCTGACAGAGTTATAGTTCTTTTCTTCATTTTTTGGGGGGGGCGGGGGGGGTGGAAATCACTTAAAACATGGAGAAATGCAAAAAAAAGAAATCGAAATTTTGTTGAAAAAAAAGTTGCAAAATTTTTTTTCTCCAACAATTTTTTTTTGGGTGGGGGGTTGGAAATCACTTAAAACATGTGGAAATGCAAAAAAAAAAATTTTCTCTTACAATTTTTTTTGGGGGGGGACCAAGTCCAAAATTTAATGGCATGATCCTTGGACCATACCTAACCCCCCCCCCCCACCAAGTTTCGTCGAAATCCGTCGAGGAGTTTTTCCGTAATACTGTTCACAAACAAACAAGCAAACAAACAGCAAGGGGTGAAAACAGTAACCTCCATCCATCTTCGAAGATGGCGCAGGTTAAAAATGGATCATTAAAGAAAGCAAAAGCAACCAAAACTAGAAAGCATCTCAAAATACAAAGCCCATCCATGGCTGCTTTGAACTTGAACTAAACTTGATGAAAACAGTTAGAAAACTAGAGGGGGAGCACTCGGGAGAGTGCAAAACCTCCGCCGCAAATACTGCTGGGTCACTCAAGTGAACCTTATATCTTATTCATTAAATATGATGTCAACAATGCTGACAGAGTTATAGTTCTTTTCTCCAACATTTTTTTTGGGGGGGAGGGGGTTGGAAATCACTTAAAACATGTAGAAATGCAAAAAAAAAAAAAAATTTCTCCAACAATTTTTTGGGGGGGGTTGGAAAGCACTTAAAACATGTAGAAATGCAAAAAATTCTCTAGCAATTTTCTTTGGGGGGGTAATAATTTTTTTTGGCGGGGGGGTTGGAAATCACTTAAAACATGGAAAAATGCAAAAAAAAAAATTTTTCTCTAAAAATTTTTTTTTGGGGGGGGGGGACCAAGTCCAAAATTTAATGGCATGATCCTTGGACCATACCTAACCCCCCCAGCCCCCACCAAGTTTCGTCTGAATCCGTCGAGGAATTTTTCCGTAATACTGTTCACAAACAAACAAACAAACAAACAGAAAGGGGTGAAAACAGTAACCTCCATCCATCTTCGAAGATGGCGGAGGTTAAAAATGGATCATTAAAGAAAGCAAAAGCAACCAAAACTAGAAAGCATCTCAAAATGCAAAGCCCATCCATGGCTGCTTTGAACTTGAACTAAACTTGACGAAAACAGTTAGAAAACTAGAGGGTGAGCACTTGGGAGAGTGCAAAACCTCCGCCGCAAATACTGCTGGGTCACTCAAGTGAACCTTATATCTTATTCATTAAATATGTCAACAGTGCTGACAGAGTTATAGTTCTTTTCTCCTTTTTTTTTGGGGGGGGGGGGTGGAAATCACTTAAAACATGGAGAAATGCAAAAAAAAAGAAATCGAAATTTTGTTGAAAACAAAGTTGCAAAATTTTTTTTCTCTAACAATATTTTTTGGGGGGGTTGGAAATCACTTAAAACATGTGGAAATGCAAAAAAAAAAAAAAATTCTCTTACAATTTTTTTTTGGGGGGGGGGGACCAAGTCCAAAATTTAATGGCATGATCCTTGGACCATACCTAACCCCCCCCCCCCCACCAAGTTTCCTCGAAATCCGTCGAGGAGTTTTTCCGTAATACTGTTCACAAACAAACAAACAAACAGAAAGGGGTGAAAAAACAGTAACCTCCATCCATCTTCGAAGATGGCGGAGGTTAACTAAAAGGGCACTCGGTAGAGCGCATACCTCCGCCATGTAATGCTTGATCCACAAGAACATATCGGGCCCAATACATTTTTGAAATATCATGCAATACAGTACTGTATCATTTTTGGTCCGCTCTCTCAATGGTGAAGAATCACTTAGAAAATCAAATAATTCTCGAATCCGGATTCAGATGTTCACCAAAATCGAATCAGTTTGTCCTTGTCGCACACCCAACCTGTCCACAAAACTTCATCCAGATCCGTCTACAACTTTTTGAGATATCCTGCACACAATAAAACAAAGACAGACACAAACAGACAGAAAAAGGGGTAAAAACATAACCTTCTTCACCTTTGGTGGTGGAGGTAAAAATTGTGCATTTTATTCATTTGTTTAAAAATACTCATAAAAGTGGTTTGTTGAAGATTTGATGACAAAATATTTATGGGCTGGACAGACAGACAGACAGACAGACAGACAGACAGAAGTGATTGCAAAACCCTGTCTCCCAGAGCATGGGGAATAAAATTGTTTTTTTAACCCAAACAGTGAAGAAACTAGAGGGGGAGCACTCGGTCGAGTGCAAAACCTCCGCGGCCAATACTGCTCGGTCACTGAAGTGAACCTGATATCCTATTCATTCAATTTGAAGTCAACAGTGCTCACAGAGTTATAGTTTGCAACTTTCCCTTTTACTTTTAACTTTTACATACTCAATTCATTCGTCATAACTAGATTCCTTGAGACAGAAATTGATTTTACGTGGGTATATCCATCTGAAGTTCCAAAATCAGCCGCAATTATAATTTTGGCATGTTTTTTTGTTGGAAATCACTTATAACATGTAGAAATGCCAAAAAAAAAAAAAAAAAAAATCGAAATTTTGTTGAAAAAAAGGTGCAAAAAATTTTCTCTAACAATTTTTTTTGGGGGGGTTGGAAATCACTTAAAACATGTAGAAATGCAAAAAAAAAATTCAAATATTTTTTCAAAATGGCCACCATAGCGGCCATATTAGATTTTGGACCAAGTCCAAAATTTAATGGCATGATCCTTGGACCATACCTAATCCCCCCACCAAGTTTCGTCGAAATCCGTCGAGGAGTTTTTCCGTAATACTGTGCACAAACAAACAAACAAACAGAAAGGAGTGAAAACAGTAACCTCCGATCTTCGATGGCGTAGGTTAACTCGAGGGGGAGCACTCGGGAGAATGCAAAACCTCCGCCGCCAATACTGCTAGGTCACTCAAGTGAACCTGATATCCTATTCATTCAATTTGACGTCAACAGTGCTCACAGAGTTATAGTTTGCAACTTTCCCTTTTACTTTTAACCTTTACATACTCAATTCATTCGTCATAACTAGATTCCTCGAGACAGAAATTGATTTTACGTGGGTATATCCACCTGAAGTTCCAAAATCAGCCGCAATTATAATTTTGGCATGTTTTTTTGTTGGAAATCACTTATAACATGTAGCAATGCAAAAACAAGAAATCGAAATTTTGTTGAAAAAAAAGTTGCAAAAAAATTTTTTTTCTCTAAATGTTTTTTTGCGGGGGGGGGTTGGAAATCACTTAAAACATGAAGAAATGCAAAAAAACTCTTTTTTGGGGGAGGGGGTAACAATTTTTTGGGGGGGGTTGGAAATCACTTAAAACATGTAGAAATGCAAAAAAAAAAAAATTCTATTTTTTGGAGGGGGTAACAATTTTTTGGGGGGGTTGGAAATCACTTAAAACATGTAGAAATGCAAAAAAAATTTTTCTCTATTTTTGGGGGGGGTAAAAAATATTTTGGGGGGTGGAAATCACTTAAAACATCTAGAAATGCAAAAAAAATTTTCTAACAATTTTTTTTTGGGGGGTTGGAAATCACTTAAAACATGTAGAAATGCAAAAAAAAAAAATTCTATTCTTTTGGAGGGGGGTAACAATTTTTTGGGGGGGGGGTTGGAAATCACTTAAAACATGTAGAAATGCAAAAAAATATTTTTCTCTATTTTTGGGGGGGGGGGTAAATTTTTGGGGGGAGGGTGGAAATCACTTAAAACGTAGAAATGCAAAAAAAAAAATTCTAAATTTTTTTGGGGGGGGGTTGGAAATCACTTGAAAACGTAGAAATCCCAAAAAAAAAATTCTATTTTTTTGGAGGGGGTAACAATTTTTTAGAATTGAATTAGAATTAACAATCTAAAATAGAATTTTAGAAATGCAAAAAAAAAACATTTTCTATAACAATTTTTTTTGGGGGGGGGGATTTTGGAAAAAATCAATTTTCCAAAATTTAATGGCATGATCCTTGGACCATACCTAACCCCCCCCCCCCACCAAGTTTCGTCGAAATCCGTCGAGGAGTTTTTCCGTAATGCTGTTCACAAACAAACAAACAAACAAACAGAAAGGTGTGAAAACAGTAACCTCCATCTATCTTCAAAGATGGCGGAGGTTAACAAGCAGTTTAGGTATAAAGAGAAGGACTTGGACAAAAAGCCAAACCTTACAGAATTCACAATTACTAAATGGTAAAGAAACAACAGTGTAATGTTGATCTGGCAAATTATTTTACCTCTTTATCATCAATCAGGATTTTTCCATCTCCCTCTGGCTCAGCCAAAAGACGCTGGTATTCTTCCTCCAGTCGGTTGCACCACTTTCCGCTCATCGTTTTCCACCTCCTCTTTGGTTTCTCCTCCCACACAATGCCTGTGCTGGGACCATCAGGGCACAAAGGCAAGCACCTTGTTTAAGAATCACACGCTTTTCTCTTTGTTCAATAATTTTACAAATACTTGAGCACAAGTTTGGTCACCTGATCAGGATAGGGTTATTTAGACTTGAGTAAAGCATCGAGGATTGTTATTAACTAATATGAAGTCAGAAATAAGCAAAGCCATAAATACTGTAGATGAACATAGTGGAAGGAGGGAAACACACCATGGGCCACAAATACTTCTGGATCCAACTTTTTCATCCATGTTCGAGAGCTGGGGATAACTTCATTTTCCACAGTAATTATAAAATATTACACTTTTCTCAAATATCTTTATTCCCACGGGGAAATATTGCACAACAATATAATTTGGCAAATCAGAAAAGGCATTATGGATCATAATGGTACGACGGCAGCTAATTGTCATGAATGACCAATCACAAGTGACGTTCTATCCAGCATGACCACCGATTAAAGCAATATGGCGGCACCCACGTCAATTGACTCAAATAAGAACACTGCCGAGTTTTCGTCAACATTTTGTGTTTTACACGTTGTTTCTTCAGCAACAAAAAGTAATTTCATTCCATTTACCAATGAATCCTGGCTTCGATTCTTCAGTTTTGTGACCGATTTGAAGAAGTACGAGTGCAAAGAAAGCAAGGTTCTCGCGACACAGCAGCCAATCTCGGTTTGGATTTTGACGATGCACAATCATGTATCAACGTTCAACTGACAAATAATGATGTAGGCCACCATTATTGGTGTTACAAAAGCTTCTGTGATGTCAGTAGTCAGGAGGAAGGCCAAGAAATCTGGTGCTCAAGTTGAGATCTGTTACGTACTTCACTCTCAAATTTAACTTCGGGCCAACCCAGGTAGCCTAAGCTAAGTATGCTTACATGTAGAAGAAGTGACAGGTTAAATTATTATCCCCCGCCAACCAATGAAGTTGGCGGGGGATATAGAAATGGGTTCCGTCCGTCCGTCCGTCACATTTCGTTTCCGGAGCTTAACTACAAATCCTCTCAAGATATATTTACGAAATTTGGTACACACATCAAGCAAGTGGTGAACTGGTGCCTTTTGATATTTTCTAATTGATAGGTCACATGGTTTGGCAGCCGTGTTAGATTCAAGAAAAAATATTAAATAATGTTTTCTCTGGAATCACATAACCTAACGAAGCGAAGATTTGCAACTATCATCTTCCATCATGTCTGCATACAGAGTAAAAATGACGTCACAAGTCACATGGTTTGGCGGCCATCTTGGATAGAAAAACACACCTCATCCGATTAACACGAAACTTCACACACGTATTCCACTGGAGGATTGGAGGCAGAATGTAAATTTATGATGTCATAGGTCACATGGTTCGTCAGCCATCTTGGATTGAAAATTAATAAATTTTTAAAATATTCTTCTCCAGAACGGCTGGACAGATCAAGGGGAAACTTCACATACATATTGCACACGCTTAGGGAATACAAGTTTGTTGATCCTCATTTACTTTGTCTTCAACGGATGCTAGTTATTTTTTATTTCCAACACAAATGAATGCAAACAATAGCATTTCTTTTGTGTTGGAAACTCAGTTTGTTATTCGGATTATGAACACTTGTGAATGGTGGTGATTTTCAAAATACTGTACGAGGGAAAATAAACACACAGTAAGTTTGCCGAGCTCGGCGTAGAGGAGGGAGTTGAGAATAAACACATTTGGTCAGGTTTCCATTATTAGGATCGTGTCATGTTTATCACCGACTACATGTAGTTTAGGACTTAGGTAGCCAAGCCCTGAATGTATGCCTCCAATCAATGCCACTGCATGGTTCTTCCTCGTAATTAAATTAAATAACGATGTGAAAGATCACGTCAAAAGGAGTACATTTATTAAATAAGTACAATTGCACAGTATCTCTATCAATTACATACCAATTACCTATTGGAACGTACTAATTACGTTTACTGTATTATCAATAACTATGTGATAGATCACGTCAAAAGGAGTACATTTATTAAATAAGTACAATTGCACAGTATGTCTATCAATTACATACTAATTACCTATTGGAACGTACTAATTACGTTTACTGTATTATCAATTATGTAACACACCAGCACACAACACATGTCCTGTCAAGGGTGTGCAATCTCAAATTGCTCTTTGTTGTTTACCGATGCAACTGAATCCAGACAAAGGAGCAATCAATATTTACACGGGCTGGGGGGGACGGGGAGGAGAGGGGGCAGAGAACAAGCATCGGAGACACCCACAGTGAATGAGTGCCTCGGTCCGAGGTAGTGAATGGTGCAAGAACTTCGAATAGACTGCACACGTTTCGAGATGAATGTTTACTATGCCGTTCCAACGAATATAAACGAGATCACATTTCTGGAAAGGTCAATAGTAAGGTTGGTCAGATGTGAAGAGATTCATGGAGGTCAACTTCTGCAAGTAGCTTGGTAAAAATAAGATTGCATTCTGCTTCCACAGATTGATGGTGAGGATTTTGTTGCACTGGAGTTACAGTACTACAACAAGTATACAAGATTTCTCAGCAATAACGTCAGGTCAGTCTTTTGGTACTGCCACTGGTAACATGTAACCCATTGTTACCTGTCGCATGGTCGGGTTGTCAACGACTACACAAACACCCATCACATCACATCACAAACAACACCTGACGAAGGGTAGATGAGCTCCCTTCAGAGCCATCGGCCATAGATAAAGGAGATGGTGTCCAATAGAAAACACCCGTCAGATTGGACCAGTTTGTGGAAACCTGTGCAGCAGAGAGGGGTAGTGGACCCCTTGATGTGAGACAGATGAGATAGTATTAGCCAACAACAACCGCCAAAAGGTGGACAAGCTAGTATTTAGCCAACGGCAACCACAAAACTACACCAATGAAGAAGAGGGTGGGTAGACGGTGTCGCTTAAGCCGTGGAAGGCATGTTCCTCATCCGGTGGTCTTCCAAGCTAAGTTCACCCGACCGTTTATGTTGTGTTTTACTCTTTGCATTTTTCATCAATTTTTATGTCCCAAACCGTGTCCTGCTGTGTTCTATCGTTTAATTTGTCTCTCGAGTTCAGTCAGGCCTCCCTCCCCTCTGTTTTTCTGCCTCGTTTTTGCTTCTTTGTTTCAGTTATCATTACTTCTGAACTCTCAGCTCAATCCTTTTCCCTTCCTCCCTCAAAATTTTAAACAAAATATCTCTCCTTCACTTGGAAAAAAAAACAATGCCCAACAACACCAACATTGGAAAGAATAAACTTTTTTTCCCCCGAAACTCCACTCTCATTTTCCGATACCTTCCTTGAAATATCCCAAAATTTGATGAAACGTTTCTCTTTTTTTAAAAACCTCTTCACAACATTTACAGTGCCTGTAAAAAGTCTACACCCCCTTTCAAATTTTTCACCTTTTGTTGCCTTATTGAACCCTGATTGAATATTGCATATCGAGAAGCCTGGAATGAAATTGCATTGAATCAGACTATTTAACCTTTATTTATGCATCATAACCCACAACTTCCAAGTAAAAAAAAAAAATTCAACAAATTTCAGAAATTTAATGAAAATACAAAACTACAACATATTGGTTGTATCATTGTCCCCCCCCCCCACCCCCAATCAGTTAATACTTTGTAGAAGCGCCTTTGACAGCAATTACAGCTGTGAGTCTGTTGGGATGTGTCTCTACCAACTATGCACACCTTGATTGGGAGATATTTGCCAATTCTTCTGTACAAAACTGTTCAAGCTCAGTCAAGTTACGTGGAGAGCGTTGAAGGACAGCAATCTTCAAGTTATGCCACAGATTTTCCATGGGATTTACGTCGGGGCTCTGACTGGGCCACTCAAGGACATTTATTATCGAGCCAAAACGAAGTTTTTGCAAGATATGTTAGTCAGCTTGTATTTTTTTTTGTCTGTAATCACGTATAAAAAATTCTGCAGAGCACAGTTATCATTGGAAATTTTTGTCACTTTGCATATCAGAGGCCTATAGAGGTCACTTTCAGCGCATAAAATTTTGAAGGTCAAAGGTCAAGGTCACTGTCGCAAATCAGGGGAGTCGACGAAACCCTTATTTTTTGAGTAATTTTGATCGGATCGTCTTCAAACTTTATGGGAACATAGTTCATGGTCTGGCGCTCAGCTGATTAATTTTTGGTGGCGATTGGCCTTGACCTTCATAGTTAGCACCTAAGGTCAAACATATTTGACCCCAAGGTTAAATTTTCAAGTTTTAGGAACCATATCGTGTAGTACCTCAAATTGAACACCTCGATGAGTGCTTTCTAGATATGTCAAGCTTGAGACATTATGACGTCATTTGGTGACGTTATGAGGCAAACGCATATTTTTCATGGTTACTCTGTAGAACGATTCTCATCGGAATCTCTCGTAGGCAGATATTCCTCAGAGTCGCTCCTGGTGGATAGCAGCTCTGTTCACCTCAGTGTGACATTAAAGAAGTCACACGTGGTCACCTTTTGGCAAGATACGGGTCACCCTGCAGGTGACATTGGTTTATCTTTTTGTTGCTCAATCACTCCAGTGTAGCTTTGGCTGTGTGCTTCGGGTCACCGTCATGCTGAAAGATGAACTTCCGTCCCAATTTCAGCTTTCTTGCAGAGGGCAGCAGGTTTTCCTCTAGGATTTTTCTGTGTTTTGTTCCTTCCATTTTCCCTTCTATCCTGACAAGTGCTCCAGTCCCTGTTGATGAGAAACATCCCCATAACATGATGCTGCCACCACCATGCTTCACAGTAGAGAGAGTGTTCTTTGGGTGATGTACTGTGTTGGGTTTGCGCCAAACGTAACATTTCCATTTAGGCCAAAAAGTTTCATCTTGGTTTTGTCAGACCACAAAACTTTTTGCCACATGGCAAATGATACTGAGGTAAATATGTATGAATGATAAAACAAAAATGCTCTTTATAGCCAAATCATTCGGTCACTGTCGTGTCCAAATATCAGCTTCCGAGCTCAAAAGGTGCCTCAGATATTGCCCAGATGAGAAATAAAATAAAGAAAGAATGAATAAATTGATAATAATCAATTTGTCTGACACACACCCAACCTGTCCACCAAGTCTCATCAGAATCCGTCCAATCACCTTTTGAGATATCCTGCTTCGACAGACAGAATCCAAATCCATTGGGACCACACTCAATGCAGAGCGTCGGTGCTGCCAAAGCAGTCTCTTGGGCTATTGGGGCACAATCCTGGACGGGTCGCCACTCCGACACAGGATAATCGAATGGCTCAATCATCCCAGCAAGCTGGTACTCATGTTGCCGACCTCGGAAGGATGACGGGATGAGACAACCCCACCTGGTATTAGACGGTTAAGCGGGATTTGAACTTAGGTTCCGAGGATCCCAAGCCCACCACCCTAACCATTAAGCCAACACCAGGCATTCAGATAGGTCGACAGACAGACAAGGGTGAAAACATAACCTCCGTTCACCTTTGGTGGTGGAGGTAACAAGTATGGTCTCCATATCGGCCATTTAACATTTCATTCTCTGGGGTTTCATGAACCGCTCACTAAAAAAATCACGAGCACAGAGTGCACTTGGGGATAACGTGATTCTGACTCAGATACTTATTCGGAACCCACATAAATCGATGTCAAGTAACAAAAATGACCGTTTTTACAGCCATTTTTCCCTGCTGTGCAGGGGTTGGCTTTTTCTTGAGGCAATGTTTTATGGCCGGATGCCCTTCCTGACGCAACCCTGGTCACCTCTTACGACACACAGGGATATGGTACACCTATTCCAACCGGGGCATACACCGGGACCAGTACACTGGAACTCACTTCGCCGACCTCGGAAGGATGACAGGCTGGGTCAACCCCTGGTGTTAATTCAGCAGCCAACGGGGCTTGAACTCAGGACCCTGGGATCCCAAGCCACCACCCTAACCACTAAGCCAACACCAGGCTTGATGTCAAGTAATGCCAATCTTTATGGCAAGGAAACTGTATTTGAGAGACTTTAGTCCTACATGCAATGGCCCACAACAGCAGAGCACAGGGATGTACGGGGGGGGGGGGGAGGGAGGGGGGAGGGCAGGGTGAGTGAACAACTAGAAAAAAAAAAAAAAAATGACAGCCAAGAAATGGGCGTTTTAAAACTGTTACAAAACCTCAAGAGTGCATCGTGGCAACGATCATCCAAATGGATTCATTTCCTTGTTGATGATTGTACACGACTGTGACCACTCGTTACATTCAGTGTAGTTCCGCGGAGAGTGGATCGTTTGTGTATTAATTTCCATTCTGCATCCAGAATATAAATATGTAAATGCAATTGGATCAATTCCCACCAGAGAACTCACTTTGGAATGCTTCGACAGAATCCAAACTCTGCCCTTCTCCCCACGAGGATGGGGGGAGAGGGGGAGGGGCACGACTGACGTGCAACACTCAACCACCCAAACTGCCATTATTTCATGTTTTCATGAGGAAAAGTTTTGAAACAATTGAAAGTTTTTTCTCGTGACGCTGACCTTCCGCATGTAAATATAATGCGGTGCAGCAACTTTTGGGGAAGTTGGGTCAGGGGTTTGGAAACTGATAAGGAACAAACAAATAAACCAGATAATTCATCGAACACCTCATCCTGCGCCGTCTTGAGAAAGAATGACATGGGCGATGTCTACGAGCAGCAAATTTGATTGGTCGTGATGACATAAGATGCTGTAATATTTTGTCCAAGTACTGCTGAACGAAAGGGTCATTTATACCACCTTATTTAACACAAGACAATAGTTATTCGTGTCCTTTATGATGTCTTTAAAAAACAAAACAAAAAAATAAAAACAGTGAGTGTCCTTTTTGGAATGATTTTTAGTTTTGTTTGACTGTCAGAGAGGCAGAGACTGAAATTATCGCACTTTTCTCCGCAGGTGTGATCAGGACAAATTCATAGCCAAAATACAGGTTCGTTTTCCAACGCATGTTCAAACTATAATATTCAATTGAAATGAAGTTGTCTCTCGATCATAAAATGATGTTTGTCGAGACAGACAGACAGACAGACAAAGTGAACCAATTGCTTAACCACACTTTTCTCTTTGCATGCCCAGGGTAACAGACAAACAAACTTACTCATATATCCATCCATTGGGACCATACTCTGTGCAGAGCGTTGGTGCTGCTTAAGCAGTCTCCTTGGCTACTGGGCACAATCTTCGACGGGTCGCCACTCCGACACAGGATACCAGCAAGCTGGCACTCATTTTGCCGACCTCGGAAGGATGGCAGGCCGAGTCAACCCCACCTGGTATTAATTTAACATCCGAGTGGGATTTGAACTCAGGATCCTGGGATCTCAAGCCCACCACCTTAACCATGAAGCCAACACCAGGCATACTCATATATAGATAAATTAAAGCTTCACAATGACCTTAAAGGCTGGGAAGAAAGGACGAGGGGACGTTATGTTGAGGAATGGGCATTGAAAAATACAAAGGTCATAATTTTGACTCACCTGACGAGGCTGGAAATAGTAATTCACAGCTGCCACCATGTGATCTTTTATATCCACATGGTTGCAGAAGAGAACAACCAAGCTGACCATCGACCTGAAAAGATTAACGAGAAGGAGAAGAGCGATACCTGGTAAGTGCGATGTAAGATGCCTCCCGCATGTGCGTATTGTTGACGAGCGACAAGCCGCAGGCTTGCAAGGAAACTACGATCCTCTGTGAAGATTGCTCCACCGGCTGTTCCAGGGCATGTAAGGCATCGTCGCTCGTCAGCAGCACAACACGTTGCAGGCCATCCAGGAAACTGATGCAGAAGACATTTTGATCTGCATCACCGTCGCCCCTCTCGTCGTTGATGTGTTGCTCGTTCTGCGGAAGGTGGGAAACCATGGTAGGCTTTCACCGAGAAGCTTCTCTGAAACCCCTTATACAAGTCCAGCAAGGAAAACAGGCTGTGCTGATGTCAAAGGTGAACTATTTAGTTTGTTCAAAGGTGGAATATAAATCGATTGGGCAGATCAATGAGACAAGCCTAAAATAGTGACCTTGATGAGATCGAGTTTGAAGGTGTGCTGTCGATGATTGATCTTGAGCTGGCGTTTTTCACAGGGTTCGGCCCAAGTATAAAGCACCCTTTTCCCTGGAGGAAGCTCTCTGTCTTCCTCCACACCACTAGGAAATAAATAAATAAATAAATAAATAAATAATGACCTTTGATCAGCCGACACCCCCGACTGCTGCAAAAATAGCAGCACCCGAGTTAAAGAAGGGGAAAAAATATGATAAGTTGCCAAACAATTGCACCTTATTAGAGCTATCAAAACTTGGTTTTGATAGAATTTGAACAAAAGAAAAAAAAATGTGTACATCTCCATGATAATGCCATCCACCACATCGTCCCAGGTGATGTGCAGTGTGCTCACCTTTGGGTGAAGGTAAAAGGAAGTTGCGTATGGTTAACGAGGAGTGCCGAGGCCGCACCATCAAAGAAGGGAGAGAAGGAAATGATGGCTGCGTGCTCTACCACGTTAACATCAACAATCAGCCCACCATACTGCAACAACACATGGCTAACTGAATACGATCACTCACTAGTGGTAAAAAGAAAACAAACAACAACAACAAAAAACACACACACACACACACACACACACACACACACACACACACACACACACACACACACACACACACACACACACACACACACACACACACACAACAAACTACCCCTCTCAACCATACTACCTCCAATTTTAATCTTCCTGATGATTAGAAATGAACTCTGCACCATTCTTCATATTGTCAGCTCTGATTTTTCCTTACCTTGTTCCCAAGTCTTAGGAGAACTCCGTTATCATGCTTGGTGAAGTAAAAAGGCTGTGACGACTCATCGGAGCCTTTGACCTTCACCGACAACTTATCCAACTCCCCATCGGGCCAGAACGGAACAGTCTGAAATGAAATGCACGTCAGCGATGGAGCCTCAAACCAGAGGCAGTTGACGGTATTCTCTCAATCTCTCCCGCAGACAATTAAAGGACAATAGAATTAACCAACAAAGTCACCCACATCAGTCTTTTGGGACATATTGAAATTTGTTTTACGGTAATAACATGGCTGAGAATTTCTCTTCAACTCGATACCTTTCCCTCCGGAACCAGCAGCCAACGCTTGACAACAGACTCAAAAACCTCCAGATCCAGCCGAGTCTTGTTGCAGAGGGTAAAGTACGGGGTGAAGAAAACCAGCTTGGTCTGGGTGCAGCTGCCCAAGCGGATCATAATGCCCACCTGGAAGACGGCATGCAGGAGTACGAGAAAGCTGCATTGTCATGTTCTCACATCGGATGGCAAGGAAGGTTTGGGAAAAGTTTACATTCCCCAAACATAGCCTGCCCAATCACGTCTTCCCTGGGGTTACCTGGTAGTCAGTTTTTCCTTTGGTGGTACACTTAACGCATCCTCCGCTCCCCACTGTATCCAAGGAAAACGAGTCCGAGTTCTTACTGTCCGTCACGCACAGTTGCACCTGCAAAAAAGCCCGGTTACTCGGTATCACACAATCACCCGCAAAGTTCTCATCGAATCAGCCTGCTAAGTGAAATTCTCAGGCTTGTCACCCCCCTGCCAATACAAGTTATGATAAATAAATAAAAATAATTATTTGTTAGCCCACACGAACCTTGTTTTTGCTGAATATGCTTTGAGGCTTGTAAGAGAAGAGAAAGGGTAGGTGGTAATCAGCGGGATGTTTGCGATAAATGTCGTCCGCATAGTACTGCAACAGCCTCCCTGTCTTGTTCACCATCCAGTAAGGACAAAACATCGCGAGAGTCGTCTGCCCTCCATTCCGAGAAGCTTCGACCTTCACATCGAATGGGGCGGCTGCATCGCTTCCGGCTGCTGAAAAAGTCACAGCCATGACCTCTGGGAGGTCAGGTTGCAGCTTTAGTGTCGCGTGCCAATCGGCGGAGAAGTACCCGCAAAGGCTCAGTTGCAGAACAGCCGTCATGGGGTCGGCCAGGTAAAGGTCAGTCACCTGTCCAGGAGAGAGCTCCTCTTTCTCCGTTGAGTCCTGAAAATAGCAAGAGATTCCCCCCCACCCTTTTATTATTTTTTCCCCCCGACACGCCTGCAAGTTTTCATCTCAGCAAGGAAATTACTAACTTCTGCGATTCCTCACTAAAGTCACCTTGAGTGTGCACCGCAGTGGGTAAGGCAACAGGTTTTGTAGAGACACTCCGGATCGTATGTGCAGTACACAGGCAGTGCATTTTGTTGCCGCCCGATGGGATGCCGATGTTAGATCGTCTTTCTTGCGCGTGACCATGATGCGCACAGGTTGCTCCCCCTGCCGTGGCACCAGGCACTGCAATTCTGTTGCCTCGCAGTCTGCTTTGCTAATGATTTCTGCCCAAGAAAGCAGTGCAGCTTCATATTCCCCCTTCTCCGGCTTCACAAAGAGGTCGATCCTGAAGGAGTGCCGCGGGAGAAATTGAAACAAACATCGGACGTTTTGAAGTCAAAAGGTTTGAGAATTCTAGTGTGCACAAACTGCACTACAGAACGCAAACTTTCATTCCTCCTCTTCTTTCCTACGCAGCACAGGTTTCTGGGGATGCAGCTGTGATACTACTGAATCAGGCATCGTGTGACGGAAGTATGCGCTCCACCGAGTTCCCTTCTAGTTAATAATGGTTTCTCGCTGAAATAAATAATTTATAATCCACATTTCTGAAACTATTCAAGAAACACTTTTTGCAACATTGGCTTTAAATAAACAGGAATTGCCTTGCGAGGGAGTTCAACGCAGTCGGAGGCCATTATGCCCATCAAAACTTTGCAATGGTTGCCAACCTATGGTTATTTGTCCATACTCCATCCTTTGTAAACGCTGAGCATGAAGCAAGGAAGCAGCACGTACCATTTTAAAAGTGTTTTGTATGACTCATCTGGGGTCACGGTAGGACCGTTGACCTCCCATACTCAGAGCGGACACTCTAACCATTACGCCATGGAGTCCGATTAAAGACAGAAACCTCCCTTCATCAAAAACATGTTAATGTTGTCTCACCCATAGGCAGAAAGCGGGACATTGAATTCGGCTGCGGGTTCAGCCACACCAATCTCTTCCAGATGTTCGTCTTTGCCATTCGCAATCACCTTGAAAGCCATACTGCCATGATTTTTAATCTACGGGAAGATACGCAAAGGCAAGGGTTTATTCATAGTGGAAACATTGTCACTTCAATGAAGGCCCTGTCACACCTTGACGATTTAGCCAGCGTATGCCGACGTATGAAAAATTTGTCTAAAATGCTGGCACACGTCGAATACGTTATGGGTAAGTTTTGTACACGTTAAGAGCACGCTGAAGCATGCTGGCATACGTCGTAGTACGGCGAGCTCGTCGACAAATTTTAAGCATGCTTAAAATTTTTCGACGTATGCCAGCATACGACTCACACGTTCCGCATACGCTGGCCATAAGTTGTAGGCACGTTATACGGTCGTTGACACACGTCGACACACGTTACTTGTAAGTTACTCATAAGTCGAAACACGTCGAGGTAATGTTTAGCTTACCCGAAACTTATTTATAACCTATGAGTAATGTGCTTTGAACCTATGAGTAACGTATCTCCAATACATGTTGACGTATGTAGACGTATTTGATGTCTTCCGGACGACCACAGAACTTACTGAACGTGTTTCTAACTTACAGCTACCGTATAATGGCGTATCGGCAGCGTTTAGGGGAATTGGTATATAAAAATGGGCTTCACAGAGGAACCCGTCAGTGTTTCAGACTCCATGGTTGTTTTTATTTTTATTTTTTTTCTTGGGAAGGACGGTGATGTTGACACTTCGATTTCTCGTGCGGTTATAATATAATATAATTAATAGGCTGCCGCTCAACGATTTAAATCATAACCGCACTAGAATTTGAAGTGTCAACATCACCATCATACTGAAGAAAAGAAAAGAAAAGAAAAAAAAACCAGGGAGTCTGGAACACTGATGGGTTCCTCCTGTGAAGCCCATTTTTATATACCAATTCCCCTAAACGCTGCCAATACGCCATTATAAGGTAGCTGTAAGTTAGAAACACGTTCAGCAAGTTCTGTGGTCGTCCGGAAGATGTCAAATACGTCTATATGTGTCAATATGTGTTGGAGGTACGTTACACATAGGTTCAAAGCACGTTACTCATAGGTTAGAAATAAGTTTCGGGTAAGCGAAACATTACCTTGACGTGTTTCGACTGATGAGTAACTTACAAGTAACGTGTGTCGACGTGTGTCAACAACCGCATAACGTGCCTACAACTAATGGCCGGCGTATGCGGAACGTGTGAGTCATACGCTGGCATAAGTCGAAAAATTTTGAGCATGCTTAAAATTTGTCGACGAGCTCGCCGTACTATGACGTATGCCAGCGTGCTTCAGCGTGCTCTTAACGTATACAAAACTTACCCATAATGTATTTGACGTGTGCCAGCGTTTTAGACAAATTTTTCATACGTCGGCATATGCTGGCTTAATCGTAAAGGTGTGACAGGGCCTTTAAATCGTTGAGCGGCAGCCTATTAAGAGGCTACACCACGTGATCGTCGGCGATAGGCTGCCGCGCTATGCATAAGTTAGACTATCGTTGGGCATAGGTTGTGAACGCCGACAACACGCTCAGCATTCGTTGGTATAAGTTATCTATAAGTTATCGAAACGTTCTGTGTACATTACTAATACGTTATTCATACGTCCAACTCGTTATGAATACGCCCAAAACTGAAAAAAAACATCAATAGTTCAGCGTATGCCAGCGTGTTACATACATTTTGATACGTTGTCATACGTTGGCTAAAACGTCAAGGTGTGACAGCTCCTTGGGGGCTGTGGGGTTTCCTGTGTGAACCTTACTTTGAGGGTCAAACAGGTCATAGGTTTAGTCTGTTAAGAAGACACTAAACATTTGTACATAGTTCAGAATAATAAAATTTCCAAGAGGAAATACAAAGGAACTGGGTATGGGTTAAAGATTAGAGGTTACACCCAATCAGTTTGAGGTACATACGTCCTAAAAACTCTTTTGGTCACGCAACAAGATAAATAAATAAATAGAGAGTTCCTTTACAAGGAACTTCGATGGAGGTGGAGGCCATTCGGCCCATCAAAGCTTGCACTATTATTACCAACCTACGGTTGTTTTTCTGTGCTCTATTCTTTTTAAACGCTGAGTGTCGAGCAAGGAAGGAGCACGTACCATTTTTAAAGTCTTTGATATGACTTGGCCGGGGTTCGAACCACCAAACTCCCAGACTTCACAGCGGATGCACTAACCATTGCGCCACTGAGATGTGAAAGATTGTTTGAAATTAAAAAAAAAACTAATCAAAAAAAAACTTCCTTTGGGGCCATCTCAATATCATGTATGCAAAAATGTCAGAGTTTTGACATGCCCTCCCCAACACCCTTCTCTCTTCTTCCTTCAAAATACCTTTCTTTCGTTATACATGAGATTCACTGTTATCATTACCAAAAGGAAATAATCACAGGAATGGGTGTTGCTATTCATCTTACCTGTAAAGGTGACCTCACGGTGAGCGACTTCATTCCACTTGCAGCATCCACCTGACACACCAGTGTGACCGGCTGCAAGTCTTTGGCATGGCTCAGTGTGTGCACGTATCGCCCCACCTTCGCCATCGTCAGAACAATCTCATTATAGTCCTGTGGTGCTGGAGTTGAACGCCACAAGGATTTTAGCAGACTGGCCTCTTCAAAAAAAACAACAATGACTAAAAAAAACCCAAAAACTTAGTTACAACACCATTGGGAGTTTATTTAATGGTAATACCAATGGCCAGGTGCACTTCTTGTCGGCAAAGTAACGAGCGCTCTCTGGAGTTTACGGGGACGGAGTAATCCAGACCCAAGCTCTCTCCGTCTTGCAGAACATTTGCAGGGCCAAGTGCCACGGGATCCAGCGGCGATCGTGGAGACACGGGGGGTGAAAGGTGAGGCTGAGGAAAGGGTGGCTCACCCTCTGGCGTAAGGGGGGAGACGGCATCCCCAAGCCTGACATCCAGTGGAATTCCGAGGCAGTTTTTTATGGTCACAGGAGCTACCTGCTCACTTGAGCCTATATTTGAAGAGGATAGGCTCGCAGCTTCTGCAAAGGCCTGTACAGAGAGAGCACATTGTACATTTAATAAACATATATTTCATTGAACCAGGTAAAGGGTGATGATGGTGAGTAATTGAGCAATCATGCCTTACGTCTCTTTATACAAGCAAACTGCCCATTCCAGGCCGAGTTTTCGCTTAACCAATCATTCCACTCCAATGCTCCAAACTTCACTCACATAACTTAATGACATGGAAATTGTTCGCACTGACAAGGTGTTCAATTCAAATAACTTGTGAAAGTAATAAATTGTTTCTATTTATTTATTAAAATCAATGATGCTTGTTTTTGAGGAGACATTATGTGTAGTCATTGGCATGGTATTCAGGATGGATAACACCACCAATTACAACAAGAGCACCTTTCCCAGGTTGCTGATCATGGTTAGGCTTTGCTGTGACAGAGTGATGTTCAGCAAGTCTCGTGATGTCACGTTGATGGCCATGACGGGTGGTGGGTTCGGAATCTCCTCCGACGGACGCCTTTGTCTCGCAGGGCAAACTGCACTATTTCGCACCTGAGTGCCCATGAGAAAAACATAAAAATAAAAAAAAAACACACCTGCCTCTTCACCTGGTCCTATCAATGCTTTTCAGAACAGTCTGCACTACTATTATCACCAACTGTACATATTGGAATGGAACAAAAAGGTGTAAAACAATCATATGATTGTGGATGTGCACACAAGGAAAAGTTTTTGATACAGTGTAGAGTTTCAAATTGACCATTCAAGGAAACCACCCCAAACAATGCAGATTATTATAGTGGTGAACAAAAGTTCACACACACCCCTTGCAACCAAGCGGGGGAATTGCATCCTGGAAGCAAATCTAAAATCGAGTTCATGCAGAATATAAAGAAGCCATAACAACAAAAACATAAAGTAAAAATGAACAAAAGTTTATCCTAATTAAAATAATTAAATTACGTTATACAACTGGAATGGCATTCGGTAAAACGCATACCGCTGCGAGGCTGAACAGTTTACGTTTTGTATTCCACCCATAGGCCAGATCTGGATCCGCACCTGATCCAAAATCGAACCGCCTTGTTCTCCTCACCGAACCAATCTGTCCACCAAGTTTGCTCATAATACGTCCAAAACTTTTTCAAATATCGCGTCACCGACCCAAATCATCCAGCAAGTTTTGTCACAATCCATCCACAACTTTTTGGTCCTATCTCTCAATGGTGAAGAATCACTTTAAAAAAAATTAATAGATCCGAATCCGGATCTGGATCTTCACCAAAATTGAATTTATTTATCCTTGTCACACACCCAACCTATCCACCAAGTTTCGTCCAAATCCGTCACTAACTTTTTGAGATATCCTGCTCACAAACAGACAGACAAACGGGTGGAAAAGCCAACCTCGTCCACGTTCGGTGGCGAAGGTAATAAGGGACGACGTGACAGTTTTTCTACTTGCATGTCAAAAGTTAATCATGATTATACATATTTGCAGGGTTGATAAAGACTCATATTAATGACTTGTGGTATGCACCTCTGATTAAAGTTTTGTTTGATACAGTAATGGGTTTTTTTTTTAAGGAGGTGGAGGATGAAATTTTTGAAGTGGAGTACAAGAAAGCCTTTTTGGGTCCATTTGCTTTTTACAGCACAATATTGCACCGCGAGCACTGGGCCAATGTCGGCTGATGCATCATGAAAGGAGAACAAGGTCAAAGTACCTTGAGTGACCCTCTTCATCTGGAAACCTCCGCATTGTGGAGACGCTATGGGAGAAGTGTGTGAAGGAGAGGGTACCCCATGAATGTGTTAAACTTCCAAATGAAAGATGCTTTGAACTGACAGAACATTATATGAAAAGGCTCGAAGGAGTTAAACAAGCTGTAGAAACATTTTATCATGATGGGTTTGGGGGTGATGAAATAAATAAATTGATGATTATTAAAACCTGATATTATTAAAATAAAATATATTAATCCTGAAATAAAATGTACTCAAATATGATATGATTCTTTTTAGTATGTATCCATTTAGAATTAACATAATTATATTTCTCCTCTGTATGGAAAGATCACCTGTATATTAAATGTGTAAACAGGTTGAACTTTGCCAGTAAGTTGAATATAAAGAAGAATTGCCTGTCATGTAGAATTATCTTGAGAATTTTGTATGAAAGACACAAGCAAGTTGGAATGTGGACTTAAGAAAATGTCCAGGCGTATCCAGTACACTCTGGTCGCTTCAAGATAATATATCTTCCCAGTTTTGGGAGAAGCAGACTGATTTTTAACCTACATAAGATGGAAACTTGTTTTAATGGCCATTAGGGTTGGTGTTTGACATCATTCGAGCATTCTGTGCGATTAATATGTTTGGGTTTGAATGTGTGTTCCAACCACTTAAGCAGGAGCTGTCAAAGAAGACTGAAGATAAGGTTCACCTGGAAATTGTCAAGACCGGGTGAACTGACATCAATGTCAGAAAATTATAAAGAAACTGTGTCTTACTGGAAACTATATAAAGACGAAGATTCTCCGGTTATGTTGAGAGATCTGGAGTAAATCTGTCTGTCCAGGATCTCTTGTGCTGGCACATATAATCTGTTTGTTTGTTCAATAAGTGTTTTAAAATTGTACTGACGTTGTGTATCTGTATCTACAAAGTAAAGGGAAGTCTCAAAACTGTACTTCATTTTCCTCCTCCTCCTCCTCCTCCTCCTCCTGCGATTGGCAAATAGGAGCTCACAGGTCAAAGTCCAACTTATCAAAAATAACTAATACCAGGTGTGCATACTTGTGTTCTTTATGAAATCCTGTAATTATCTCCGCCACCGAAGGTGGACGAAGGTTATGTTTTCGCCCCTGTCAGTTTTGTTTATTATCTTGCCAAAACGAAGTTTTTGCAAGATATGTTAGTCAGCTTGTATGGTTTTTTTTTATTTTTTTTATTTTTGTCTGTAATCACGAATCGATCACTCTGCAGAGCACAGTTATCATTGGAAATTTTTGTAACTTCGCATATCAGAGTCCTATAGAGGTCCCTTTCAGCGCATAAAATTTTCAAGGTCAAGGTCAAGGTCACTTTGTCGCAAATCAGGGGAGTCGACGAAACCCTTATTTTTTGAGTAATTTTGATCAGATAGTCTTCAAACTTCATGGGAATATAGTTCATGGTCTGGCGCTCAGCTGATTAATTTTTGGTGATCGGCCTTGACCTTCATGGTTAGTGCTGGAGGTCAAAAGTTTTTGACCCCAAGGTCAAATTTTGAAATCTTAGATACCATATCGAGGAATACCTCATATGAAAGCGCTTGATAAGCGCTTTCCAGATCTGTCAAAAGTTTGACGCTATGACGTCATGATGAAAAAACGGATTTTTCATGAAAATTTTATTTCCTCAGTTCTCATCAAAATCTCTTGATATTTCATGTACAACGGTCCTGGAGAGATACCATTAACCGGACGAAAATATAAAGGTCAAGGTCACAAAAAAGGTCAAGGTCACAAAAAAGGTCAAGGTTGACGAAACCCTTATTTTTTGAGTAACTTTAATTGAATAAATAAGTCACTCATGTTCACATTTTGGCAAGATACTGGTCACCCTGGGGGTGACATTGGTTTTTTTTTTTCTTCTGTTTATCTGTGTGTCTGTGAGCAGGATATCTCAAAAAGTTAGACGGATTTTGGCGAAACTGAGTGGACAGGTTCAGTGTGTGACAAGGATAAATGGATTCCATTTTGGTGAAAATCCAGATCGGATCCGTGCAAGACAATTTTTTTAAAGCGATTCCTCACAATTGAGAGATAGGACCAAAAACAATATTTTGCATGATGTGGACGCATGACAAAACTTGGTGGAAGAGTTGGGTCGGTGACAAGAAAAAGCCTATTCGATTTTTAAGGTACGGATGCAGATCCCGCCCATCAGTGGGACACAAAACATAAACTGTTGAATTTGGTGGAGATATGCGCTCTCTCAATTGCAGTTCTAGTTTACCAGTTGCAGCTTTGAACTTTTTACAGTTCGGCTAACTGAAAGACATGCTTCTTGGCAGCTCGCCATTTATCGGTGGTTCAAACACGACTTCACCCAGCCTTGCAATGAGATTAAAAGGTGTCGACTTGCACAGAGAAAAAGAGGAGATTATATGAAGACGTCACATATGCTTTAATTGAATTTATTCAATTTAATTGAATTTATTTAATTTAATTGAATTTAATTTGTGGTCATGCTGATCTTTATTTGCAACTTCAGAAGATGTACATCATGCTCACTTTCTGGTATGCACCTTGTACAATTTGTCTTTATCATTAACCTCTCCATAATGGCGGTGAAGCCAAAACAGGAAATGCTCGTCCCACAAATGCAAACCTTAAGTGCAAGCTCCCAGCGCTTCTGCTCCAAATCCTCGTAGACAATTTTAGAATGTGCATTTTTCTTTCCCTGCCACAGCTCATTTTCATTCAAAAACATGGGCTCCAACAGAGGTTCCCAGACAGCTAGGAGTTCATTGTAGTAGAGAATCTACTCACACAGACATGGGATGGCATCGAGTTAGGTCAGCGAGAGAAACTCCTCGTTCGACCGACCCTACAAAGAGGAGCTGCCATTTCTCGGGTCAGAAATGAAATCTTACAAAAGGCAAATCGAGTCATTACCTCAAGTGTAAGCTTGCCATCCACGTGAAGAAGTGAGCTCCAATTCCATACAGCACATGAAAACTTGGCCTCGGTAAGCAGCAAGGGAACGGTTCGATGTCCAACTCCGGCTTCCAGCGTCACAGTCAATGACTCCAACATCAGCTCCATGAACTCATTTCCTTGCCTAGCAATTACCATCTCCCCATCTTCCTCCTGGTCTTCCTCTTCAACTTCATGATCCCCACCCTCAATCGTCTGCTCATCAAGAGCCTCATCCACACCCTTTTGCAGGAACCAGAAGTTGGCATTTTCCCAGTCACTCACATCCCACAGGGAAAGTCGAGTCTCTTCATCTTGTGGAACCTCGCTTTCGGTTGCAGAGCGAGAAAGCGCTGCCAGGATGGAAGTGACCGAATTAATGATGACAGGAGAAACCTGAGGAGGATGGGAAAGCAAGGACAAAGTTCCGAGAGAAGAGTCAGTCATCTCACAGACCAAATGTGTTGGGTGTCCAAAAGGTCCCATATCTGCAACAACCATAAATGTGGTCGAAACTCCACCTCATATTTCGGTGCAGCACGATAATTAGGGTGCAACTCAGGTTATGCACCAGAAAACAAGATGGATGTCAATGGAATATGGAAGAGGCTAAGAAAGCAGTGGGCCTCAGCTCTCAGGTTCCTCAAGGTGGTGGAGAAAAAAAAAGAAGAAAATACACAGACCTTAAGGATTACATCTTTGACTTGGAGGTCAATCTTGGTGGAGTTTATACCCTCCGGCTTGCTGTTGAAGAATAAACACGTTGGCTGTAAGACCTGTCAAAGACAGCAAGGGTAGCCTGAGAGCAATCTTCATCCACATTTCACAAATAAATATAGTTTGGGAGCATTACGAGCTCTTCTCACCATGGTTCTCCGGCCTTTCCTGTCACTGCGGACCAGTGGACAAGCCACAACCTGAAGATCTCGGACTGCAGCAGTCATAGTCTGCTTATCGCCATCCCTTTTCAGGTCAAAGTCTAGCTGCAGAGTGGCGATGAGCGAAGGGCTGTCAGAGCGCCGTAGATCCGCCACAAAAAGCACTTCTGGGTTGGTCACTCGTGCAGACACAACCATGCGTCCACCACCACTGCCTTTATCTGTATCTGGTGCTGCAGCACTGCTTGCAGCTGTAGGCTCTGGAGACAATGAAAGGATTGCTGAGCTCCAGTTAAACACAAACAAACATAACACCACTCGACTAATACAGTAGAGTCTCATTATACCAAACAGGTACGTTCTGTGGACTGTCATTTTATCAAACATTTGTAATACTGTGACACCGCCCACCCCCTCGCCTTCTCCACCAAGCTATCCCTTCTCCAAAAACTTGTTATAAAAGGTGCACCCTTAGTGTTTCAGCATACATGACCAGGACATACCACCGGAGCATGACATCAGGCACCACCCTTTCAAAATAAACTAAAATTGCAGACATTTGCAAGTGAATGATCATCATTATGACATAAACTATAGAATACCCAGTAATGATGTACTACTCCCATAATATATTTTCTCCTCGACTGAGAAATTTGTTGACAGACCTTCCTTTGTTGTCTTGGTGAGCTTGGGAGTGCCTTGATGCGAGGTAACACCCGTGGCCTGTTCCTGTGCAACAAGCGAGCCTGTGAAAAAGTCCATGACGGCCATTAGGAACTCGACACTGGCGCAGGTGAAGAGATCTCGCAGAATGCAGTCAACTCGCATCTCTTCCCGGCTCTGTGCGTAACACAACTCCAGTATTTCCTGTCGCTGCTCGCCAGCTCTCATTTTAATCATCCTAGCAAGAGAACACCACATTCAGATTTTGTCTTTCAAGGTAACAGAGATGGACATAAAATACAACAGTTTCATATGGGCCGGTGACTTCACACAAATGCAGTGGTCTCGCTATGATGAACAGATACAATCAATCCCTTGTATACCTGGACATGACATTGTCTCCAGGACGCAGGTCATCAAGCATGCAGTTGCTGAGGTGCAAGGTGATCCTCGTCCAACCATCTGAGGTCATGGCCCCTTTGGCACTAATGAGCCGCAGTTGGAATTCGCCCAACTTGCTGCAGCCTGACCGTCCTTGGGCCTTCTGCTGTGCACACATCAAATTCATAGTCACTTGTCTTTCAAATTCCAGAGCAAAAAAGACCCATCAAAACAAACGCCAAGATGAAAGAATATGAGGTGGTCATATGCCCAAAGTGATTTCAATGTTTAGGGGAAAGGCTCCTTAATGCATGTATATTTATTAACCAAGAAGATTTCCAAACTGCTGAGGGTTCGTCAGGAAAGGGCAGGTATGGGAGCATGTGCCGGAGCAGTGCGTCGCTGCATCCATGTTCCGCCGGCACTCCAGGGGATTCCGTCTGGCCATCCCCCAGGCAGACACCTGGCCCACTCCCATCTCCTTAAGATGCCCATCAATCTGTTGCAACCACAAGGAACGTGGTTGGCCCCTTGGCCTCCTCTACTCACGAGGCTCCCTCGCTGAAATTATCTGGTGAGCAAGATCAGCGTTAGGAAAACGAACGACGTGTCCATAGAGCCACAGCTGACACATGGACTATGCAGGTAACAAATGTCATTTGAGTCTCTCTCAGAAACCACTCTTTGGATAGAAAGTCTGACCAGCGATAGCCAAGGATTCTCCAAAGAGACCTTGTACCAAAGGAATTAAGTCTCTGGCTCAGATCCCTGGTCAGAGTCCAAGTCTCAATTCCGTAGAGCAAGACTGGAAGCAACAAGGACCTGAAGACTCAGACTTTTGTCCTCCCGCACAGGTACCGGCAGTGCCACACCCCATGATCCAGTGAATCCATGACTCCCCAGGCCCGACCCAGATGACTAATGACTTCTGGCTCATAGCCAGCAGAGACATGAATATCACTGCCAAGGTAAGTGAATCTCTCAGTGACCTCAACTTCCTCACCATAAACTGGTACAGACAAGACAGCAGCATCCAAGATGTCAAAGAAAGCCTGGATCTTAGTTTTTACCCAGGAAACCTGTAATCCCAGTGGCTCCGACTCATGATTCAGCACCTCGAGGGGCCCCAAAGGGATACCCAGAGTCTCCGCAAAGATGACTGCATCATCTGCAAAATCAAGGCGAGAGATGTTGACATTCCCCAAAGATGCACTACAGCTTGATCTCTCCAACATCCTCCCTAGTATCCAGTCCATACAAGTGCTGAAAAGTATGGGGGCCAGTACACACCCCTGACAAATTCCAGTAACAACTGGAAATAAGTTGGAGATGGTATCACCACATCTCACAGCACTCTCAGCACCAAAGTGTGGTTCAGATATCAGATTAATCAGTTTTGTTGGCACCGCACGAAGACCAAGAATCCTCCAGAGGGCATCCCGATTCGCTGAATCAAATGCATTTCAGAGATCAACATGGGATGCAAAAGCAGCCCCTGCCGAAACTCTCGCCTGCGTTCGGTGAGGTCCCGCAGGGCAAGGATACGGTTGATCGTTGACACCTTTGGTGTAAAACCTGACTGATCTGGATGCTGGTGCTAAAGCAGATGGTGGCGAATCCTACCAAGAATTATCCGAGCAAAGATCTTGCCCGGCATTGAGTGGAGCGTCACCCCTCGGTAGTTGTTGCAGTCTTGGCGATCACCCTTCCCTTTCCAGAGAGGGACAACAAGGCCCCTCTTCCATTCAGTTGGGATGATGCCTGTGTTCCAGGCAGAGCCAAGAAATGCATGCAACAACATGACTACAGCATTTCCACCAGCCTTGAGAAGTTCAGTATGGATGCCATAGATCCCAGGAAATTTAACCCATTTCAACTGGTTCACCGCTGCTTGTGTTTCCACAAATGAAGGAGGATCACAGTTGATTGGAGGGTCAGCAACAGGGATAGTAACACCCCTGACATCCAACTCAAGAGCTGGTGGATCAGCCTGGTACAACCGCTCAATGTAAACAGCCCGGCGGGCCTTCATTAAAAAATAAAAAATAAAGTATACATTTGTCAAGGCTCGTACGACAGCTAGCACATAACACACAGCAAGGGGGACATGACACAAGAGGGGGGAGAGGGAAGGACAAAACAGTGGGGAACAGAGACATTAGAAGATCTGTGGAAGGGAGAAGGATGGGAACATGGGGAATAGAAGATGGACATTACAGGGACTTTCAGGAAGGAAGGCAGGGAATTTGAAGGAGGTGGGTTTTGGGTGGATTAACTGGGGTAGAAAAGATCGAGGTTTTGGATTGGGGAAGATAAGAGGTGGTGGTGAAGAGCTGTTTTGAAGACCAGGACGGAAGAATGGGATTGAAGAGATTGTGGGAGTTTATTCCAAAGGCGGGAAAAACGAGGAATGAAAGAGTGAAGGTGAGCAGTGATTCGTGATTTTGGTAGTTTTACCAGAAGGGGGTTGTTGGCGGACCTTGATCACCCTGCGGAAATATGGTGGGGACAAAGACAGGGCGGGGGGGGAGCGATACCAGAAAGGAGACTGTAGAAGGCAGAACGACCACCGACCTGCCTGCAATGAGAGAGTGAGAGGCCCAAAGGCTCAGCCTCATCATGGGAGATACCAATGATATGAAATGCCTTGGTTTTCACAGCGTGAAACCGAGAAAGGTGGGAGGCAGGAGCATCAGCCCAGAGGGGAGAGCAGTACTCCATCTGGCTGCGGGTGAAAGCTTTGTAAGTGGTAGACCGTGTCAAAACACCACCAGGATTTGGAGGAAGGAGAGACGTTTGAGAGTTCAGACTTGAGCTTGGAAAGATGTTGTTTTTTGGCTCTCCTGAGGGTAGATACACACTTGTTCCGAACACAGATCTAATCTGGCTGCACAGGAGGTACTCCCACGGAGTGGGTGTTCAGTTTTCTTTGCGTTCTTCTTGTGTGTTTGCGGAGTGAAGGGTTTTACGGTGGCTGGATTGCAAATCCCACCACCAACCTCCTAAAAAAAAAGTAACTCAACTGCAGAAGGACGTCCACAGACAGTTGGGCACAAGATATGGATGGCCGTTGGCTCAACGAGCTCCTCTGCCCTTTGACAGCTTTTGTTTCTTATCCTGATGGGTGTCCATATCCATACACCATCCTCACCAGGAAACCTGGTGGGGTGGATGGTTTAGTCACCGACAACCCGACCATGAAACAGGTTAGTAAAGGTTTAAATGGTACCTGCAGCAAGTCACAGATCTAATCTGGCCTGACCTGACAAGGTTTAGTGAAGGATCAGTTATTCATTGCTCTTTGAGTTTGATTGTTATTTTTACCATGCAGTAATCAGTAATCAAGTAATCTTGATCTAGGTCAACAGTAATCTCATTAAGACCAATAAATATGTTCAACGAACCATTTGTCTGAACAAAAATTCATCTTAACCTAGAATGCACAATGTACAGTAAGTATACCGGGGATTGAACAGGTAATCAAATAGAAAGAAGCTTGCAACATACAAGCCGTATTACATACAATGCCAAATTTTGGGAAGATATTTGCATCAGGAATTATGAATAAGATATCTTTCCACCAATAACAGTAGTACTTAGTTGACCTACCACACTGTTGGCACAGAGGAGCAATGATAATTGCTATTTTCATGCCTTGATGCTAATGGCTGATGTCTATACCCACTAGGGACAAAACATGTAGCAACTAGAGAATTCAGAGAACACCTTAAGCTGCGCAGTCTTGAGAAAAAAAAAGGACGTGGGCAGGGTCTGCAAGTAGAAAATTTGATTGGTCTAGAATCTAGATGATATAAAATGCCAAAATATTTTGTCCAAGTACCGCTAAACGAAAGATTTTTGAAAATACCAAATATGGCAATTTGTGTTCTGCAGTGTTCAAATATATAATTCGATTGAAATAAGATTAACATTTTAAAGGTTGTCGAAAAATAAAATTTCAGAACTTCACTGCCATTGATGCAGTGTCTTTCACACCACCTTATCTAACACATTACACAAGTTCTTCGTGCCTCTCTGTTGTTTGCAATGTTGCCAAAAAACAGTAAGCTTCCTGTTTGGAATGATTTCAATTTTGTTTAACTGCCAGACAGGCAAGAAAGAGTAAAACAATTCTCTCACTCCTTTTTGAGCACATACAATCAGGACAAATTCAGCGCCAAAGTACTGCGAAACTACAGGTTAGTTTTCCAATTCAGGTTCCGATTCGTGTTCAAAATATAACATTCAATTGGAATGAAGGTGTTCCTCAATCATAAACTTATGTTTATGGACAGACACAGACAAAGTGAACAGATTGCTTAAGCACACTTTTCGCTTCATGCACGTGGGGTAATGAAATGCAAGTATTGATGTCAAGAACAAAGTGATGCCATGAAGTAAAAGAATGAGATCGTTAATGTAACAAAGCAAAGACAAAAAAAAAAAACACACACACACATGCACGCACGCACGCACACACACACACACACACCCTTCAGGAACTGGCAAAACAAATAAAGACAAATTAATATATGTATTTCAATGTTGGGATGAGAAAACGGAGCATTGCCTTGCTGGGATCTGGAGTAAGTAGCAGCAACGAAAGAGCTTCGAAATTGAAATCAAATTTCAGAGTCGTATGAGGTACCGCCGGCTGTTTTGATTCCACAACAGCCGAGATCACGATCTTATCTCCTACGGAGAAGAAAGGTTATATCTAATGAGTTAGAACTATTTAATGCACACACAAAAAATCAATTCATCAAAATCACGCAAACGTCGGCTGCAGCTCAAATATATATATATATATATATATATATATTTTTTTTTCTCCAAGAATGGCAACAAGGCAGATCGATTTACCGACTCAAATCGTGCGATTGATCATCTTACCTTGTGACTTATCTTTGCCAATGTTCAGAGGTTTTTCTTCCTCCTTCATTTCAGTCCCTTCCTGTCTATCTCCAGTCGTCGGCCCTTCTGTTAGATTTTCACTCAGCGTAGCCATGACAAGACGCACATCTTCCTGACGTAATGTCACCTGTCAACACCCAAAAGCATCAGTAATCGACAACAACGGTTTTAACAGCAATCAAGCAGTCCCTCGAAAGAGGCCCTGCCAGGTGGAACCAATGCCACGGGAAATAATCCTGCACCTCCATCCCTTTTTCAGAATCCTAAGGCATGTGACAATGACTCTTTCACAAGTTTAATTTCCCAACGCACCAGAGTGACCTCTCCATGGAAAATATCTTATTCGTTGAAAGCAGCAATGTGCTCTTAGTGGGAAGCAGTAATAAGTCGAGTACATCAACTTACCAACATGAGACCCACCTATAAACTAGGAATAACCAAAAACAGGTTCCTTTCTAATGCAATTGAACCTCTCCATGAGGGTTCTTTTACAAGAAAAACAATGAATAGATTTTTCAAAACATTACCCTCACCAAAGGAGAGGGTATTTCATTTGGGTTTGTCTGTCTGTTTGTCCGCACAGAACTTTCGTGTTTTTCTCCGTAACCGCTTGTCGGATTGAGATGAAATTTTTCACCATTGGTGTGACGACTCAAGTAGAATGTTTTAATAATAATTATGACATCATAGCTCATGTGGTGTGCCAGCCCTATTGGAAAAATGGGAAAACTTTGGACTTCTATCTCTGAAACGCGACAAAGGAAAAAAATTGAAACTTCGCACATAGTAAGTACTCCTCATGGGGAATGAGTTCGATTTTTTTTTTTTGAAGTCATAATTTTTGAGGGTCATTTAGGGATAAAATGGTCCACAGTAAAAAAATCCCATTACATCATCGGTTATGTAATTAGGGAGAGGTTCACACATATGATATTGTTAAGGATTCAGCAACGGATAGATTCTCAACCCACTCCGGCCGTCTCCGGGGTTATAACGCCGGCTGGCTTGGCACAGGCCTCGGGTTACGCGTCTTCAATCGCGATACCAACGTAATCCTGGACCTTACCAGTTGGGGAAATAGAACCCCGGTTACAGACTGGTTTTGTCAGATGCCGAGCATTTTCTGCCAGTCTAACTATTTTGGTTTTATATGCCAATCGAACGATTCGTTCCTCGACGCCACACAAATTAATCCGTAGCAGCAACTTCATCCGAATCAACCAGATTGATTGGGGAACATCGGCGAACACAACACAAGCAAAATATTCATGACAATGTTTTTATTAACAATCTTTAACCCGTTCTTAACTAGGGAACTACGGATAACAGGTTTTGAAGGGGTCCCTACCGAGATATGCCTTAAACAACATGCAGAAAAGACAGACAGACAGCATGCAGACAAGACAGAGTACTTGGTGATGTTTCATGGACGAGAGGAAAGTGTCAAAAGCAGGAATGTCGCTCGTAACAAGCCGATGTCCATGGATTCGAGCCCCCAGCTCGAACGTGCCACGTGGCAAAATGGCGCTCGCCCTTTTGTTGCAGACTTCATGCACGCACTCTCGCGCGTTCAGACCCCACGAGGTCGACTGCATCAGAGCGAAAGATCCACGATGGTATGCTCCAGCTGGCTTTTCACAAGGTCCAGCATACAAATCCAGGCTGGCCTGTTCACCAAACAAGGCCAAATCGAGGTGCCGGGCTCCGCAGGCTGGGTCCATGGGATTCCAAAACGTCGTTGAGTCGGGACAGTCAGAGGCTCCGGCGCCAGACGCAGGCTGAACCTGTCGATGACCTCCGTTCGAAGCAGACTCCTGACTCACGCAGCAGCCAGGTCCTCCCAAAGCAGATAGCAGCTTCGGCGCTCTCAGTTCCATCACTGGCCGGACTAGGCCGGCTGCAGTTTCTCTCTCGGCAGAATCACCACTCGCTTTTCTTTGCTTGCCTCTCAAAGCCGACTGCCGTTTCTCTCACGGCAGAATCACCTCCGTCCTCTCAGTTTCTTACCACTTTTTCCTTTCCTTCTCGCCTCGAAACCGACTGTTTCCCCAAACTGAACCACTCCACGAGGTCTTCGTTCGCTCGCTTCGAAGCCACTGCCTCCTCCCCCTTTACGAAGCCGACAAACTCCTCCCCTCAGTTTCACTTCCTCTTTTTGGCCACTCCCTCTCGGCCGACTGGGCGGGGCCTCGTCCGGGATGGGGAAGGAAGGAAGAAGAAGCCCTCGGCACACCACCACTGTACGAACAATAAACATGCATCCTATACCTCCGGACACACATGTAACATCCATTTACCGAACAACCTGACTAAACATGCATTTCATGGGGGATCTGAGCTAATCCTATATTTAGTAGCCTTATAAGGGCCATTTCCGTAACAATATCATAGGTCACATGGTTTCCAGCCATATTGGGTTTACCCTAAAACCTATTAAAATACACCACTCAAAGAAGTCCTGGCAAGGGTCTGAAATCTCTGATTGCTCTTTCTCTTGTTTTGTTATTTTGTATATGGTACATAGTCAAGGCTCGTGGAAGAGCTAGAACATCGAACGGATCAGGATACAACATAACAAAAGGAACAGCAGAGATGAAGGAGAAAATAACTGCAGAATGACAAACAAGGGATGTGGGCAATGATGATGGATAAGGCAGAATGCTCGGGGTGGACAAGATGGATACATGAGCAAAATTTTGGGAGGGAGTGAGTTGTTTAGAGTAGGGGTGGGGAACCTTTTTCCTGTCAAGGGCCATTTCGATTTTTAGAACATTCTTCAAGGGCCATGCAAAATTATTGAACACGTATATCGGACTTATCTAATGCGATGGTTGGAACTGTTTCTCTTTGGCGAGGCGTTTGGTGTCAGGTGGTAGTGATGATGATGCTACTCGCAGCTGGTTTTGCAGGTTTGGGTCAGTCAGTTTTGAGCGGAACCGAGTCTTTGCAAGAGTCAGTTTTGAAAAGAGCTGCTCACAGCTGTAGGTCGTCCCAAACAGTGATGCAAACTTCAGTGCACGTCTCCTCCGAATGGAAAAATCCTCAGCACGTACATACAGATTGTAGAACTCGAGCAAAGGGAGGTTGTTGTACCCGGCTTTGAGCTCGTCATTGCTTTGCAGCTCAATGATTTCATGTTGTAGGTTGTCAGGCACATCAGCTGGTTCCATATTAAACGGCGTGGCAAATATGTTCAGTTCCCTTTGTTTACTTTTCATGTCCTGGAACCTCTCTCCAAATGCCTGGAGGAGTTTTGCACACTCAGCAGCATATTCAGATGTCACAGCAGGCTTTTGTTCTTGCAGAGTGGGAAAGTGGACAGTGTTTCCCCTTTCCAGTTGCACTTGCCACAGCTTTAGTTTAGCTTCAAATGATTTCACATTTGATTGCAGAGAGCTGAGAAGCTGGTTGGGACCTTGGAGCTTGATGTTCAGCTCTGACAGGTACTTGGTAATGTCCACCATGAAGCCCAAATCACACAGCCACTTGCTATCACTGAGTTCCATGACAGGTTTCCCCTTCATCTCCATGAACTGTTTCACTTCTTCTCTCAGTGAGTAAAACCGTGTGAGCATATTTCCGCGACTCAGCCACCGCACCTCACAGTGGTAAACCAGGTCTCTGTACTCTGACTCTAGTTCACTCAGTAGCTCCTTGAACTGGCGGCTGTTCAGCCCTCTGCTTTTGATGACGTTTATGGTGGAAACGACAGTTGTCATCACATTTTTGAGTTTCAGGGACTGTGCACACAGATTCTCTTTGTGTATGATACAGTGACATACAACTAATTCACTTGGATCGAGACTGAGATGACTCATTTCTTTTTTGACCAATGCAGTCAATCCCTTTTTCGTGCCAACCATGGCTGGGACTCCATCCGTGGCCAGGCCACTTAACTTGTCAAACTGCAGTTCGAATTTGGTCATAGCCAAAACAACTTGCTAAAACAAATCCTCACCTTTGGTGGTGCCATGCATGGCTTGCAAAGACAGCAACTCCTCGCTCATATCAAACTCAGCTGTAATCCACCGCACAAAAATGGCTAGTTGGGCGGTGTTTGTTATGTCCGTTGTCTCATCGCAGGCCAGAGAGAAAAACTGGAAATCTCTCGCGGTGTCCTTCAGTGTCTTCTCAATATCTTGTGCCATTTCAGTAATCCGATCTGAGACAGTTCTTCGAGACAAACTGACACTTTGGAACAATTTTACTTTGTCCGGTGGGAGCAGCTCCGCAGCGGCAACAAGGCACTACTCCTTCACAAATTCTCCTTCTGAATGCGGCATCAGCTTCTTAGCGATTAGCTCACTCACCACAAAACTAGCATGAGCAGTGTTGTCTCGGTCAGGTTGTGGTCTTATGAAGACTGCTTGTTGAGCACCAAAACTCCGCCGAAGAGCGTTAACTTTATCCAAGCGCATTTTTCCTTTCAACTCGTCCAGTTTAGGACGTTTCGAGCTGTAATGACGCGCGAGGTTGGACTTTTTCATCACCGAGAGCGCTTCCCGACAAACTAGACATACTGGCTTGCCTTTTACTTCCACAAAGAAATAATCGTTTGCCCATTTCTCTTGGAAAATGTGACATTCCGCATCTACCTTTCATTTCTTGTTAGTCGCCATGTTTGCATATACTGAATGAAATGATGACATGAGATTACGCGATCACACATTACGTTACGCACGTGCTGCATTCACTGACCCTGAACGTGAAACAGACAGATGACAGCTGTCCGTTTAATCTACATTTTGAGGTAAAAATAATCGCTGTCTGGAGGTTTTTTTTGTGTTGTATTTCTGAGGTTGCTTTTGTTTATTTTTTAGCGAACGCAGTGAGCTTCATACTTAACGTGTGCACATGAGAGAATAGGAAACAACAACAATACCCCTGACGATTTGGAATCCGTGTCGTTGGCTATGACCCTTTTGCTTCCGGTTGTTTTTAAACGCTGTGCGGTGTATAAACACGATCGGGTTTTATTTCTATCTTGTGAATATTACTTAACGCGTGCACATGAGAGAATAGGAAAAAAAACAACAATAACAACACAATACCATGGCAATTTGGAATCCGTGTGGTTGGCGATGACCATTTTGCTTGTGGTTTTTTTTGTTTCCGGTGTTTGTCATGGGGGATGATGCATGCCGGGAGATAAAGGCATCGTCAGAGACATGAAAGACCCAAATAATATCAGACATGGTGTATATTTCCTCCACTGATTTTAATAAAGATATCTCCCGCATCATCAAAAAATAATTTTTAATCTTGATTTACATTATTTGATCGCTGATCCCGAATCCAGGGCGAAGTTATCGGAAATTGCGTATACAGTTGTGAACAAGTTGTAGGTAAAGTCAGAAGCGAATGTAAGAAGAATTCGACGTTCGCTTCTAGTATTTATTTTTTTAGATGAGATCCTGTTCTAGGCGGTGTAGTTGTTGTTGTGAAGGTAATGTTGAGGATTTTTTTTTTTCAGATGAGATCCTGTTCGAGGCGGTGTAGTTGTTGTTGTGGAGGTAATGTTGAGGTATAATGTTGAGGTAATATTTATTTTTTCAGATGAGATCCTGTTCTGGGCGGTGTAGTTGTTGTTGTGAAGGTAATGTTGAGGAATTATTTTTTTCAGAGGAGCTCCTGTTCGAGGCGGTGTAGTTGTTGTTGTGAAGGTAATGTTGAGGTAATATTAATTTTTTTCGTTGAGATCCTGTTCGAGGCGGTGTAGTTGTTGTTGTGAAGGTAATGTTGAGGTATAATGTTGAGGTAATATTTCTTTTTTCAGATGAGATCCTGTTCGAGGCGGTGTAGTTGTTGTTGTGAAGGTAATGTTGAGGTAATATTTTTTTTTTCAGATGAGATCCTGTTCTAGACGGTGTAGTTGTCATTGTGAAGGAAATGTTGAGGAAATTTTTTTTCAGATGAGATCCTGTTCTCGGCAGTGTAGTTGTTGTTGTGAAGGCAATGTTGAGGTAATATTTATTTTTGCAGATGAGATCCTGTTCTAGGTGGTGTAGTTGTCATTGTGAAGGAAATGTTGAGGAAATTTTTTTTTCAGATGAGATCCTGTTCTTGGCGGTGTAGTTGTTGTTGTGAAGGCAATGTTGAGGTAATATTTATTTTTTCAGATGAGATCCTGTTCTTGGTGGTGTAGTTGTTGTTGTGAAGGCAATATTGAGGTAATATTTATTTTTGCAGATGAGATCCTGTTCTAGGCGGTGTAGTTGTTGTGAAGGTAATTGCTGTGTCACGTGATTGGGTTTTCGTATATCATGCCTCGCCTGCTAGGGGTGGCAGGAATGTGCTTCTGGTCGCGCAATAAAGCGGAGTTGATGCTGGCACTCTTGCTTCTCGTGTTCCACTGCACCTCGTACACTCTAGTTGGCTGACGAGGATGGTTGAAAACAGGCGTGTGCCCATTTTCGTCGGAGACGAGTTCGGATTGTTTTCAGAACAATTGGGATGCTATTTCCATGCGAACAATGTGGTCGACGAGAGAAAACAGAAGTCGATCTTGCTCGCTTCGCTTTCGGCGGAGCATTATCGACTACTGAGTGATTTGGTGGCGCCGAACAAGCCCTGGGATGATGGGCTGTCGTTTCAGGACATTGTGGAGAAGATGAAAGCACACATGGCGCTGGAAAAGTCATTACAGCTCGCTCGATACCAGTTCGATCACCTCTCAAAAGGGGCAGAGGAGCGCGTCGCTGATTTCGTGGCGCGGATTAAGCATTCTTCCGTGGCCTGCAAGTTCACGGCGGGGGAGCGTCCAGCTTGGCTCAGAGATCGTTTTATCGCTGGTTTACAAGATGCGAAGATGGTTTCAGCGGTTTTACGGCTGAAGGGTGAAGCCATTAAATTTGACTCGGCAGTCAGCGCAGCTACAGCGGTCGAGCAGATTCGCGGGGATGTTTGAGCCATCACCGGCCACGCGGGGTCACGAGCATCCCGAGACGCGCGCACGACCTTCGATGCGGGTCGGACGTCGCCGCGCGGCCGCACATGCGGCGAGGTGACCCCGCGGACGTGTTTGGGATGCGGAGGTCGACACCTGCGCCGTGCGTGCCCGTATAAAGGCACCGTGTGTTTGAATTGTCACAAGGTGGGTCATTTGACGAGTGTGTGCCGTGGGGCGCCGGCCACCGTTAAGGTCATGGATGGCGATGTGCGAGGCGACCCGGGGCGGAACCGGCGGCCGTTGATGGGCCTGTTTTCAATTGGCCCGGCGGCAGCGCGCCCGATGACGGTGGAAGTCGAAGTGAACAAAATGCCGATCACGTTCCAGGTCAATACGGGAGTGGCTGTGTCGATCATCGGCGAACAGACCGCGCGTAGACTCAACGGCCTGAAGCTTATCAGTTCAAACCTCACACTGTTCACGTACACCCGCGAGAAGATAACGCCAGTCGGGATGGCAGACGTGTCTGTGCGGTACCAAGGCCAGGTCGCCACGCTTCGGGTGTACGTCGTGCGGGGGAGGGGACCGTCTCTCCTCGGCCGAGATTGGCTGGCCTGCATCAGGCTAGACTGGGCCGCAGTTCACCTTGTGCAACCCGTGCCGAGCCGGTGGGAGGATCAGTTGGAGAAGATTCTTCAAAGACATCAAGGGTTGTTTGGCAACGACCTTGGGAAACTCAAGGGCATGGAGGCAAAACTCTTCCTGAAGGAGGGGGTGGTTCCTCGGTTTTGTAAACCACGTCCGGTGCCGTATGCCCTGCGGGACAAGGTCAAGGGTGAACTGGATAGGCTGGAGGCCTGTGGAGTGATCGAACGGGTGTCGTGCTCAGATTGGGCCACCCCGGTTGTCACGGTGCTGAAACGGAATGGAGACGTCCGATTGTGCGGGGACTTCAAATCCATGGTTAACCCGGCGCTCAGCGTGGAGCAATATCCACTGCCGTCAATCGATGAAATATATGCGCGATTGGCGGGGAGTCAATACTTCACGAAGCTGGACCTGCGTGATACATATTTTCACCTGCCGATGGATCCCGGGAGTAGCGACCTTTTGACAATCAACACGTGTCAAGGACTCTATCGATATACCCGACTCTGTTTTGGGATTGCTTCGGCCCCAGCTTTGTGGCAGAAAGCCATGGATCAGGTTTGCATTGGCCTGCCCGCTCAGACCTACCTGGACGATGTGCTCATTGCAGGGAAAACGGCGGACGAGCATCTTGCGAACATTGCCCAAGTGCTGACAAAGCGAGAAGCGTGCGGCCTGCGCTTGAACAGGGACAAGTGCGCGTTCTTCAAGCAGCGCTTGGAATACCTCGGGCACATCATCACGCCGGAGGGCCTGTTGAAAGGTCCTTGGAAGGTGGAGGAGATTCAACACATGCCACCGCCTCGCGACAAGACGCAGCTGCGCTCGTTCATTGGTATGGCCCAGTATTACCAGAGGTTCGTGCGAGGGCTCAGCTCACAACTTGCGCCGTTAACACGGTTGCTCAGGAAGGACGAGCGCTGGGCTTGGGGGCCTGCACACCAGGCGTCGTTCGACCGCGTCAAGCGGATGCTCACAGAGGAAACGGTCCTCGTGCACTACGAGCCTGCGCGTCCGCTCCTATTGGCATGCGACAGCTCTGCATATGGCATCGGGGCAGTGCTCTCCCACAGGATGGACGATGGTTCTGAGCGGCCTGTTTGTTTTGCATCCCGGACCCTGTCCGCAGCAGAGCGGGGATATGCCCAAATCGAGCGCGAGGCTCTCAGCCTCGTCTGGGGTGTGCGGAGGTTTCATCAATACCTGCTGGGGCGGCATTTCATTTTGCAGATGTATCACAAACCGCTTCAATTCATCCTGAGACCCGAACGCGGGGTGCCGGTGGTAGCGGCCGCACGAATACAGCGGTGGTGTCTGTTTCTGCGTGCTTACGATTATGATATTCAGTTCCGAAGCACTGAGAAGCATGCTAACTGCGACGGGCTCTCACGCTTGCCGTGTGCGGAGGGTCCAGCTGCGTCTGAGTTGGCCGACCGGGTCGATGTGTTCGCGCTGGGCCAGGTCCAAAGCGGGCCGATCACGGCCAGACAGGTCGCGGTGGAATCGGCTCGTGATCCGGTGCTCGCCCGTGTCGTCCAGGCGATTTCTACGGGGAATTGGAGCGATCTGCCTTCGACACCGGCATTTCAACCTTTCATGTCACGCGCATCGGAGCTGTCGTTGGTCCAACGGTGCGTTATGTGGGGAATGAGGACGGTGATTCCACCGAAGTTCAGGCAGCGGTGTTTGGAAGAACTGCATGTCAGTCACCTTGCATCGTGAAGACCAAGAGTCTTGCTCGGAGCCTGTTGTGGTGGCCGGGGTTGGACAAAGACATTGAGCAGTTGATTAAGCGTTGCGTCACGTGCCAAACAGACGCTGATAACCCGCGTCGAGCTTCGGGACTATGGCCTGCGCCAGACAGAGCTTGGCAGAGGGTCCATGTAGATTTTGCGGGGCCGGTTAATGGCAAAATGTTTTTGATTGTGATTGATGCATTCTCTAAATGGCCGGAGGTTGTAGTAATGCAGCATACATCAGCAAACATTACAGTAGAGAAACTGCGGACGATCTTTGCTAATAAAGGGTTACCGGAGATCCTGGTCTCTGATAATGGTCCGCAGTTCATCACGGGTGTATTTAATGAGTTTATGCGCCAAAATGGTATTCGACATCTCAGGTCCGCGCCGTATCATCCTGAGACGAATGGCCAAGCTGAGTTGTTTGTTAAGATGTTGAAACGGGCTTTGCGCAGGGGGGAGGGGGGGTTGCACCTGTGCAGACGGTGGTCGATGTGTTTTTGCTCCATTACAGGAACGCAGTTCATCCTGTCACGGGTGATTCGCCTGCCATTCGTCTCTATGGATGGGCATTGCGGTCCAGACTGGATTTGCTGCGACCTGGTGGTTTGGGGAGTGGGACGGTGTCGCGTCCGACGCGGCTGCGCGGTTTCGATGTGGGACAGCGGGTAATGGTGCGCGATTATTTCCACGATTCCAAATGGGTGCCGGCGGTGGTCTCTGTGGTACTGGGGCCGGCGAATTGCATGGTGCAGACTGATGGTGGGGAAGTGTGGAAGCAGCACGTGGACCAAATGCATGATCGCTGTTCAGCGTCACCCCCCCCCCCCCACACCTCCCCGGGCCGAACGATGTGGGACCCCCACCTGTAATGTCGCCGGTACCTGACGTTTTATCGCCAGGGCCACATGTGCCGACGCCCAGGGGGTCTTCGCCTGATGCTGTCCTACCCGGGGACGTCGGGCAGGCTGGGCGGTCGGGGGCGGTTGGTATTGCGGATGGCGCGAGTCCGGCGAGGGTGTCACCTCGACCGAGCCGGGAGGCGTCTGAGCCTGGACTGTCTGGCGGCGCTGCCCGTCCGAGGCGGGTCAGAGTGCGGCCGTGGTACTTGGAGGATTATGAGTGTTGATGGGTTTCAGGTGGTCATGTTACGATTGTCCTTTCATCATTTGACTTGTCATTTTACGAGGGGAGGAGTGTGCTGTGTCACGTGATTGGGTTTTCGTATATCATGCCTCGCCCGCTCGGGGTGGCAGGAATGTACTTCCGGTCGCGCAATAAAGCGGAGTTGATGCTGGCACTCTTGCTTCTCGTGTTCCACTGCACCTCATACACTCTAGTAATGTTGAGGTAATATTTATTTTTGCAGGTGAGATCCTGTTCTAGGCGGTGTAGTTGTTGTTGTGAAGGAAATGTTGAGGAATGTTTTTTTCAGATGAGATCCTGTTCGAGGTGGTGTAGTTGTTGTTGTGAAGGTAATGTTGAGGTATAATGTTGAGGTAATATTTATTTTTTCAGATGAGATCCTGCTCTAGGCGGTGTAGTTGTTGTTGTGAAGGTAATGTTGAGGTAATATTAATTTTTTCAGATGAGATCCTGTTCTAGGCGGTGTAGTTGTTGTTGTGAAGGTAATGTTGAGGTATAATGTTGAGGTAATATTTTTTTTTCAGATGAGATCCTGTTCTAGGCGGTGTAGCTGTTGTTATGAAGGTAATGTTGAGGTATAATGTTGAGGTAATGTTTTTTTTTCAGATGAGATCCTGTTCTAGGCGGTGTAGTTGTTGTTGTGAAGGTAATGTTGAGGTAATATTTTTTTAGATGAGATCCTGTTCGAGGCGGTGTAGTTGTTGTTGTGAAGGTCATGGTGAGGTATAATGTTGAGCTAATATTTATTTCTTCAGATGAGATCCTGTTCAAGGCGGTGTAGTTGTTGTTGTGAAGGTAATGTTGAGGAATTTTTTTTTCAGATGAGATCCTGTTCTAGGCGGTGTAGTTGTTGTTGTGAAGGTAATGTTGAGGTAATATTTTTTTAGATGAGATGCTGTTCTTGGCGGTGTAGTTGTTGTGAAGGTAATGTTGAGGTAATATTTATTTTTGCAGATGAGATCCTGTTCTGGGCGGTGTCGTTGTTGTTGTGAAGGTAATGTTAAGGTAATATTTATTTTTTTCATTGCAAAAAGACTTTAATTTGATATATTTAAGAAGCGAATGTAAGAAGAATTCTACGTTCGCTTCTCGGCTTTGCCTATTCCATGTTATGAATTGCCTCACAGGCCGGATCAAACGGTCTCGCGAGCCGTATACGGCCCGGAGGCGGGAGGTTCCCCACCCCTGGTTTGGAGGGTGCAGAAAATATCATGGCTTTGGATGGGGGATGACCTGAGATGTTGGTGAACACCTGTCTTGAAGACCAGGAGGGAAGCATGAGATTGAAGATAATGTGGAAGTTGGTTCCACAAGTTGGGGGGGGGGGGAGAATGAATGAGTGTAGGTGAGCATTGATCCTGGATTTAAGGAATTTCCCACGAAGGGAGATTCTAATGGACCATATGTGCCCTGCAAATACCTGGGGAGGTTGTGGAGACAAAGCATGGAGAGGGAAGAGGGTGCAAAGACCAGAAAAGAAGGCAGGAGAAGACAGAGACCACAGACCTGTGGGCAATGGGAAAGGGATAGGCCCAACGACACAGTTTCATCGTATGAAGCTCCAATGATCTTTAAGACCTTGGTTTCCACAGCATCAAGCTGAGAAAGGTGTGAGGCAGGGGAGCCAAGCCAGAGGGGGGGGGGAGCAGTAGTCAATCAAACTGCAGATGAAAGACTTGAAGGTGCATTGGAGTTCAGGTGTGCCAGGAGGGACTTTGTACAATGGAGGATGCCCAGTAAGCTACTGGCTTTGGAAATCAACTTTGAAATCTTCTTCTTCTTGTGCATGGCAGCTATCATTTTGCTGGGGCATGACTATGCCGCTGATGCTGTGCCCCTATTCCAGTAAAATGGTACTCATTTTGCCGACCTCGGAAGGATGACAGGCGGAGTCAACCCCACCTGGTATTAATTCAGTGGCCAACAGGACTCAAACTCAGGACCCAAAGATCCCAAGCCAGCCAACATAACCACCAAGCCAACACCAAGCTTGAAACTTTGAAATGTGGTTTGCCCAAGAAAGATCATGGCTGAGAGTCAGACCCAGAAGTTTGAGTAGGTTGTTGAAAAAGCAGATAGGATGGTTTGCTGTGCAGTAGTTTTGGAGAGAGGGAGAGAGGAAGAGAAGGAGAGAGAGGAAGAGAAGGAGAGAGAGGAAGAGAAGGAGAGAGAGGAAGAGAAGGAGAGAGAGGAAGAGAAGGAGAGAGAGGAAGAGAGGAAGAGAGGAAGAGAAGAAGAGACAGAGAGAGGAAGAGAGGAAGAGAAGAAGAGAGAGAGAGAGGAAGAGAGGAAGAGAAGAAGAGACAGAGAGAGACAGAGAGAGACAGAGAGAGACAGAGAGAGACAGAGAGAGACAGAGAGAGACAGAGAGAGACAGAGACAGAGAGAGACGGACGGCCGGACAGGCAGACGGACGGACGGACGGACGGACAGACAGACAGGCAGGCAGACGGACGGACGGACGGAGAGAGAGGGACGGACGGACGGAGGGAGAGAGAGGGAGGGACGGACGGACGGACGGAGAGAGAGGGACGGACGGAGAGAGAGGGACGGACGGAGAGAGAGAGACGGACAGACGGAGAGAGAGAGAGAGAGACGGACGGACGGACGGAGAGAGAGAGAGAGAGAGAGGGACGGACGGACGGACAGAGAGAGAGAGAGAGAGAGAGAGACGGACGGACGGACGGACGGACAGAGAGAGAGAGAGAGAGAGAGACGGACGGACGGAGAGAGAGAGAGAGAGAGAGAGAGAGAGAGAGAGAGAGAGAGAGAGAGAGAGAGAGAGAGAGAGAGAGAGAGAGAGAGAGAGAGAGAGAGAGAGAGAGAGACAGACGGGCGGACGGACGGACGTAGCGAGAGAGACGGGGAGAGAGAGAGAGAGACGGGCGGACGGACGTAGAGAGAGAGAGAGAGAGAGAGAGAGAGAGAGAGAGAGAGAGAGAGAGAGAGAGAGAGAGAGAGAGAGAGAGAGACGGGCGGACGGACGTAGCGAGAGAGAGAGAGAGAGAGAGAGACGGGCGGACGGACGTAGCGAGAGAGAGAGAGAGAGAGAGAGACGGGCGGACGGACGTAGCGAGAGAGAGAGAGAGAGACGGACGTAGCGAGAGAGAGAGAGAGAGAGAGAGACGGGCGTAGCGAGAGAGAGAGAGAGAGAGAGAGACGGGAGGACGGACGGAGCGAGAGAGAGAGAGAGAGAGACGCGCGCCACGAGAGAGAGAGAGAGAGAGAGAGACGGGCGTAGCGAGAGAGAGAGAGAGAGAGAGAGAGAGAGAGACGGGCGTAGCGAGAGAGAGAGAGAGAGAGAGAGAGACGGGCGTAGCGAGAGAGAGAGAGAGAGAGAGAGACGGGCGTAGCGAGAGAGAGAGAGAGAGACGGGCGGGCGGACGGACGGAGAGAGAGAGAGAGAGAGACGGAGAGAGAGACGGAGAGAGAGACGGAGAGAGAGACGGAGAGAGAGACGGAGAGAGAGACGGAGAGACGGAGAGACGGACAGGATGGGTTGGGAACACAAGATTGGAAAGCAAACACAGAATTGAGGCATTCTGTGATCTCACGAGTGGAGTTGGTGATGGTGCATTTGAGAAGAGTGAAGCGATGGAGGGGGAGCATACATCAGAAAGAGACTTAACAAGGTGTTGCCAGGTTTTAGAGGAGGGAGACAAGACTGAAAGTTCAATCTTGAGGACGGACAGATGTTGTTTTCTGGCTCTACTGAAGGTGGACACACTTGTTGTGGGCTTTGTGGAATGACCTTCAGTTGCCTTTGTCCTCCAGGAGGAGAATGCATCTGCCTCTTTTTAGGCATCTGCCTCATCACAGAATTCAATGTACCATGGGTGGGAGGATGCGTATGATAACTGAAGACAACATTGGTTGAATCAGTGCAAATGGGAAAGCAAATTTCTGTGGAAGAATTCCTAAGCCAAGTTAATGTCAGGGGCGGTAAATTGAAGAGACCAGTCGTAAAGAGGGATGGCTGTTTGCTGTCCCTGCCACTTCACCGAAGTGAACTGCCAGACTCACCGGTGCTGAGGCTGTTCTCTGAGAATGGCCAGAGAAATGTTGACCTTCACAAGCACATGAACAGATGAACCAATTGGAGCAAAGGAAGAGTAAAATACATTGATGGGGAAGTTTGTCATAACCAAATCCAGAAGGGAGGATTTGCCATTGACAAAAATCTGGGTGGGAAAGTTTACAGATCGAGGTCGTCCCATGGAGTCACAGAATTTATTTGCAGACGCACCATGGCTGGTGAGAGAGGTACCAACACCCAGCCAATTAGCATGGTGACAACTAAAATCACCACATATGAGGAAGAGAGACTTGGGATGAGTGGTTAAAAGTTGGTCTCTGTCATCTGAGAGAGAGAGGATGTCGGTGGAGTTGTCACTGATTGGAGGATATTACAATACCCAGACATACATGAGGTGGAAGTGGAGGGGAAGTCACAGCCAAAAGTACTTGAGGTTTGGTAGTTTTAAGTGCAGTACGCGGACAGCGAGAAATTGAGTGTGACTTTGCCACCAGGACGGGCTTCAGATCAATCAAACTGGAGGAGACAATAGCGAGGATGAGACACGAAGGCGTAAGGGATGTCCTGTGGGAGGAAGGATTCTGTTAAACAGATGATGTCCAGCTTATTATCAGTGGCCTGGATTGAAAGATCTGTCAGTTAGGAACAGAGGCCTTGGATGTTTGAGGTCCACACAGTTAGGAACAAGGGAAGAGGAGCTGCTGATATGGTGTAGGAATGTGGAAAGAAGCAAGGAGAAGAGTGTGTGGGGTGGGGCAAAGTTTGGCAGGAGTGTGTGGGGCTGGGGCAAAGTTAGGGGAGAGGATTAAGGGAAGAGCCGAGAGTGGGATGAGGAGGAAGCCGAGAGGGAGTGGGACGTGGGGGGCAGCAGATGGGGGTGTGGAAGGGGAGAAGTGGGAGGTACTGACACAATCCATGAATGAACATGAAGGAGAATTTATTGTCATGCGCACACAACCACTGCACAATGGATATACTGCGACAGGCTTCATGGGTGGTGTGGTAAAAATGTTTTTGGTTGAAGAAATGGGGGAACATTTGGCTGTAGGTTCAAGCGGAGGCCAGATGACCTAAGCGTTTAGAAGTGAAGAGGTTTTTGGTAATCAGCCTTGTGAAAAATAAGGAGTAATGCGTGAGCATGGGAGATGGAGTTCAGTCTTTCGTGATGTGGTTGTTGAAGTCAGTGAAGAGGTGTGTTCACTTTTTGGAGTAAAGAGTGTTCTGTTTGTATTTTTTTTTTTTGAAGCAAGGAGGGGAAAAGGATTAAGCTGAGGGATCAAAAGTAACAATACCTGGAATAAAGGCAGTGAAAACGAAGCACGTGAGATGAAAAATGGAGGAGAAGCAACAACCTGAACAGCACTTGTAGGCCAGACTTTACCAGGGCCACAAACTTGACGATTCAACACAAAATACGGTTTGGCAGAGAAATTGGACGAAAAGCACGACCGGCAAAACAGGAACTAAAACCAGAGTTTGTGTCAAAGCCACCCAATGCTCGCCTGTTTATACTGTTACGGCTGTGGAAATTCGCAGAGCACCATATAGGTCCTGAGATCAGTTATGCTGATAAGTCTGTGTTCAGATAGATTTCCCCACCGTTGTCTAATGGGATTATTCGTGTAATCAGGGCTGTGATCTTTGAGTTAGCCGTTTTTCTTTTGCTATCGTTATTTTGGACCGACCGCTTCACAACCACCACCTCGACCACCAACATCGCTCTCATCAACCGCTTCACAACAACCACCGCCACCAACACCTTCTCCACCACCGCCTTCACACAACCACCTTAACCACAAGCACCCAACCACATCACCCTCACGACCACCACAAAACGCCAGCCACGCAACCATTACAACAACCACCTTAACCACCACCACGTTTCCACCTCAGCAGGGTTGCGAGAAGCCTGACATTCATCGGGAGAGAACGGACGACGGCCTCACCCCTCCCCCCCCCCCAACGAAAAGCACGTGTGGAAGAGACGCGGGGAGGCAGTGCTTAAACCAAAAGAGCCGGGCCGATCTCCTGGAATTTTCCTCCACCGCGCGCCGCGAAGGGAGGAGCGATGCGCTGTCGACATAAAAGCGCACGCGGAACGAGAGGTCTTGGTCTGTCGAGGTCTGCAGGTCGTGGTCGCTCTCTGCCTGGGTCAAAGTCTGGCGAGGTCTGCAGGTCGTGGTCGCTCTCTGCCTGGGTCAAAGTCTGGCGAGGTCTGCAGGTCATGGTCACTCTCTGCCTGGGTCAAAGTCTGTCGAGGTCTGCAGGTCGTGGTCGCTCTCTGCCTGGATCAAAGTCTATCGAGGTATGCAGGTCGTGGTCGCTCTCTGCCTTGGTCAAAGTCTGTCGAGGTCTGCAGGTCGTGGTCGCTCTCTGCCTGGGTCAAAGTCTGTCGAGGTCTGCAGGTCGTGGTCGCTCTCTGCCTGGGTCAAAGTCTGTCGAGGTCTGCAGGTCGTGGTCGCTCTGTGCCTGGGTCAAAGTCTGTCGAGGTCTGCAGGTCGTGGTCGCTCTCTGCCTGGGTCAAAGTCTGTCGAGGTCTGCAGGTCGTGGTCGCTCTCTGCCTGGATCAAAGTCTGTCGAGGTATACAGGTCGTGGTCGCTCTCTGCCTTGGTCAAAGTCTGTCGAGGTCTGCAGGTCGTGGTCACTCTCTGCCTGGGTCAAAGTCTGTCGAGGTCTGCAGGTCGTGGTCGCTCTCTGCCTGGGTCAAAGTCTGTCGAGGTCTGCAGGTCGTGGTTGCTCTGTGCCTGGGTCAAAGTCTGTCGAGGTCTGCAGGTCGTGGTCGCTCTCTGCCTGGATCAAAGTCTGTCGAGGTCTGCAGGTCGTGGTCGCTCTCTGCCTGGGTCAAAGTCTGTTGAGGTCAGCAGGTCGTGGTCGCTCTCTGCCTGGGTCAAAGTCTGTCGAGGTCAGCAGGTCGTGGTCGCTCTCTGCCTGGGTCAAAGTCTGTCGAGGTCTGCAGGTCGTGGTCGCTCTCTGCCTGGGTCAAAGTCTGTCGAGGTCTGCAGGTCGTGGTCGCTCTCTGCCTGGGTCAAAGTCTTTCGAGGTCTGCAGGTCGTGGTCGCTCTCTGCCTGGATCAAAGTCTGTCGAGGTCTGCAGGTCGTGGTCGCTCTCTGCCTGGGTCAAAGTCTGTCGAGGTCTGTAGGTCGTGGTCACTCTCTGCCTGGGTCAAAGTCTGTCGAGGTCTGCAGGTCGTGGTCGCTCTCTGCCTGGGTCAAAGTCTGTCGAGGTCTGCAGGTTGTGGTCGCTCTCTGCCTGGGTCAAAGTCTGTCGAGGTCTGCAGGTCGTGGTCGCTCTCTGCCTGGGTCAAAGTCTGTCGAGGTCTGCAGGTCGTGGTCGCTCTCTGCCTGGGTCAAAGTCTGTTGAGGTCTGCAGGTCGTGGTCACTCTCTGCCTGGGTCAAAGTCTGTGGGTCTGGAGGTCGTGGTCGCTCGCTGAGTCGTCAGCTGCGGGAGGTTGTAGAGGCCTGTGGAAAGGAGGAGGGAGCGCAGCAGAGCCAAGGCGAGTGGCCTGCCGAGCCGTGCCTTACCGTGGGTCGTGGAGATGGGACACCGCGGGCCGCCCCAGCGGGGTGAAGGTAGCCAGCCCAGTCTCGCGGAGCCTCTGCGGTCTACACGGCTCCGGGTTAATAAAGACCCCAAGGGGTCCAGTCTGCCCCTCGTCTGTCCTGGGGTTTTTCTTTACTTTTGAATGAACGTTGTGGCGCCATGTCCGCAAGTAGAACTGTATAAGTGACTGTACATAGTAAATAGACGGTTGTAGCTCTTTGTCTTGCTCGTGTCTTGTCCCTACCCCCATTCTTCATCTTGCTTGTATTACATGCATTGCTTTGACAAATTGCTTGATTGATACACGACTGCATGTGTGTTGTGTGTGAAATAAATGTGCTTGTTTAAATGTCACCCGTTCGTTGCGTCCTCTTTCCCTAATTGAACTGCCATCTTGCACTCGGAATATAGTTGGTTTTTAAATAGCCGGTAAAGTGATCGGGTCCAACGGGGCTTGCGATAATACCCCGCTCGGTTATCCCAAAACGGAGCAAGCTGCATTAAGCGGCTCGTGTCCCAGTGGCCCCGTTGAGGTACAATCTCTCGGTAATCTACCCCCGCGAATAATTAGGTAAATCGAAGATTTGGCGATCGGACCCTGTAGTGCGCAGGTAGAGTATGGACAAGGTTGTGGTTTGGTTAAAAACACACCCGTGGCTGGTTTTCGGCGTTGATCCGGAAAGCCGCGACTGGATTGTCTGTTCGGTGGGTGAGGCGGCCGCTATTGGTTAAAACGCGGTTGTTCGCACGCCGGCGGGCGAGAATCTGTAACAATATATTTATCGTTTTTAAAAGACTAGTCTAATTATATTTTTTATAAAGCATTGCAGTGAAGTCTGATCCAAATAATTTTAAAGCAATATATGTATATTGTAATCAATAAACTTGTACACATATTAAATGAATGGCAAGCGTATAGTATAAACAGGCGAGCATTGGGTGGCTTTGACACCATCTTAGGTTGAAATTTTAAAACAATTTAAAATTATTTGTTAATTTCAACTTCACCACACCAATAGTATACCCCAAAGGAACGTCCCTGCCAAATATCAGCATCCTAGTACACATATTAAATGAATGGCAAGCTTCTAAATAACTTGCACCAAAAACTTTAACATTTTCATGCTCACGCTGACGCCGACGCTAACGCTGACGCTTACGCCCACGCTCACCCCGGGGGTATCGCTATAGCTCTCTGTTCTTCGAACAGGCGAGCTAATATAACAGTAAAACAAAATGCATCTGGCCCAGGAAAGTTAGCTTTCTGGTCCAGGAAATAACCGGAGGGACGAACCGCCGATCTGACGTCCACATGCAGCAAACCACGAACTGTAATGTTACCAAATACATTCTGACAACATGTCACCCACATGGAAACATATCCAATGGCTGTACATACCACCATGGGCTTGAGTTTGCCACTGATCTCGATGTCTGGGATACCGTGGAACCAGACTGCAGCAAGGTTCCTCCGCACACATACCTCCAGGTTTAGAGGTTCAACCATGCAATCCTCGATGACCACCTTCCCCTGGTCCAGTTCAACCCTAAAAAGTACAACAGTCCGTCACACGTAAACCCAAAAATAATCTTCACAAACGGTAATCAAGAAATGAGCCAAGTCCAGGAAAAGATCCAGCTCCACTATTTAATCCCAATATTAGCCTCTTCTGTGTGCTTATGGGATGGCAAGACGGCCGACAGGTCCACGCACTCATCTGAGCCATTTCGCCTGGGTTTGAATCACGGCCCAGCTATATAGACAGTCATACTGGTGTTTCGCAGGCAGGACGATTCATTAAATGTGTGTGCCGTACCTCGGATAGACGTTAAACTGGGTATCCCATCTGCCGGCATGAGTTAATGGGTGTTAAAGATCCCACAGTGTCCTTCGAAAAGAGTAGGGGAGCTATCACCGGCACCCTGAACAAATGCCCAATTCCTGTCCTGACTTCCTGTGTCGGAGAGGCAACTCGTCTCCAGGATTGTAACCCCATCCAAGGAAATGTTTTGGCAGAGCCAACGCTACTTCATGAGGATGATGATGTGCTCATCATCAACACATTTATGTAAGATAATCTACAAGTCTCAAGTGATGACCGACTTCTCCAACTGATGTCGTCATTCAAATCTCAGCCAACATTTGTTTGTATCAAATGTTTGTATACTATCCTCCCATCGCAATCTGCCCATTGTCCTGTTCATGAAATGACAGGCAAGAATATCCACCGGATCCTGGCCTTTCTGTCCTTCCTGCTACTGTAAAACAAGAAAATCCATCACTTCATTCCCACCACCAAATCCAAAGTGGCACAAACGCCACTCACCATCGGGAATTTCATTGTCAGATGACCAATGATGTTTTTCTATTTTTTTCCCCACGTAAGTGATGGCTGTAAAATAATCAAAGGACGAGAGGGTGGAGATAATTTTAACGAGCGGAAGATCACGCGCTTCTAAATCAATCAAAATGGCGACTGGATTGATTTCAAAAATACCCAGAGGCCACCAATTGATCGGGCAACCAATGTCTGAATAATAGATCGGTTCAAAGAAACGAACCAAAGCATTTCAACACCGTATCAAGCGATGCACAAACATCATGTTTACATTGAATCACTGCTTACAGCGTTTCCAAATGAATGGTCAACGATTTGAACATTGACGATAACTTACCCCATGGTGTGCGACTTTTGCGCCACCCTGTGTAACCCCTCTCCCTTTTTTCCCCTCAAGGTTTATCAAGCATCGAGAATGTCGAGAATGACAGAGGCTATGGCAGTGACAAGAGTCAGGGTTGCACTGCACTCAGTTTCAGTTCCACGATTGAAGTGCATCTTGGGGATTGGAAAAAGCGTACGTGCAGAGCTTGCCGTGCAATACCGAAACCTTGCACGTCGGACGTGCGTCAGGCCGAGAAACCATAAGTACTATTAATCTGCTTGAAATGACAAAAAATATCTACATTATGAACAGAATCTGTGAAGTTAATCAGAGGATTTTGATTTTATCTGTTTTTCACTGCTGAATAACACACTTTGTTCCAGCACTTTCTCCAAGGGTTGGCACACGCGGACCCAAACCTCACACCGCTCGTGAAGTTTTGCAACTGAAATTCAGGTTTTGGATAAAAAGCTTCCCCCAAAGCAGAGATTCGTGGATCATCGTTTTGTTACACAGGTTAGCATAATTAACCATTAGTCTTTATCATTCACCGAGGCCTGTGCTAATTTCACTTACTAATATGATTATTGAAATGACTGTAACCCTTTGAACCCTGGTGGCCGTTTTACCAGCCGCTATTCAAACCTCCATATACCCGAGTGGCCGGATTTTTCTCCAGGTAGCCCAGGGTGGGGGAGCTGAACGTCCAAGGAGCTCAGCATTCAAAAGGTTAATGACCCTCACTTCTACGCTCCCAATCAAGCTGCACCAGGGGTGGCCATATCTCACCACCACCACCACCACCACCACCACCACCACCCCCACCCATTTGCTTATACATTTATCAAATGCAAGACAAGGAAATCAAAAGATATGATTTCAATTTTACATTAATTACAAGAACCTTAGTAGAAAATAGACCTAACAGTTGGGATGAAATGGCCAGATAAAATAATGAAGTATCACGATAGTCTTTGGGACAATATGATACAACTCTCATTACGATAGTTATTGCAGTCATGGTATGTACTTTATAGCTAACATTTGGTTCCACTCAATTTGTAAAATTTTAGCTCAGTTACACAAGACACAAGTCATCAATGCATTCCTGTCTCGACACTGTAATCCAGTTTTAGGTGTTTCTGCCTCCTCTGCGTTGCAATCGCAAGATGCGAATGGAATTTTCACGTTTGGGGTGATGCATGAAATGACGAAAGCCATGACATGACGAGAGTCAGCCGAGCGATACCCCGTGGAGCAAGCGTGTACAGCTTCCCCTTTTCAAAGTGCTTTTAATCACCACTGCCACAATTAGAAAAAGATCCCTCATTGTTGCACTATATTATCCATTAATACAATTGCACTTTGGTTACGTCACCGCCCTCTTGGTGGTGCCAGACGTTGAGGTGGGTCAGGTGCGGTGGCAAGTTCTATTAATACTCTTAATGTGCATTTTTCTCGTGTAAAAATTGAATTATCGTGTTTTAGACGAGTCTCGTGGTGCAGCACGCTCGCCTGAGTCATTTTGCACAATGGTTGTCAACGACAACCTGTGTTCATGCTAGACTCGTACATCGGGACGACATGACATTCCGATAATATTAAGAAACATGAAAGTGTGATGCTACTGTTGTATGTATATTGTTTCTGCAATAAAGGGAACAGCTGCTTGCGATCCATAATCCAAAACTCGAAGGGCACTCGGTAGAGCGCACACCTCCGCCACGTAATGCCTGATCCATGAGAACATATCGGACCCATTACATTTTTGAAATATCATGCTATACAGTACTATATCGTTTTTCACCCAATCTCTCAATGGTGAAGAATCACTTTTAGAATTGAATAATTCTCGTATCCACATCCAGATTTGGATCTTCACCAAAATTGAATCAATTTGTCCTTGCGACACACCCAACCTGTCCACCAAGTTTCGTCCAAATCCGTGCACAACTTTTTGGAATATCGTGCGATATATATAATTTTGGACCCGATCTCCCAATGGTGAAGAATCACTTTAAAAATTCTCGTCGGATCTTCACCAAAATCGAATCAATTCTTCCTCGTCGCACACCGAACCTGTCCACAACTTTTTGAGATATCCTGTAGACAGAGACAGACAGAAAGGGGTGAAAACAACCTCCTTCACCTTAGGTGGCGGAGGTAATGATGGATATTTTGATTTGACGTTTAAGGCAAGTATTGCGATAGGAATCATATCGTCAGATGCGTATCGTGATAAGTATCGAATCATGAAATCGTAGTATTGTTACAATCATAATCAACAACAAATGGTATTTGAAGCTCAGATTGTAACATGAAGAGGAAAATGCTCAGACAGGAACACCAATTCATTGTTCTTGAATTTAGGTAAAAGTACAATAACAGCCAATCCAAAGTCGGTCATTTTTCACTTTCTTTCTTCTTCATCAAACATTCTTTCATTTTTCCAAATACTCTCAATTTCCAAAGAACTTTACCTCGAAAGTTTGAGCTGGCTGAGCCGGACGGTCATAATGTCCACAATGGGTGGCATAGGGAAGCCAGAGCCTGGCACCACCCTGAACATGTTGGTTACTCCAACAAGGCCCAGGTCTCCAAGAAGGGCCTGTTGTGACACCGACGACCGCGGAATGATGACCACTGGCGCTTTCATGGTGACGTCCAATAAGAGACGGAAGCTTCGCTGGGCCAGGTCCTTCAGGTTAGATGCAGCCTTTTCTGCAGCCTGTGCTGTGGCTTCAGCGACTGCTTCTTTTGCCGTCTGGAATCTGCTTACCACATCCTGTTATGAAAGACATCATTTTAGGTTTGAGATCAAGACATCACAAGTCAGTGACCTCTTAGCCTTTTATAGTACAATACCACTGGATGTCCTAAGGTGTATTACAAACATTTTGGGAGCAATTAGGACAATTTTACAACAAAGTGAGGACTATTTTACAATAAGTTACGAACCAGCAGTGTGGAGACAAATTTGTTGAGATATACGGCACGTATGCAGCCCACTTGAAGCGTGATTTTTGAGTCCACTTTATCCATGTTTGAGTAACTGTCACCCTCAGTGGAATCCGTGTACGAGATCATGGAAAATCTGAACACTTCTTGACCAATGATCGAGATGATCTGGAAGGAAACAGGAGCAGTCATAACTGAAAAGCAGCAAAAGCTGCACAAAACATACAGCTCTACCAAGCAATCCACACTACGACGTTTCAGTACTCAACCACGGAAATAATTCCGCTTCCACGTTTGTTGACCCAATTTGCTCATTAATCTTTGTATCCTGGAGAATATAGATGATAAGCTGAACATGAGCAATGAGCATGGAGAACATAATTCTGGATAAAATTTAAATGCCCGTGTTAGAAATGGACATCACGCTCAGCCTTAAGCCTTCAGACAGGCAGGCCTCTTCACTCTCTTCAGACATTGAAAAAAAAATTAAAAAAAAAATTTAAAGATGGTCAAACACTTGACACATCTTTCAATGCTGACAAATCTCACTCTCTCTCCAAAAGGATGGTCTGGCAAACCTTCCTATCTTCAATAATCCTCTTGAGAAAGTTCAGTCATTCAAACTTCTGGGTTTTGCAATTAGCCATGATCTTTCTTGGGCAAACCACATTTCAAAGTTGGCCTCTAAAGCAAGTCACTGACTGGACATCCTCCTTTGTACACAGGTTCTTCCTTAGCACACCTGAATTCCTATCCACCTACAAAAGCCTTCATTCACAGCTTGATGGAATACTGCTCTCCCCTCTGGGCTGGCTCCCCTGCCTCACATCTTGCTCAGCTTGATGCCGTGGAAACCAAGGCCTTCAAGATTATTAGAATCTCCCACGATGAAGCTGAGTCTATGGGCTCATCACTTCACCATCGCAGACACATCGGTGGTCTCCGTTTTCTACCGCCTCCTTTCTGATCTTGCACCCTTTGCTCTTTCCGTGCTTTGTCCCATGCAAGTTTCTGCAGGACTCACATGGTCCACCATCAACCCCCTTCTGGTGAAACTACCGAAATCCAGGATCACCGCTCCCCTCCCCATTTGTTCCTCTTTTTTTCCCACCTGTGGAACTAAGTTCCACATCCTCTTCAATCTCATGCTTCCCTCCAGGTCTTCAAAACAGCTGATCAGCAGCATCTCAGATTGTCTCCATTGCAAAACCATGATCTTTTCTACCCTTGCTATCCCCACCCAAATCCCTCCTTCCAATTTTCCCTCTTTGGAGTTTCCTTCTATATCCATCTTGTCCACCCCATGCGTCCTCTGTGTCCAACTTGTCCACCCGTGCATGCTTTGTCTGTTACATCCTGATCCATTCACTGGACAGCTCTTCCACGAGCCTAGACTACGTACGTTTTTTTATCCCATCTTTGGCCCTGAAGATTTACTAATGTCAAAGATTTTTCAGATTTTACATGTACCAAACGGATTTTCGGTTTTGGCCAAACCAAGCTGAACTCATTGAAAAATGTAATTTACCTGGACGTGGTCGTGTTAACTCTTCATCTATCTATTATCCAAGGGAACGTCATAAAATCAGATTCCGAATTGACTTGCCTCTTGTTGTTTGGCATGTCCACATAACTAGGTTTTATCTGGCTTGTATCAAGTCATTATTCCCCTCCACATACAAAGTATTCAGATTCTGATTACCATGTACACGCGAAGCAAAAAGCAGGGTTAGGCAATTGGTTCATTTCTGTCTGTCTGTCCTTCTGTCCACAAACATCAGTTGATGATCGAGGAACAACTTGATTTCAATTGAATGTTATATTTTCCAATTGAACATCAATTGGAAAACAAACCTGTAGTTTAGCAGTACTTTGTACTGATCACACATGCGCAGAGAGCAGTGACATAATTTTTTTTTCTACTCTGTCTGCCTGGCAGTTGAATGAAAGTGAAAATCCTTCCAAACAGGAAACTTACTGTTTTTAAAGATGTCACATAAAGGATACAAACAACAGGCACAAAGAACTAATGGAGCGTGTTAAACAAGGTGGTGTATTTTTTTTTTCTTTCTACGACCTTCGAAATCATCATTTTCATTTCAATTGATTTGTGGACTTGAACATCGTAGAAGACAAATCGCCTTTTTTCCCACTTTCAAAACCCTTCCGTTTAGAAGGACTTTGACATGTTAAATAAGGTGGTGTATGAAACACTGCATCAAGGGCACCTAACTTCCGGAATCTTTTTATCTACAAACTTTAATATCATTATTTTATTTCAATTGAAGTACGTTATATACTGTCAGTCCCCGACATTCGTGGTTCTGATATTCGCGGCTCATAAAATGTAACTTGCTTATACATTTGTCGCCCTGTGCTTCATGGATTCACGGTTTTGCGTGGGTGTATATGCGGTTTTCCTGACTTGCTTCTACATTTGTGGCCCTGTGCTTCACGTATTCACGGCTTTTCATGGGATTTTTTATTTTCCCTTATGAATCAAGAACCCTCCGGAATCTATTCCCTTTTTTCCCATTGAAACAATGCCCTGGCATGAGCGGATACGACATTCGCAGCATTTTTCAGGAACGTATCCCCCGCGAATGTTGGGGTCAGACAGCACTTAAACACTGCGCAGGGTAAGGTGTTTTATCAACATATTCATTCTCTATTTATTTATTTTCATCTACAAGAACCAGTGAACAATTCAAGTGACCCAGAAGAAGGAACTTTAAAAACACGAGATAATTCCATACTATTCTTTGGTTCGTTTTGAGAGATTAGATATGGTCGGACGATGAAAGTTGAAAAAGGACGAAAAGGATGAAAGTTAGGAGCTTTGCACTTCCTGATTTCGTTGCATGTCCGGCCGCATTCATAAATGTGTCGAGCTATTTTTAAGCCTCATGAGTAATTTTATATTTTGTTCACATTGCAAGTTATAGTGGTAGCTTTATTTTTTTATGATCCTCTTCATAACCTTCATGAAAAACTAGGCGGCATGCTCACAAGGAACTGATCGTCAAAATAATATCACTAGTTTTTAAATCACTTGCATAACATCAGAATTCTGCAGTGTTGTGCGTGTCTTGGTTTTGTGGTTTCTGCATTACAAAATCAAAACGAATTCTGCACCAAGTGTTGGATTCAATGCAGCCTTTTCTGGCATTTGCCTGCTACAGATATGATAGGAACACAATGTAGTGTGCATTTGAATTGTACATTTGCCAAAACATGCACCTGATCTAACACTCGTATTAATGTGTCACACAATATACAGCAACAGTATAATCTGTACTTTTTTCTTTTCTTTTTTTTTTTCAAAGAGAAGTTGGGGCTCGTGGAAAACCTGGATGACAGAGCATCTGCTAGTCATGCGTTGAGCGCCTGCTCCAAATCTGGGAGGTCGGGCTTCAAATCCCGAGTGAGTCATACCAAGGACTATAAAAATGATATGTGCTGCATCTTTGCTTGATGCTCAGTATTTAAAAGGATACAGCATGGACAAATAAGCACAAGTTGGCAATACTAGCACAGGCTATGATGGGCTTAATGGCTTCCACCTGCGTTGACTTTCCTTGTAAAGGAACATAAACGATAAGGTGAGGGCCCACTGCACTGACGATGGAGGATCAGAATAGGTAAAGAAGCAAAAAGTTGACAAACAGAAAAATACATTCCGGCACTTGAGAGAGCTCAGACATCCGCCAGGCTGAACAGTTTACATTTTGTATCCCATTCGTAGGCCAAATCTGGATGCAGAACTTAACCAAACTTTTTGAAAAGTCCTATATATTGTTTTAGGCCCCATCTCATAATGGTGAAGAATCACTTAAATAATTCTCATATTCCGATCTGGATCTTCACCAAAATCGAAGCATTTCATCATTGTCACACACACACAACCTGTCCACCAAGTTCCATCTGAATCCGTCTATAAAACTTTTTGAGATATCCTTACTCACAGACAGACAGAAAAAGACAAAAAGGGGTGAAAGCATAATCTACGTCCACCTTCGGTAGCGGAGGTAAAAAGAAGAATAGAATAGGATCATCAGCAAGAGAAAAATATCATGAGCAGGTATGGGGGACTTGGGGAATCCAAGGAGTGGGTTTGGATTCCAAGCTTCTGGTAACCAAGATAGTTTCATGAGAACAAAAATGTCACTGACAGCTTGTTTTGCATTATCAACTCCCCTCATGGAATACGATTCTGAGAACCCAGGTTAAAATCCCATCCATCCATGTCTACTTACGACTTGTACTTTGCCCAATAATGTCCTTGTGACTCGTGTACAAGTACACTGGCGCATACCAACGTCTTTGTCCAGCGAGCAATTTAGTTACAGACTCCACCATGAGCTTTGAATAAATAAAAAAAAATTTAAATTGTCAATAAAACCAAAGTCAGCTCATTAATAACCAGAGCGCCCAGACTTATTGCCCAAAGGTGGCACATGCGCATTTCGCAGATGACGCATCACTTGGAATGGACGGACACACACACACACACACTTTTTTTTCCCCTACAGGTATCCCTACAAAGGCTTAAAACCATCATATCTCACATTTTTGTGCTTGGTCTGTAGATCAGCATCGAGGACAGTGATGTTCTGTAGGTATGCTGCGATGGACAGCTGACTCTGCATCTGTGACAAGTCTACATTTAGACCTGCAGAGCACACACAAAACATCGTCAAATCAAGGTTGTTGTTTTTTTCCACAAACTACATTAAAATGTTCCTGTTTTTTCTTTAACAAATACTGTTACCACAATGAATCTTTAACAAATATTGTTACCACAATGAATAGCAATGAGTGTGCAGAAAGAAAGAGCAACAGGTAAAACTCACCTTCGATTGTGATGTTGCTGATCTTCTGTTTGCTTGTGGTTATACAAACATCAAACACTTCCAATTTCGCGATTAGCTGAAAGTGTGTCAGATCTTCGTGCTGGTCCTTCCTGGAAACTGGTCATTACCAGAAGCAAAATTGAGCAGTTTAAAGAAACGTCGGAAACACTAAGAACCACAGAATACTGAAACCAAAGAACAATCTGACACAGCATGAATTTGACCTTGACACTGTTCTTACGATACAGGATGTTTGTTCTTCACGGCAACAATTATTCCCACCTTATTGTGGCGTCAGCTGGGGAAAGTTTGACCCAAGTCTTTCACTAACCAGCTGGCCCAGACTAACATTCGAGTAATTACATGAGGGCAGGAACTTGTAACTTGTTCAGGGTGCCAGCTACAATTCGCCGACTGTACGCAAAGAACCCCATGGAATCTTTAACATCCACCGACTAATACTCGGAGACATGATCCCAAGTTTAACGTTCATCTGAGGGATGATACACATATTGATGCCTCGCCGTGCATGAAAAAATCCAGGATGACTGATGCTTCTGGGGAAGATGCTTTGAATCAAGTGGCAAGTTCAACAGTCATAGACTACCGTCATAAGAAGGCCTCTCATGCCATTGCTGATAAATGGGTGACTTCATGAACATGGGGTCATTGGGGGGTGGAGACGAGTAGTATATGGAATGTATAGCTATGTGATTATGTCAGAGGCATGATATTGTTATGGTTTTGGAAATGCTCCCTGGGGGAGAGCATTCATGCATATGTAGGATTCCACCGAACGAGTTATTTCATTAGTTTATGCGGTGTTAAACAAAGGAATGTTTGAGTGCGAGGGGAGGGCAAGGGCTTCCGTAGCAGTCAGATGTAATGCCGCTGGGATTCTCCACAGTCCCATCCATGCATCCACCCCCATCGGACACACACCAGAGGAAGATGCTCCCGTGACATTTGCTCCGTCGAAACTATGCCCAGCCCAAGCAGCTTTATGAGACAAAAAGCACGGGAATTCGGGGATGTTGTCGATGCCCCGGGGGCTGTATGTCGATGCATCGAAGACGCAAGTAAATCTCAGCTGCCTGTTCAGGAGATTGTGTGCTGGAGTGTGGGTTGTGCTGGACCCAGCTGCGCTGGGATACGAGGCGCAGGAACGAGTCATGCCGGGATGGGAGGAAATCGACCGATGAGCCAAGAGTGCGGTGCAGTCCCCGGCGTGTCTCGCAGTTCCATATGCACTTATACCACATGCTTCTGACACGGCACCAACACTCCACCACCAAATCCCTCATCCCACTGCCAATATTTGGACCAAACATAACCCCACGTGGTTGTGCGAGGGAAAGGAGTCGTCGCCCCCACACTCCGCTTCTTTCTCCTCATTCCTTCTCATCTCCTTCTTCCCAGAATGAATGATGGTGCCTGTCTGTTTTCTAAGTTAGTCTGTATATGGGAAATACATGGTTTGGGATAAGTATTAGGGGGGATTAGGTTCAATATTGGGGCTAAGTCTGCTCTTCCTTGTCTTTGCCTGCAGCCGCTTGATTAATTTATTGTTGATTGCCTGTGCAAATAAAGATGGCTGTTGCTTGCTTGCAAATAACTTATATGATGATTGCCTGCTTGTGTCTGTAAATAAATAACTGTTATCTTCCATATCTGCCTCGTCCGTGCCCTTTCTTTCATTCATCTGACATGGCGTGTTCATAATCGACAAACGGGAAGTTTTTGCCCCACTGATTGGCTCTGCTGATTCGCCAACGCTGCACTCATGGTTCCGCTTGGCAATAATAAGTACTCGGTTGCGTGTTGAGGGAGCAGACCTAAGTTGAGGTAATTAGGTCACCGACAGGTAACACGATGCAATAGGTGAGAAGACCCTGTTCGACATAATTATCCCAACCGGCATCCGCAGTTGCTTAACAACCCATTGCGATGAGGGGTTATCCAAGGCCAGAGGCCTCAGGGTTCGAGGGCGAGCGATCGCCCCTTGGACCTCGTCTGTACTCGAACCACAACCAGTAACAAAACATTTGGCCATGGTCCAGGTATGCTTTTGCAGAATACAGCAAAAAATCTTTCCACGCATGGATACAGACAAGACAGCTGGCTTAATACTTTCTTGAAGGAGAAAAAGAAAAAAAAAATCATGCTTTATGGTGTGGTGCAGCAACTGCTGTTACTGACACCACACAAATATATCAGTTTGCAATTTTATCTCCTCGGTTGAAGCAAAAGATCACAAGAAGACACCTAACCTTTTTGCTGCGTGGTCACAGTCTCTGTGTCGAGCTCCTCGATCGGTGGCTCTGAACTGCCCGGAGATACACCATCATCCTGCTTCTGTGGAAGGAGGTTCTGCAGGAAGTTGAGGCAGAAGAGCAGCGCATCCGTGTGCAGCAGGAGATCCAAGGAGGTGAAAGTCACCTGCGCATCACAATGTACTTCAGATGGAACATTTCCAAACACCAAAAACTGCACAAAGAAATGATAGCCATTCTTAAAGAAAGATGGCAAGAACAAAAACATCAAATTAAGAAAACTTTCAAAAGGTAGAGAAACAACACCATCCCCGTCGTTACATCTTCCCTCGAAGGATCAACCCCCATGCGGCTTTTCAGAACTCACCTCCATCTTCTGTTCTGTCCTTCGAAAGGATGTGTGGAACTCTGGTCCATTCTTATCTGCCTGGAGAGCAGCAAGACAGAATTTTGCATCAACCACTAGGTTATAGTCATGTCTGATAAATGTAGCAATCCACAAAAGGCAAACTGTGGTGGAAAAGCAAGGCCACCTAAAGTAACCCACTGTCCAAAATCTCTGAGGTGTCGGAGAAAAAAAAAAAAAAAACACAAAAGCGTGAATGACCTGAGTAATGAACTCCGTGAAAACAAAATGGAAAAGCTACCAAGTGCTGTAATAGGATTGTTAAAAGTTGAGTTAAAATTGGGTGGAGTGAGGTGGATCCAATGGCAAGAACCAAATAGCATTGCAAGGATGAAAGATTTGGAGTCATCTACATATATCACATGACAAAGAATGGCTGAGAGGTGCATACACTCGCCTCTGACCAGTCAAGGTCACTTCCCGACCCGGATCTCAAGCAACAGTACCCCTTCGGGATTGTCGTATCTCTTCTGGATCTGATTTTGACAAATTTTCCTGAAAATATCTGCTGCTCTTCCTCCGCTCCAATCGGTTCTTCTGACCATGTCCTTGTCAAAGTGGACATCTCTCTGGCTATTATCAGAGAACCACCTCACCGCCGTCGAGTCTGGCATTTCACTCAAGCTGACTGGCAGGGTCTCCAAGCAGCCATCAAACTTCTAGACTGGTCTCCCATCGCTACTTTCTCCAACAATCAACTCATCCTGGGAATTCTTTCAAAGAAACTTGCTCTTTCAAGCACAGATTTATCCCCTCTAGTCTTCAGTTGTCCTACCCTTCCTCCCACCCTTGGATCACTGAAGCTTGTGGTGAGGCAGTTATCTTGAAACAACTTGCCTTTGCTTTATGAAGAGCAAACCCAACTGAGGGTAATCTCAGCTCCTTCCATAAAGCTCGGAACAAGTGTGTATCTACCCTCAGGAGAGCCAGAAAACAACATCTTTCTAAGCTCAAGTCCGAACTCTCAAACCTCTCTCCCTCATCCAAATCCTGGCAGTGTCTAATCAAATCTGCTTCTGGTGTATGTTCCCCCTCCCTTCCCTCAAATGGCCGCACTGATGATACCGCACGTGAAAAGGCTGAAAGCCTAAACTCAGTGTTTGCATCGAAATCTTATATCCGAAACCCATCACTTTCTGTACCCACCTTACCCAGTCGCACCCAACTGTCCCTGGACTCTGTGTCCTTTTCGCCTGACAAGGTGGAGAGCTTGCTGTCAAACCTCGACTCAGATTCTGCAAGCGGTCAAGACGGCACGAGCCCACCTGTCCTAAAAACCTGCTCTTCTGCTCTTGCTCACCCTCTCTCTGTTCTATTCATCTTCTCATTTGCTCAAGGTCATCTGCCATCTGCTTGGAAATCGGCAAACATCACTGCCCTGCACAAAAAAGGTGCAAAAACAGATCCCTGCAACTACAGACCAATCAGCCTTCTCCCAATCATCAGCAAGGTTGTGGAATCCATCATCACTTCAGACATTAAATCCTTCCTCTTCTTCAACGGCTTCATTTACGATATTCAATTTGGTTTCAGACCAGGTCACTCTACCCTGGATATGCTGCTTCTGCTCTCCCAACAATGGATGGAGGTCATGAAATGCTGGTCATGAAATCAGAGCCATATCCATAGAAGCATCGCGTGCTTTTGACACGGTCTGGCACCCTGCCCTGCTCACCAAACTCTCTTCCAATGGTATCCAAGGCCATCTCCACTCATGGCTCGCAGAATTCCTCTCCTGTCGCAGCCAACGTGTGGCCCTAAATGGAGTTCTTTCATCCCCCCTTCCTGTCCAGGCTGGAGTTCCTCAAGGCAGCGTTCTGGGCCCTGTTCTTTTTCTGGTTTTCATCAATGATCTCTCCGACTCTGGAAAATCCTCTTTATCTCTTTGCTGATGACTCCACCCTCTGCAGTACCATCTGTCATCCCTCAGACCGGCAAGCAGCAGCTTCTTCGCTCTCTGCAGATCTGGATAAAATCCTTTCATTCAAGCTTCTGTGTCTCACTATCTGCCATGATCTTTCCAGGGAAAGCCACATTTCCAACATGGCCTCCAAAGTCAGTCGCCGACTAGGCATCCTCCGTCATGCAAAGTCCTTCCTCAGCCCACCTGAGCTCCTGACCACAAACAAAGCTTTCTTCCGCAGCCTGATGGAGTACCGCTCTCCCTTCTGGGCTGGTGCTGCTGCTCTCACCTTCCTCGGCTTCACGATGTGGAAACCAAGGCATTTAGGATCATTGGTATCTCCAGCGATGAGGCTGAGTCTTTGGGTCTCTCACTCTCTCACCGCACGCAGGTCGGTGGTCTTTCTGTCTTCCACCATCTCCTCTCTGGTCTCACCTCCCCCCTCCTCTCTGTCTGCAATATGTCCCTACCATATTTCCGCAGGGCGCTCGAAGTCCGCCAGCAACCCCCTTCTGGTAAAACTACCAAAATCACGAATCACTGCTCACCTTCACTCTTGCGTTCCTCTTTTTCCCCACCTTTGAAATAAACTCCCACACTCTCTTCAATACCATTCTTCCCTCCAGGCCTTCAAAACAGTTGTTCACCACCATCTCTTATCGTCCCCCATCCAAATCCTCGATCTTTTCTACCCCCGTTAATCCACCCCAAACCCACCTCCTTCAAATTCCCTTCCTTCCTTCCTGAAAGTCCCTGTAATGTACATCTTGTATACTCCGTGTTCCCTACCCCATCGCTCTCCCTTCTCCAGATCTCCTAATGTCTCTGTTCCCCACTGTTTTGTCCTTCCCTCTCCCATCCCTCTTGTCTCATACCCCCCCCCCCTTGCTGTGCGTTGTGTGTTAGCTCTCATACGAGCCTCGACAATGAATACATAAAACAAAAAAAAACCCTGGGTTGGAATCCTGACCCAGCTACAAAAAGTCATCCCAGTGTTTCACAGGCAGAGTGATTCATCATTGTGTGCCATCTTTTGGATAGACATTAAACTGGACGTAGTTTTTCCTAATGTTAGTCAGTGAACGTTAAACATCGCATGATGTGCTTCACGAAGAGCAGGTGAGGTCTTGTCGGCACACTGACCAAATTCCACACTGCTATAACCGATAGTGAGCATTGCATAAGCAGCACAACCGCGGCCCTCAGCCAATGATATTACTTCCAGCTATGTGCTGCACACAAAAGAAGAAAGTTCAACCGATGAAAGGAAGCAGCGTGATATCTGAAAGACTCACCTTAATGTAGATCACAGTAAACAGGTCATCTTGCTCGTTTTCCAGTGTCGAAATGATGCGCACCGGATTGTTTTCCTTATCTGAGTACAAGGCAACAGTACTATATTGCAAACACCTTGAAGAATCGTGCCAAAAACAGATAGCCTGCAATCATGTCTATATCTAATGGGCTAATTCTGTCTGTTCGTCCCACCCTGAAACATGGAAACGCTCCACAAAGAGACAAAAACAAATATTAAAGCAAAACCTTCGGGAAAATTGCAATGTTTTCAATCAGCCAAAATTTTGAATCTCGGCAGTGTATCGGCAACCGGCTGCCGAGATCGCTCCCGAATTCTTTTACATGCTATGAAGAAATACGTAACCTCCCATTTTTAAGCTTTCAACCAGCACAAGACTAAAAGGCTTCCTTTTTTTTTTAGATCCTCGTGGAGGATCTCTAAGTCTTACTCACGTTGTTGTTCTTGTGGACTTTTTTGTTTCACAGCCTACAGTTTTCATCGAAACTTCCTGAAACTTGGCGTACATATGTAAAAATACCCTGCGCAGACAGTAACCATCTGCGATTTTAAAAATTCCTCCGAGAAAAAAAAAGTTATGACGTCAAAATATTTCCGCTAATGGAAATCGCCGAAAAAAATTATCTCCGAAACTAGGCAAGCTGTTTGAATTTTGGTTGTGGGAATCAAGCCAGGCATTAGCAGAGATAATGATTTATCGCAAACCTGATGTACATCACAATGACGTCATATTCGTTTTTATGACGTCATCATTAAGAGGACGAGGATCTTAGCTCATTCGAGTTTGTTCTTTTTATATCGTGGTATTTTTAAACACAGGCTTCCGCTAGGTTACGACAATGGAGCTATGGCGTTTGTGTGTACGTATGTATGTGACGGAAATAGCGCCCTCTGGTGGTGTGTGTGCTAAAATTTGGGGTGTCCCAGAAGAGTACCGCTTTGTGGAAATATCACCACTTTAAATTGCACAATGAAGTTGGGCCGATGCTTGTTACGTAAATGATGACTTGCGAGGGCCTCGAGTAAGGCCTACAAACTCAAAATAGTTACACGGACATTGTACTTTGTGGTGAAGAGATGCGATTCGAAAATCAAAACCTTTGATAAACTCTCACTGGACAACGATGAGACTTTGTTTTGAACATCATGCTTAGCAATATGGAAATGATGCCCACTTTCATATTGGTTTGCAGGGAATGTCTGCTTTGGGACATTTAGGATCATCACGTCTATTTAAAGGACCAGGACAAGGTTGCGGTTAATTACGACAGCTGGTGCGATGTTCCAAATCAATAAAAGAAAGTATAGTATATTAAAAAGGATCTCCAATGGCGCTTGTCATACACTTCACAACAAAGGTAAGGGTACAAGGTATCGAAACAACTCGAAAAATGGGGGTGAGATAGTGGGGTCTGTGTGCTTTCCTCAGCCATGAACAATTATGCTTCAACCAACAACGGTGATTATCAAGTTTCACGGGTCCATCTACGTTGGCAAAACTAGAAGAAAGATCCACCGGCAAAATCGAACATCAGGCACCTTGGGAAACTCCACTGACTGAGATTAACAGTCATTAACAGTCATTGTAAGAAAGCACGGATGTGCGATGTCAATTTAAGCTTCAACGAGATTGCCAGATATCCACACAAAACAATGCTGGGGTAGTGGATTAGCGTGGATGAATGTTCCGCTGCGGTGGATTAGAACCTCGTCAAAATGGAAGGTCAGATGACATCTGGGAGATATCCATTTGTTTCCACATCGATATAAGGTAGAGTAAGTAACACGGACACAAATCACATGAAGGACACACGTTAGAGTACTTTACTTGCACTACTTGGTCATTTTATATTATATATACACATGAAGTGTGTGTGTGTGTGTGTGTGTGTGTGTGTGTGTGTGTGTGTGTGTGTGTGTGTGTGTGTGTGTGTGTGTGTGTGTGTGTGTGTGTGTGTGTGTGTGTGTGTGTGTGTGCGCGTGTGCGTGTAACACGCACGCATACTTACATGCTGTGGTATGCATATTTAGGTCATGAAACCCCTCAGCCATGAAACCCCCCCCCCTCATCTCTCAAAGGAAATTAGGCCATTTGGCCCGATATTGCCATGTGGCACTCCTGGATTAATTTTCGCTTCAGCTTTAATCATCCATCTTCTTGATGGTTTACTAAACTCTAAATAACCTGATCTTGATCGGCTGAACCAACTTGTGTATAAACGTGTACATATACATATACATGCGAATCGTTTGTGTGTGAAGCCTTTTCTTCATCTGATTTTTGTGCAATTCCATACCCCTCGGCTAATTGCCCCAAAATTTGCTCTTCCACCTTATTGTAACATGCGCTAGATCAACGTCACAATAAAAAAAAAATTGCAATTCTTACTGAAGTCGATGTTAAAATAAACATAAAAGAAGCTCTGACCAATTGGTTAGGAGAAGGGAAGAGCCGAGCTTACGCATTGGCACTTCCGCATCATGTTCAAAGGTGAATTATTTGTCGGGAATTAAACCAATTGCATTTAATTACTCAACCTTTCATCACAACAAAAAGAGAGGGAACAAGTGATATCACAAAAAATGTCAGCTTCCCCTTGCTTCCTCTGGAGGTTAACATACCTCAATCAACGTCCTGTTGATTCCATCCACGGTTCTACCTGTCTGCCGATGCAAATAAACACTAGCCTTCACCAGCATGACTAGTTCTTCACTCTACATTAATTTTTGTAGGTTATCAAAATTATATTTCACAAGAGATTTAAGTGAGAAACACGTGACAGATCTGCCACAACACCTTCAGGGCATGAGGCAAGACATCGAAGGACGCACCGGTAAAACGTAAACAAGAAAGTTGGATCTCCTTGATGTAAGAAAGGGCATTAAGGTTAAAGGTCATGAGTGTCAACTCTGTGCCCAGGTGCTGCACTTCCAGCTGCACCACCGGTTCTTCACGCCCATCCTCGTGCGTGCACAGCTCGATGAAGATCTACACAAGCCACAAAACGTCATTTTACACCGAGTGAGGAGCTCAAGAGAAACAGCCAACTTATAAGATCGTTTCTGTAACATATATATATATATATATATATATATATATATATATATATATATATATATATATATATATATATATATATATATATACACACACACACACACGCTTTGTTTTTAGATGGCAGGAGGCAGATGCATTACAATGTTAGTGAAAGCAGCCAAGAGCTTATGGTAAAAGTGGTTCCTGATGCTTTCCCTGTTGAACAATGGCAGCCTGTGCCACCTTAGGGCCCATATTACAGATGCAAAAAAAAATACATAATTTGACATGCCCTCCCCACCTCCCCTGAACTTTCAGAATGCAAGGCACACACAAGCCATGTGCATACAAAATGACTAAGGGTCATGGGGGAGCTTACAGCATGTTGCTTGCAAGATATAAATGTTTGGCATTAGTGTCCTTTATATATATATATATATAAATAAATTACAAATGAAATTGGGATACAAAGGTCAAATCAACACAGCATGAAGATAAAGCGGTAAGTACTTAAGTAGGCAGCACAGTGCCAGGCGGCGATACAAAAAGCAAATATGATTTTTGATTTCAGTCGCAAGGGGGCAGTCGTAGGAAATGGTGTTAACGATGCACGAGGAATTGAATGAGGCCTCACTTCAATTATTGTGTGCCGTTTTGGTCACTGTTCTTGAGGAAGGACATAGCTGCCTTAAAAGGGGTTCGGTGCAGAGCAACCAGGTTGATTATATAGGGTTAAGTCGGCTTTGCTAAGAGGAGCGGCTGGGGAGAACAGGCTTCTTACATTATAAAGGAATGTTTGTCTGTCTACAAACGTCAGGTTATGATCGATGAGCAACTTGATTTCAATTGAATTATATTTTGAGCACAAATCAGAACATGAATCGGTTAACAAACCTGTAGTCCAGCGGTATTTAGGCTCTGATTACACATGCACTGAGAGGAGTGTGATGCTATTTTCAGTGTCTGCCTGTCTTGCTCTCAAACAAAATTGAAAATCATTCCAAACAGGAAACTCACTGTTTATAAGCGACGTCATAAAGGACACAAACAACAGGCACAAATAACTCATGTAACCTGTTCAATAAGGTGGTGTAATTGACACTGCATCAACCGCGGTAAACTTCCGGAATTTTTTTTTTTCCCACGACCTTTAAAATCTTTATTTTATTTCAATTTAATTATACACTTAAATATTGCATAGGGTAAGGTGTTATGCGAACTCTCTTGCTTTGAAATCAAATTGGAAGAGTATCGAGAAGCAATGGGTATTGAGGGCGGGACAGAGACGTCGGCAGAAATGGTACTTGGAGTGTGATTGGATGGGTGTGTGAGCATGTTGTGTTGATGAGATGTTGAGATGTTTTGACTCTTAGAGTTATAGATGTGGGTCTTAAGTGTGATAAAAATGTAATTGCTAATTGCAACACAGAATTAGCGGTCAGTGTTGGTAGCACAAGAGAATAAACACATTAGAATAAAATAATTGCATTATCCACCATGAAGAATTACAAGGTACTGATGTTTTGGACTTTACTCTCTTTTGCTCTGATAAAGAGTTTTGATTCCTATGTTCTTATCAAGTGTGAATGTGTAATCTGTGTCAGGGAAGAGCGAAAGTTGGACTAATACAACCAACAACCCATCCCACGTAGGTTAGAAAGCACTGGTTAGTATCAAGAGTGATAAGAGGGGACTTGGTACAAGTGAGATGGGCTAAATGGTCTTTTACTGTTCTTTAATAATTGTGTATGTGGAATCCCAGCATAATGACAATAGGTTCAGATAGTAATGCAAACACGACAACCCATATTGCGCACTTAGACACTCCTTTCACCTCCAACCTCACCTCTTTGATTTCAAAAAGCAGCTTCAAATCGGTCATGTTTTTTGGTGGTTCCTTGTTACTGATGCTTCGAGCTAGAGATGGCTGTATGGTTCCTGGTGGCAACCCTCTGAGTGATTCTAACGAACCTCCCCAGTTGCTACGGGCATCATAAAAATCTTCATCAGCAGAGAGGTACTCCGAGTCAGAATCTGCGACACATGAAGATGGGTGGTTAGTTGTCATTAAGGTGAGGGTGATAAAGAAAGATGTGTTGTGGAAAGGTGACGTGTACCACTGGTAAAGCGCTCAATGGAAGAGACACGAGAGGACCAGTCAAGGTCCTGGGGTGGCGGAGCGATGCTGCCACGCTTACTCAGATTCACCACTGGGGTTTGAGGAGCCTGTGGGTAATAGGCAGAAAATCCACAACTCACTTACTCAACCCTGATGGAAATGTCATAAAACATCATTAGAAACTTGTAAAAATTAAAAAATAAAAAGATTTAGCAAGAGGCACTGTATCTCAGTGTGGGTTGTCTTTCGAATGACGATGCAAAGAACAATTCTTAAACCAAAATCTAATCAAGCTGATGGACAAGTTTAGTGGACAAGAGATTACAAATATGGTATGAAGACAAGAATACTGTCCATAAATCTCCTTCTAACTACAAATCAGATTTACTCAAGTAAATTGTCCAATTCCATACTTTTTAATAATTTCACTCGACTTGACTCGAAATTTTCAGTCCGCTGCAGGACAGAGGGTTCCCTCAACATGGTCCATGCTTTCCTATTCGTCAATGCTACTCATTACCGACTGATACTGACCGGGTGGGAAATATTGATGACTGGTATTAATCCTGGCTCAATGTGTGCTCGTCGAAGCCATTTCTGCCAAGAAATACAGAAACTATATTTTACTGATGTTTCTATTTGACAAAAATGATCGCTTCATCGAGAAAGAATAAGAGGAAGAGGAGGTGGTCAGGAAATGTTATTTGTCGTTTTTAGATCCTCGTGGAGGATCTCCAAGTCTCACTCACGTTGTTGTTCTTCATCTTCTTCTTGTGGACTTTTTTGTTGCACATCCTACAGTTTTCATCGAAACTTCCTGAAACTTGGCATATATATGTAGAAATACCCGGGCAGACAGTAACCATCTCCGATTTTGAAAATTCCTCCAAGAAAAAAAAATGTTACGACGTCAAAATATCTCCGCTAATCAAAATCGCCTAAAAAATTATCTCCTAAACTAGGCAAGCTTTTTGAATTACGTTTGTGGAAATCGAACAGGGCATTAGCAGAGATGAATTACCGCACATATGATGCATCACTATGACGTCATTCCTAATTTTTGACATTTTTTGTTTCACAACCCAGAGTTTTCATCGGATCTTCGTGAAACTTGCCATGTATATGCAGAAAGCCCACGCGCAGGCAGTAACCATCTCCGATTTTGGAAATTCTTCCGAGAAAAAAAGTTGACGTCATAATACCGCCGCTAATTGAAATCACCTATACCGTTATCTCTGAAACGAGGCAAGCTGTTTGAATTTTGTTTGCGGGAATCAGGCCGGGCATTAGCACAGATAATTTATCGCAAACCTGATACATCACAATGATGTCATATTCATTTTTATGACGTCATCATTAAGAGGACGAGGATCTTTGCTCATTTGCACTTGTTAGGACATGTGGGCTGTTGCCGTCTGGACCGGTTGCAGAATCTGAGTAGAGGTTTGACTACAAACTTTCTGGTTTCCAGACAGTACTTTTGGAGGAGGCAAGTCGAGAAGTTTGACCTTGTCAAGAGACAAGGACACAGAGTCCAGGAACAACTGGGTGCACCTCATAAGGTGGGTACAGAAAGCAGTTGGTTTGGGTAAAAGATTTAAAAGCAAACACAGAGTTTAGCCATTCAACCTTTTCATGTGCAGTGTCAGCTGTGCAGCCATTTGAGGTAAAGGAAGGGATTGAGGGGGGGGGGACATGCACCAGAAACAGACTTAACCAGACACCACAAGGATTTGGAGGAGGGAGACAGGTTTGAGAGTTCAGACTTGAGAATAGAAATATGTTTCTGAGCTATCCTCAGGGTAGACACACACTGTTCTGAGCTTTATGGAAGGTACTGGGATTGCCTTCAAAAGGATTTGCCTTCCATGCGGCAAAGGCAAGTTGTTTCAGGACAACAGCCTCGCCACAAGCTTCAGTGTACCATGGGTGGAGGAATGGTAGGACAACTGAAGATGAGATGGGAAAAATCTGTGCATAAGAGAGTAAATTTCTTTGGAAAAATTCCCAGGATGAGTTCATGTCGGAGAGAACAGATATGGGAGGCCAGTCTAAAGTTTGATGGTTGCTTGAAGTCCCTGCCAGCCTGAGTGAAGTGCCAGACTTGTCGGCGTTGAGGTGGTTCTCTAATAATGGTCAGAGAGATGACCACTTTAACAAGCATATGGTCAGATTAACCGATTGGAGCAGAAAAGAACAGCAGACATTTTCTGGGAAATTGGTCAAAATCAAATCCAGAAGACATGGAGTACCGTTGGCTGAGATCCGGGTCGGGAAGTTGACAGATTGTGTCAGTCCCAATGAGTCGCAGAAGTCCTTTGCTGATGTGCCATGGCAGGTGAGAGAGGTACCCACACCCAGCTAACTGACATGATTGCAAATGAAGTCACCACTTATGAGGAAGAGAGAGTTTGGATGAGTGGATCGAAGTTGGTCCATGTTTTCAGAGAACAAGATGTAAATGGAGTCATTACTGTTTGGTCGACAGTACAACACACATATAAACATGAGGTGCGAGTGGAGGGGAAGCCGTAGCCAGAGGTATTCCTGGGGGTGTGGAGGAGTGAGGACAGTGCATGGAGAGTGAGGAATAAAGTTTTTCATGAAGAGAGCAACACCTCCACCAGGACGAGGCTCAGGTCTATCATTACAGAGGAGGGAGTAACCAGGGAGAGAAACTAAGGAGTCAGAGACGTATTCAAGGAGGAAAGTTTCTGTTAAGCAGATTATGTCTGGTTTGTCAGTGGCAACCTGTATGGAAAGATGAGTCAGGTTAGAGTGAAGGCCACGGATGTTTGAGGTCTGTTAAGGAAGAGGGAGAGAGGAGGCTTTGGGTGCAGGGGAGGGGAGGGGGAGAGGAGAGGGGCAGGCAGGGAGAGTTGACAGTGTAAAAGATTGCAGAAGAGTTAGGGGAGAAGGTCGGATGGGGAAGGAGGACAAAGGGCTAGGTGGTGAAGGGATGAGGCACAGTGGGGGGAATAAGAGGGGACAGAGTGAAGTCGGAGATTGGAGGAGGTGGAGGAATGAGTTGAAAGAGAAAGGGTGGGGTAAAGAGGCAGCTTCGAGGAGGGAGAGTGAGGGGGGAAATTTGAAGGGGAGAATCGAGGGAAAAAAGGTGAGGGGAGAGCTTTTGAGAAAGGTTAGGGGGAAGCATGGAGAGGGAAAAGAGAGAAGTTTGCTTTGAAGAGGGAGGAGATGGCCGATTTGAGTGGGAGGGGTGAGAGGGAGGACAGACGATGAGAGCAGGCATGGCCATGGGGGAGGAGGGATAAGGAAGGGGTGGGGAGAGGGGAAGGATGAGACCGAGTAGTGGTATGGTAGAGGTGGTGGCGGACAAGGGGAGGAACAAGACTTGAGGGGGTGAGAAGAGGGGAAGGTGTGATTGGAGGAAAGAAAGAACACGTTTGAGATATTGAGGCGTGTACTGAATGAGAGTGAGATATTTGTTTGGTTGGAACGGAGCCCACAGATGTTAGAACACCACACCGTTTGGGACACCAGAGGAGGCGCTGTTAGTAAAGCAGAGAACAGTGAAGAGTTGCTAAGTTAGGAGGAGCAAGGAGGGGTTATAACAGGGGAGGAGCTAGGAAGAGGTAGATTTTAGAAGGTGGGATGAATTTGCACTGAAATTGGGGGATTTTTATTTTATTTTTTTTAAAGAATGATTGATGGAAGACGAACATGTATTGCAAAATGGGATTTGTAAAATTTGTCGGTCAGATATACGTTTAAATACATTAGAGGAGGGGTAGAGTACAGAATAATTGATAGAATGGAGGAAGGAAGCGTTGTCACAGATGGAATTTTTCAACATGTGATGAAAGAAAGACGAATTGAACTCAGACTTTTGAAAAATAAGAACAGGGCAGAGAGAGAAAGTTGAAACATTTTAAGAGATGGGTTTTTTTTTTTGAGATTAGGGAAGAGGTGGGAGGGGGGACAGAGTAAAGGAAGAGCTTGAAGAAAAAGTCGTGAAGGTGTGTGTGGTGCATACCTCCACAATCAAGGTGGGATTGGAAAGGTGAGATTGAAAAGGTGGAATGGCAAGGAAGAAAAGCAAAGAAGAAAGAAAAGGAAGAGTCAGAGTCAGTGGAGGAAGACACGTGGTTACGGGAGTAAAAGGTGAGAAGGGAAAACAAATTAAATATATATTTTTTTATTTTTTTTTTTAAGACACGAAACAGAGGGTATAGTTGGGAGGAATTGAAGGAGTGGTGGATGGATAGTGGAGACAACAATAACTGAAGGTGATAAGAAGAAAATACAACAAACAAGATCATGCACACAGACAGGAAGAAGGGCAGTCCTCAAGGAAACCCAATATGAAAAGATGACGAATACTCACCAGTTAGCACAAGTTTTAAAACCAAACCAAACTCGGAACACACAGTAAACACAGAGGCAACAAAATAACAGGAAAAACGTGACAAAAACGACTGGAAAACTTGTCTTTGAGAAAGTCGGCAGAGACCTGGAGAACTGCCACCGTCGCTCAAGAACCAGAACCAGAAGTCCTATCATTTTTAGTGTCAAATTTCTTGGTCAGACACAAAGGTAAACACAGTTTGCTATTCATGACTTCTTCAACCCATCAAATGTTGTTCATCCTCTCTCTTCACTTCTTCAAAGTAATTCCGATATATGTAGATGTATATATATATACATATATATATATATATATATATATATACATATATACATTTTTTTTTCACGCACAGCTGCTGCCCGATGGCTCTTTCTGTATTGATCTTGCAACTAATTTGATGCAGGCAGTTCCAAGGTCACGGTTCCACCATTTAGTTTTACAGTTGCAAGATGACACTTACAGTTCACAGGTGACAGTGGTTTGTGAAGCATGGAAGTTTCCATTATTGAAAGGCACACCGAGGGGCAAAAGGATATGAATGTGGAGGTTTTGAGATTCCCTCAGCATGGTCAGTTGATCAAATGTTATTGCAAAGAGGACACCTTGATATGACTGGAGTGCACACCTGCAAATTGTCAGCATCACCAAATTGTTTCAGTGGAGATTGCTCATGCACAACTTCATTATCACTGGGATGCAGAAATATAAAATATGGTGGAGCAATGGCTGCTCAACTTGTGTATATATATATATATATATATATATATATATATATATATATATATATATATATATATATATATATATATATATATATATGAATGCACCCAACAAAGGAATGCTCAAAAATTAGAAGTTTTAGCATGAAATTAGCAGGTGAATGAGCTCCTCAAAATGGTGGATGAACTTGTGGATGGTTTGGGTCATAGTGAAGAGGAGCACTGTCATTGTATGCATGTTACTGCACTACTTTGATGTGGGGAAGAATATTCAGTTTCACCTGACTTTTGCTGCAGCAAACAGCGAACAAGCTGAACCTGCATGCTGCCCTACAGGCCCAAAAGGGAACTATGACAAATGTTGAGGTCTCAAGAGAAAGAGCATCCCACATTGAGCGGATACCAACAACATTTTGGCTCTGAAAGGCCAGTGGAGAACCTGGGCGGAGATCGAGATAAGGAGACTGTTGTGGACAGAGATCTGGTCCATGGAGCCACTAGTCCTGAGGTTCATTGTCAGAGCAATATACGATGTTCTGACAACAGACAATAACATTTCGTGTGAGGACCTGAAAGTCCCTGTTGTGTACATCTTGTTTACCCTGTGTACCCCACCCCATCCCTCACCGTTCCACAGATCGCCTCATGTCTCTGCTCCCCACCATTTTGTCCTCCTCTCTCCTGCCCCTCTTGTCTCCTGCTCCCCTTGTACATTCTGCGTGTTAGCTCTTATATGAGCCTCGACATTGTATACAACAAAAACGAACAAGTGGAGAAAGACCACTTATCACGAATGCTACAAGTGTGGTGCTGTGGGCTCCTTAAAACACAAATTAACGAGTTGTTCAGTTTCACTGAAAGGTAGTGTGTATACTGTACATGGCATCACAATCACGTTCTTGCCGAGTTGAGGAAAGGTCTACGAGTAGTGCTTCAAGATGCAATTGAGCAAAGAACCTCCATCATCGTGAAAGAGGGAATGCAGATAAGTGACACACAATGTAAGAAATGAGCAACGCGTGATCAAGGTAGCAGCAATGGAAGATGGAAATGCACCACAAGTCAAGAGTTATTTACCCTCGGCTGAGTGTGCCTTTAAATAAAGACCAGACGTCATCTTGTCGTCAGATGAAGCAAAGACAGTGGTGATGGTGGAGTGTATTATACTAAAGGATGGAACCGTGAAGGTATCAGGTGACAGATGATGAATATAGACATCCTAGTGGAGCATAAAGAAAAGGGTTTAAAGACCGAATCAAGATTCCCTTGCAGAAGTTGGCTGCAGAAGCCTTGTGGCGAAGTTGTTCACAAAGTTCCTACGCATGCTTGGAGTGAGCTCAAAATCATGAAGAAAAGTGGCCGAGGCAGCTGCGAGTTCCATATTGAAGGCATCCTTATGGACTTGGCATGAATACTGGAAATAATTTGAGTGAGCAAAGCAGCAATCAGTGGTGGTGATTACGCAGCAAGCTGTCGCTGCTGGCCTGCCGAACACAGTGAATGATCAAATCTATGTCAATGGGTCAAAATTATCTGTCAGAGGGTAATTGGTTGATGATTGGGCTACTAATTGCACTTTATGGCATTTTGACTTTCCTTCTAATATGTCCATGTTACTGGAATGGCGAAACTCGCACCTTCAACATTTAAAAAAAAAGTCACTGCGAAAACAGAGAGGGGGAACAAAGACAATGGCTCACACATTACCAACACGAACCCTAACTTGCCCCCCTCCCCACCTCACCCAAAGCCGTACACATACAGCCCCACCTTTTTCTCATTTTTCTTGGAGGGGGTATGTGCAGGAGCAGCAGACTTGGGCAATGGGATGCTCTCCACCAAGCCTAAAATCCCCTTCACCTTCTCATCACTGATGCTCACACGCAGCGCATGCAGTGCTCCTGACAACTTGAACCTAGCAATGGTGGAAATGTCAAATACTTTTTACAGACAATCAGGGAAACACAAAGGCAAGACATGGCTGTCTTGATAGAAATTAGTGAAATGTAATAAATTGCATTTGCCACTTAATAGTAATTTGGCCGATGCCATTTATTCCCGATACGTGAAACTCACCGCAACCTATTGGTGCAGAAAACAGACAATTTTGGAATGATGGCCACATTTTCCATCCAATAATCGTGCAACTTTGTTTAAAAAAATTCCCATGGGTAGGTGCTCGGATGTTGAAAGTTTTGTGTCAATTGCTCAAGTGGTTCAAAAACAAATTAAAAAACTAATAAAGGTGAACAAAGTGCCCAATGCCCTGCTAAAAATCCTCGATATTTTTGCTGATGACTTCACCCTCTGCTGTACCATCTGTCATCCCTCAGATCAGCAGGCAGCAGCCTCTTTACTCTCTGCAGACCTGGATAAAATCACAAGCTGGTCAAACACTTGGAACATGTCTTTTAATTCTGACAAATCACACTCTGACTATGTCTCTCCAAAATGATCATCTGGAACCCCCCCCCCCCATCTACTTTTTAAACAATGCTCTTTGAGTTCTGTCTCTCAAGCTTTTGGGTGTCACTATCTGCCATGATCTTTCCTGGGAAAGCCACATTTCCAACCTGGCTTTCAAAGCCAGTCGCCGACTGGGAATCCTCTGTCATGCAAAGTCCTTCCTTGGCACACCTGAGCTCCTGACCACATAGAAATCTTTCATCCACAGCCTGATAGAGTACTGCTCTCCCCTCTGGGCCGGTGGGGTGGTCCAGCCTCACACCTAACTCGGCTGCACACTGTGGAAACCAAGGCTTTTAGGATCATTGGTATCTCCTGCGATGAAGCCGAGTCTTTCAGTCCCTCATTCTCTCACCGGAGGCAGGTCGGTGGTCTCTCCCACACTCCCTTCAATCCCACTCTCTCCTCCAGGTATTCAAAACAGCTGTTCACCACTATCTCACATCTTCCCCCAACAAAACCCACAATCTTTTCTCCCCCTGTTAATCCACCCCAAACCCACCTCCTTCAAATTCCCTGTTTTCCTTCCTGAAAGTCCATGTAGTGTCCATCTTGTTTTCCACATGTACCATGCCCCATCCCTCTCCCTTCCACAGACCTCCTAACGTCTGTTCTATACCGTTGTCGTGCTTCCCTCTCCTTCCCCCTTTGTGATACGTTTTGCGTGTCAGCTCTTCGTATATGAGCCTCGACAAAGAATCCCAAAAAAAAGTGAGGGCGGAAGAAAAAAAAGGTGATGGTCTCAGCTGATGTTCCACAACACGGTTAAGGATGGCTGTGGACACCTTTTACAAAAAAAATTTCTTTCAAGGATACAAAGTGAAGAATTCAACGATCAAATCCAGTAATTACCTGTTTTTGAAATTATCAAGCAACACTGAAGCACTACCCTCCCAATACCAACCACAATTTATCTCAACACCCAGCTGTTGCCAATAAATATTTTCCTATGCCAGAACAACAGACAGCATATGGAGTTTTAAGGATCGTTATAACAATAGGCTTACTAATAGGTGTTACTAAACGTGGAGGTCTCTTCATGTGCAGTTTTCAGCAAGTTCTTTGGCATGCTAACTCACTTTGGCATGCGTGCATCCGTCGTGACCAAAGCACTAGCCAGCTGCAACTCCAGGGTCATTGGTTGCAGCACGTGGTGTTGAGAGTTTTCCATCTTTGTCGCGGCAAGCCAGTCCTCCCCTGCATCATAAAAAAGAGAAATCCTGTGCAAGTCTTCCACGCCACGAAGGCAATAACTTCACCAGAATGAAACCGTTTTCATTTGACCAGTCTTTCACGTCCAGCTTTTGTCATAACCTGCCCTTCTTGCATTTATTGATCTCCCCCCAGGCTTGACGTGTTGAACAACCATTTAATACTGCATTGCCTATTCCTATATCCGACAATCATAATACATATTATTTGTGTGACATGAATGTATATTCGATCTGGACAGAGTCCAATTTTATTTTTTTGGTGACAATTCCAACATGTACACCATTGAATAATGTTGTGCACATCACCAAACCTGCAAGCTTTCAACTGGTAACATTTCCCTCCATAATTTTATTCTACCCACTCTTTCAACGAATGAGAAACGCTGAATGTAATGGCAACATTACGAATTACCAGAACTGAATAATTTCCTAATCCGTTTCAGAAAATGCAGAAAAGTACAAGTGTGTTGATCTATAATTCTGCATCTACAAGATTAGACTCTCAATCTAGATATTCGGAAAAGAAAATCGAAGACGGGTAGCGAACGATAGGGACTTTCAACGAAAACATTCTCCCCATAAAATGCAACAATATTGAGCTCAGAACATACATTCCAACTTTAATATTTGTCTCTATAAGTATCCTGTGCATGAAGCGAAAAGCAGGGTAAAGCAACTGGCTCACTCTGTCTGTCGGTGTCTACAGACATCGGTCGATGATCCAGGAACTACTTAAGTTCAATTGAATTTAATATTTTGAAAACTGGAGAACACGAACCTGCAGCTTAGAAGTACTGTCGGAAACCCGCTATTCACGGATTCGCTATTCGTGTACCCCGTATATTTGTGGTTTATAAAATGCAACCTACTTCGACATTCGTGGACCAGTGCTTCGCATATTCATGGTTTTATGTGTGCGTATACATGGGATTTTTGATTTTCCCTCATGAATCACGAACCGCTGGGAACCTATCCCCCCCCCCCGCCTTTTTCCATTGAAACAATGCCCTGCTATTCACGGATTCGCTATTCACGGCATTTTCCCGAAACATTTTCCCCGTGAATAGTGGGGTCCGACAATACTTTTGCTCTGAATTTGGCAAATTGTACAGAATCTTGTCCTGGTCGTGCATGCGCAGTTTAGTATGTCTGCCTGTCTGGCGGTCAAGTAAAATTGGAAATCATTCCAAACAGGAAACTTACTGTTTTTAGGGATGTCATAAAGGACACAAACAACAGGCACAAAGAACTAATTTAACATGTAAATAAATGTGGTGTAAAAGTTGGTGCATCAACGGCAATAAAGTTCCGAAAAAGTCTTCTCTTTTTTTCCCCAGAGCCTTATACTTCCAATTTATTTAAATTGGATTATATATTTATTCTAAAACTGTAGAACTCAAATCACTTGGTTGGCACTTCCAGAAACCTCCAGTTTAGCAGGACAGACAAAATATTACACAATCTTAACCAATTAAATTTATCACTCGTGCTATCAACATTGGGAAATATTGAGATTCAGACAAAATTGTGACTTGTAGGAAATATACAGGTAATGGACAAAAAAAAATGGAAACATCTGGATAAATGAGGGACACCAAGTATATTGAAAGTCACAGCTTTCACATTGGAGTGGCCCATGTGTTTATCAACCAAATTACATCCCAGCATGCTTAAGGCTATGTATAAAAATGCTGCACAGGCCTGGTTGGAACTCTGAGGGAAAGATGTCATCAGTAAAGGGCAACAGTGGGCGGAAGCACATACTCCAGGATCGTGATATCCGTGCATTAATGTGAAGTGCAAGGAAAAAGCAGGCAAGCAACTGCAGATCAAATAACAGCAAATTTCAACGTGTGGCGTGAGTACAGCCAGTTTCATCAAAAATGGTCTGCCGAGAACTCCACACAGCAGAATACCATAGTCGGGTTGCGGTGCACAAACTGCTCATCACACCTAGCAATGCACGTTTGTGAGTCCAGTGGTGCAAATAACACAGGCAATGGACTACTGAGCAGTGGAGAAATGAGATATGGTCAATTGAATCATCCTTCACCATGTTCTCAACAAACGGACCAGTGCACGTGTGAAGCCAACCTCACGAATTCATACCATGCCATGAGTGCTTCATTCCAACAGTGAAAAGTTGTCACTGTCGATTCCTTGTCAAAGTAAACATCTCTGGCTATTATCAGAGAACCACCTCACTGCCGTCGAGTCTGGCATTTCACTCAAGCCGACTGGCAGGGTCTCCAAGCAGCCATCAAACTTATAGACTGGTCTCCTATCTCTACTTTCTCCAACATCAACTCATCCTGAGAATTCTTTCAAAGAAACTTGCTCTCCCTCATGCACAGATTTATCCCCGCTCATCTTCAGTTGTCCTACCCTTCCTCCCGCCCTTAATTCACTGAAGCTTATGGCGAGTCAGTTGCCCTGAAACAACTTACCTTTGCCTCATGGAAAGCAAACCCAACGAAGGGCAATCTCAGTTCCTTCCATAAAGCTCAGAACACGTGTGTATCTACCCTCAGGAGAGCCAGAAAACATCTTTCCAATCTCAAATCTGAACTCTCAAACCTCTCTCCCTCCTCAAAATCCTGGTGGCATCAAATCAAATCTGTTTCTGGTGAATTTTCCCCCTCCATCCCCTGCCTTGCCTCAAATGGCCGCACTGCTGATACCGCACATGAAAAGGCTGAATGCCTCAACTCAGTGTATGCAGCTAAATCTTGTATCCAAAACCCATTACTTTCTCTACCCACCTTACCCAGTCACACCCAACTGTCCCTGGACTCTGTTTCCTTTTCCTCTGACAAGGTGGAGAGCTTGCTGTCAAACCTCGACTCAGATTCTGCAACCGGTCCAGACGGCATCAGCCCATGTGTCCTAAAAACCTGCTCTTCTGCTCTTGCTCACCCTCTCTCTGTTCTATTCACCCTCTCATTTGCTCAGGGTCATCTGCCATCTGCTTGGAAATCAGCAAACATCATTGCCCTGCACAAAAAAGGTGCAAAAACAGTTCCCTGCAACTACAGACCAATCAGCCTTCTCCCAATCATCAGCAAGGTTATGGAATCAATCAATCATCGCTTCAGACATTAAATCCTTCCTCTTCTCCAATGGCTTGATTTCCGATCATCAATTTGGTTTCAGACCAGGTCACTCTTACCCTGGATATATTGCTTCTGCTCTCCCAACAATGGATGGAGGTCCTCAATGTCGACATGAAATCAGAGCCATATTCCTACACATATATCACATGCTTTTGACATGGTCTGGCACCTGCCCTGCTCACCAAACTCTCTTCCTATGGTATCCAAGGACATCTCCACTCATGGCTCACAGTCAACGTGTGGCCCTAAATGGAGCTCTTTCATCCCCTCCTCCTGTCCAGGCTGGAGATCATCAAGGTAGCATTCTGGGCCCTGTTCTTTTTCTTGTTTTCATCAATGATCTCTCCAACTTCCTGTAAAATCCTCTATATCTCTTTGCTGATGACTCCACCCTCTTGCCATACCATCGGTCATCCCTCGGACCGGCAAGCAGCAGCAGCTTCGCTCACTGCAGATCACAATCACAAACTGGTCCAACACGTGGAACATGTCTTTAAATCCAGACAAATCTCACACCCTCACAATGTCTCTCCGAAAGGACCGTTTATAACCCCCCCCCCATCCACTTTCTCAACAATCCTCAAGAAGAAGTCCTTTCTTTCAAGCTTCTGGGTCTCACTATCTGCCATGACCTTTCCTGGGAATGCCACATTTCAAACCTGGCCTTCAAAGCCAGTCGCCGACTCGAAATCCTCCGTCGTGCAAAGTCCTTCCTCGGCCCACCTGAGCTCCTGACTACTACCAAAGCTTTTGTCCCAGCCTGATGTAGTACTGCTCTCCTCTCTGGGCTGGTGCTCCTGCCTCCCACCTTTCTCGGCTTCACGCTGTAGAAACCAAGGCATTTCGGATCATTGGCATCTCCCACGGTGAGGCCGAGTCTTTGGGACTCTCACTCTCTCACCGCAGGCTGATCAGTGGTCTTTGTGTCTTCTACCATCTCCTCTCCAGCCTCGCTCCCCCTGCTCTCTCTGCGATTTGCCCTACCACATTTCCGCAGGGCGCTCACGGTCCGCCAACAACCCCCTTCTTGTAAAACAACCAATATCACGAATCACTGCTCACCTTCACTCTTTCATTCCTCTTTTTTCCCGCCTTTGGAATAAACTCCCTCACTCTATTCATTCCCATTCTTCCCTCCAGGCCTTCAAAACAGCTGTTCACTACAACCTCTCATCATCCCTCATCCAAATCCTCGATCTTTTCTACCCCCGATAATCCACCCAGATCCATCTCCTTCAAATTCCCTGCTTTCCTTCCTGAAAGTCCCTGTAATGTCCATCTTGTATTCCCCATGTTCCCCACCCCATCCCTCTCCCTTCCACAGATCTCCTAATGTCTCTGTTCCCCACTGTTTTGTCCTTCCCAATCCCACCCCTCTTATCTCATGTCCCCCTTGAAGTGCATTGTGTGTTAGCTCTCACACGAGCCTCGACAAGGTATACAACAACAAAAAAAAGGTTCTGGTGGTTCTGTAATGTTGTGGGGCACCTTTTCCTGGCATGGTTTTGGTGTCGTCATTCCTTTAGAAGGCAAGGTCAATACCAATTGCTACTTAATGGTACCGAGTGATCATCTTCACCCCGTGTTGCAGCATTTCTTTCCTGCCGGGAGGGGTGTCTTCTAGGATGACAATGTCCCCATCCACAGAGCACGCGTGGTCACCAAATGGTTTGATGAGCATGACACTGATGTTATTCATAAGTCATGGCCTTCTCGGTCACCAGATTCAAACATAATTGAGCATTTATAGGATTTTCCACCACCAAACAGGTGTGATTTGATCAACTTTCTCATGGAAGAATGGCGCCGCATCCCTCCTGCACAATTCCAGATGCTCGTGGACTCTATGCCACAGTGCATACAGGCCGTGCTGGCCGCATGTAGTGGCCCAAAGCCCTATTAAGTGAACTTGCATTGGAGCTTGTATTTATTTTTTTGCCCACTAACTTAGACAGTGTTCGGAAATGCAAAGCAAGAGTTTAAAAGACTCTTCCCATGTCCTTTTCCTCGAGATTACGCGGGGAAGGTGTTCCACGCACTCTCTAATTCATTAATTTTAAAGTGATTAAAAAAAAAGATAAATAAAAAAATAAAAACTCAGTTTTATCTGATGCGTGTACCACATAGAAACATTGTAATGCTATGTGGCATCAAGAACATTTCATTTTGACCAGACAGGTAACCAGACCTGCTGTGGCATAATGGTAACCAGACTCTGTGGTGTCATGGTGGGAGTGTCCGCTCTGAGTCTGGGAGGTCAGCGGTTCGAACTCTGGCCAAGTCCTAACAAAGACTTTTTCAATGGTATGCACTGCTTCCTTGCTTGACGCTTGGCAATTAAAAAGGTGAGAGCATGGACAAACAACCATCGGTTCCTCCTGCATTGAAGCTCCCTGTAAGGGAACTCAAATAAAGCAGGACCTTGGTGACAGAATTCGGAACACTGACTGCATTTGGCACAGTTAGCATGGACATTGCCGTAAACAACATGTCAGCAATTACAACTCAAACATGAACTTCAGGAAAGACCCACCAGCCTTGACGAACAGGATTTGCATCCTATTAAGCTCCACAATGAAGTTTTCATATGCACGCTTCATTATTTCTTCCAAGCTCATCTTCGCGGTGATAGGCTCAGAGAAGGGAGGAACTACACTAGAAACCTATTGCAGTGGGTTAAGGACAGGAATAGAGTTAGGTGACAGCAGGTGATTCTAAAAATCCTCTGAGGTGTCCTATAAAAGCAAGCAAAAATGACTATCCATCAATCTTTATTGTTCTACATGATTTATACTCCGCGTCAGATCGGTTTGTTGGCATGAACACAGCAAAATATAAATTTGAAGCCTATTCTCCACGTAATATATCGGACATGCAGTTTACGTGACACACGGTGTTTTGTACTACCTTGAAAGTACCCATGTCCAAGATGAGCAAGCTCTGTGCCGCGTGCAAGGAGCCGCCATGAGGAACTATCACGTAAGAAGCTTGCAGGTCCACCGATAGGTCAAGTACCTTGTGGGTCTCAATGACATACGTCAGACCTATCAATCGATAAATGTACATGGTTTGCACCAAGGACCAGAGTGAAGGATGCAAAACAACGCATTCAGGAATATGTGTCAAACCTCAATTACATTATTTATTACCATTAACTCTGGTTGTTAAACAACTAGGTATCTCAAGTTAAACATCTGATAGGCAGCAAAGCTCATGCAGCAGATGTCTTCAGGATCAATAAGCACTATTTTTGTAGCATCTCGACTCATTATAATCCTGCATTAGCTGGTTCTGAACAAAGCAAAATCTCTCATCTAAATATACTGGGCCATCCTGGCTTAGGCTTATGCTCATGGGGGAAAAAAATGGAGTGTGGTTCAAGCTCAATCAAGCTTGGCCCAAAATAATTTGGAACATGCTGATGGAGACTTGGCAGAAGACATGTGCTTGAGCTTTGTTGTCTGAGCTAACCTGGTAACTTGGAAAGAAAAAATAATTAATAGAAGAATTAGATAAATTATACTTGCAAAGTTTTGACTTCATTCTTTGGTGTAGATATATATATATATATATATATATATATATATATATATATATATATATATATATATATATATATATATATATATATATATATATATATATATATATATAAATTTTTTTTGCAAACCATCCACAAAAGGCCTCCACTGACCTGTGGCAGTCCTTTCCCGAAACTCTTCCAGCTTCGATTTTGTTGCAGTAGCAATTTGATCAAGATGTACATTCTCTGGCGGCTGAAAGAACTCCGCAAGGCCATTGATTGTAGCCTGAAACAGTGTCATGACCCAATGCACCATATTTACACAACACCCTCACCAGATTGGGAATGCAGGGATGCAAGGCAGCATGATGATGTTTGTCAAATCGAGCAAGTCTCCCCAATTACAACAGATTTTTTTTTTTAGCACTTATTACGAAACAAAATATTCTCCCAAAGCACCTCACAGTACAAATTCAAGGAGGTTTAAAAAAAAAAAAAGGGATGGGTATTTTGTTAAAGCTTAAAGGAAGTCTCAGACTAGTCTTTGCTTCACATGTGGGACCACAATGTGTATGAGCATGAAGATAACACCTCGGGACATAACCAGAGACAAGTTCAGTGTGGTAGGTCAGACCATAACCATTAATCACTTCATATGTGAGAAGGAGCTCAAATATATTTTTTGATGAAGAGGTAACTTATTGACTTTTTCCTTTGCAGTACTGGAGGCTCATGAAAGAGTTTGGATAGGGAGATTGGGAGAGACATCAGTGCCCTTCTTATGGGAGCATGTTAAAAAGTAATTCCTCCGATTCTTTTTCTCCAAAACAGGTACAGATATTTGAATGAAACAAAGACAGGCACTCACATCAATCTTTATTCTACCAGGGTACGGGTATATTTCTCAACATAATCACCACTGTGGTCCACACATTTCAACCAACGTTCGAGTCGTTGTGTGATGCCGTCACAACAGAACTGCCTGCTGTTCTGTGCTGCCTGCTGACTTAACTTAGACATCACAGCAGCTTTGATATCATTGTTGGAAGAAAGACTAAAATCTGACGGAGCCAAATTGGGCTGGTGAGCCTTTGTGGCAGTTCTCTGTTGACAGTCTTTTACTCTCGTCTCCCGAGCGGTCGTCACAGCTCTCGTCTCCCGAACAGTCGCCCAAACAGTTGCCCCAACTCTCGTCTCCCGAGCAGTCTTCCCAGCTCTCGTCTCCCGAGCAGTCGTCCCAGCTCTCGTCTCCCAAGCAGTCGTCCCAGCTCTCGTCTCCCGAGCAGTCGTCCCAGCTCTCGTCTTCCGAACAGTCTGATGGGAGGGTTGTGGCTGATCACATCCTAACTTTAAACTGCATGGTTTTTAATTATGCAAAAGTAAATGTTCACTTTGATGAATTGAGAAGGAAAAAGAAGGCATTCACGAGCTTTGCTCAGCATCAAAAGATAGCGGAATTTGTTTTACTCACAGCGTTGTACGTTATCTCGAGTGGACGAGACTGGATATGTAGTCGTTGATCTGCCTTCTTATCCAATGGGTTTGTCTCAAAGATGAGCTCCAAGAGAGCAGACGCAGCATCTCTACCTCCTCGTGGTGCCAACAAGACAGGGATTCCACCATCACCATTCAGTCCACTCACCCAAAAGCGTTCCAGCTTAGCAGCCACACTTTGGTGAGAAAGTTACAACATTCCAAATGACCAATCCACAAACAAAATATTATCCCATTATGTGTGCACATGGCTACAAAACACAAAACTCAAAATAGTACAAATCACAAAATGGCATGGGTAACAAGAACAGTCAATGCATTGCACGTACCGCATGGCTTGTGCAGAAGGACGCTGCTGAACGTCTACCTGTACGCCTTTGAGTCCAGTGTGCAGCAGGTCGCCATTCTGCGTGCAAATGGTGCAGGAAATTCCCTTCAGGCTGAAGAGCAAAATTTTCTCCACATACTGCAAAGGACATGTTGAAGAAGGGAAACAATAATCTGGGCTTCCAGCCTGGCAATGGTTTAAAGCACACTTTCCAAACTTTGAACCTACATTCACATTTCTCACATTTTCAAAAAAAAAAAACGATGACACTATGCAACCACAACAAACAGTGAAACATGAAAACGTCTCAGGTAAAAGCATGCCTCTTGTGGTTGGTGCTCAGTTTGTCCATGTGGCTATTGGTGCACCACCAACCCATTCCATTGGGACAAATTTAAAAAAAACAAAAAACAAGATCTTTTAAATATACAATTACATTGCTGCAAGAAGGGGAAGTGGCTTTATCATTTTTTTTTTTTTAAACATGAAGGAGCTGGTACACAAATCACATGAAGGACAAAGACATTGAGACATGTGCTGGAATTTAAAGGACATTTGTAGTGAATGGACAAATATGTATAGGAGAGGAAATTCCAACCTGGGGTGTGTGAGCATCGTGAGAAATGAGTTCAAATGGGATTCACATGAAACAAACGATGGTTTGTGTAGGATGGGATGCTCTAATATGCAGCGGCCCAGCTGGCACCACATTACACATTAGTCAGCATCCATAATAATCAAACATCTCAACAAGCCTCCAAAACGAACTCAATAACACTCCCAGGTTGACCTGTTTAGATATATTTGAGTTTCAAATACCATACCGTATTTGTACAGCGTCCTGTAAAAAGTATTCACCCCCAACCAATAATGGTACATTTGGATGAATTACGAATTATGGAGAAACTATTTTTCCAAATGAACTTTTCTATTCATAACTGATGAGATCAAACTAAACACTGTTATCGTTGAAGGAGGAGGTTACATGTCAGGAAAACCTGCAAAAAAAAAAACATGTACAAATAAAAATTCACTGGTTGTAAAAGTATTCACCCCTTAGGTCAGTACTTGGTGGAAGCACCTTTTTCAGCAATGACTGATATGAGTCTTTTTGGGTAGGTCTCTAACAGCTTTACACAGTGAGATGGTGAAATCTTTGCCCATTCTTCACGTGAAAATTGCTCTCGCTCTGCGAAGTTTGACGGGGATTGTCGATGAACTGCAATCTTCAAGTCAGGACTTTGACTGGGCCACTCAAGAACATTTATATTCTTCTCATTCAGCCACTCTAGTGTGATTTTAGCTTTGTGTTTTGGACCATTGTCCTGCTGAAATGTGAATCTCCTATCCAGTTTCAGATTCATGGCTAAGTCGAGCAGGTTTTCATCAAGGATTCTCCTGTACTTTTCACCGTCCATTGTCCCTTCTCTCCTGACAAGCTTGCCAGTCCCTGCTGATGAAAAGCAGTCCCATAACATGATGTTACCACCGCCATGCTTGACAGTCGGGATGGTGCTGACTGGGTGATGTGCAGTGTTTGGCTTGCACCAGATATAACTCTTTGAATTTAGACCAGAAAGTTAAATTTGTCTCATCTGATCACGAAACTTTTCTCCACATGGCTGCAGTGTCATCAAGATGTTTTTTTTTCACAAATTCCATGCGAGCTTTTAGATAGGTCTTTTCAGTAATGGCTTCTTCATTGCCACCTGTCCAGAGGCGCGTTTTGTGAAGGGAACAGGATATTGTTGATTGATGAACACTCATCCCCATCTCGGAAGTAGAGCCTTGTAGATCTTTCAAAGTCATTGTTGGATTTACAGTGACATCCAGAACCATTTTCCTGCTTGCTCAGCTGTTGAGTTTGGATGGGCGACCTGTTCGGGGTAGAGTCTGGGTGGTACGATACGTCTTCCACTTCTTAATAATGGATTTCACCGTGAGTGACTCAGAAGGATCATGAGTGACTGAAATCTTCTTATAACCCTCTCCTGAATGGTGCTTCTCCACCACTTTATGTCTGACTTCTTTGGAAATCTCCTTGGTCTTCAAGTGTGCCTTGTTGGTTGACCAAGTGAGTTGAACTCCTTACATCGGTGGGGAAGTTTAATTCTTAAGTTAAATCACTGATTACATACAGGTGAAATGTATTACACTTATTTTGTAACTTTTCAAACAAATAATTTGCTCCTGAAGTGATTTAGAGGGCTAATTAGGGAAAGGGTTTGAATACTTATGCAACTGAGAATCATCTGATTTTCCCTGTTAATGTAACTTATTCATATTTTATCTGCATTTTTTTTAGCTTTATCAGTTTGGAGTAGTTTGTGAAGACTACATATTAAGTTTGATTTGAAAGCATCATGAAATAAGCTCAGGTGGCATCAAAATGTGAAAACTTTGGGGGGGGGGGGTAAATACTTTTGCAGGCCACTGTATTTGTCCATTGTGAGTACTATCCTCGCTATTCCAAGTACAATGATGCCTTCACATGTTTGGCCTGTATGTGGTTTACGTACAAGCTCCACTACAAGGATTAGGTCAATGCACAACAAAGATAAATAGATAAACCAACCACCCGTTTTGAAATTATCAAGTGGATATTCTTGGAAATTGGATTAGGACCTCATGCAAGGAAAGAATACATTTTACAACAAAGTTACATTCATGTTCATCAGCCTCCATCGTTTATTTACTTGATCAATCAAACTCTCCTCAGCTGCAGTTTCAATTTTTTGCTTGATCCATCACAAAATAATATTCAGCAATTGCCTTCTCACCCGTTTCACTCACTGGTGTATAATACATTCGTTTCCACCACAATGTCTGTTGTGTCACTCTCTGGCCATTACATACTTGTTGGAGTATGCTCAGGCATAAAGGGATAAATTATCTATTCTTACATCTGAACCTATTTTAATAAACAGAACAATGTCAAGTACAGAGGAATTTGAAGGAAGTGTCTTAATAGGTTTCTATGGGGATCGAGCCAGATGGGCATGACATACGTTTTCAGGCACCGTCGTGTCGGTGGATGTCTCGCTATAATCGATGGCAGCGTAGAGTTTAGCTTTCTCCTCCGAAGACATTAAAGTGCTTAAGCCTGATAGGAAGACACAAACATAAAAAGACACTGTCACACACAACATCCTCAAAAATCATAAACCAATGTTACTTGCTGTTCCATTTACAAAGTATTTATGAAATGAAATGGAATAAAATAAAACAAATAAACAGAAGTATTCAAAAAGAGGTTGGTGATGAGATGAATGGCAGAAGTTATTTGAGCCAAAAGCAATGAGGGAGGGCACGAGGGTGAGATTTGGTTAGGGCATTACTTTCTGTCATTGATGAACTTTCCGGTCGTTCTGGTTCGTCTTCCTTCGATCCCCACCATCCGCTAAACCAACCACCAGACTTGTTCTCGGGCTCCTCGGATGCCTTGCCCTTCCCGTAAATTTTGCATCCGCTACTCAAGGCCTACCACCAACACATGGTCAACATCCAGGTTTGTCATCATCACAAAGCAGACCAATTGCACACTGATGTTGCTAGAATATTTCATCAAAGTTATGAAATATTAGTAAGGGAATTAAGAGTACATGTATGCATTACATACAGGAAAGTGGGGGTTAGGGGGGGGAGGAAGAGAGGAAGAGAGGAAGAGAGGAAGAGAGGAAGAGAGGAAGAGAGGAAGACACAACCGATTGTGATTTGGAATGAGTCAAGCTCCACAGAAAGCGAGCAAGCACAGAGTCTACGTAAAGCAGGTTAAACAAATTACGACGAGTCGACTCAAATAGCAAGAAGAACCAAAGGGGAATGTATGAAGAAAACTGCTCACCTCAGCCTCTGCCTTCCGCCGTGCCAAAGTAATATTCAACACATCCAAATCCTTCTCCATATCCTAAAAGCAGGACACATCATTTGGTAATCAAAACCTTGCATTATTTGCCAAATCATTGCACCATCAATCCTCTACAATATCATTCTTTCCTGCAGTGATTCAAAATGGCTGTTCACCACTTCCTCAGGGTATCGTCCATCTATACTCCTTATATTTTCTACCCTCACTAATTCGCACCAAGCACCCCCCCTCCTTTCCTTTCCAGGTTATTGTGTTTTCTCTACTCTCCCTCCACAATCCCTTTCACTTTTTGTTCCATTGTCGTTTCGTCCCCTGTTATCGCTTCCTCTTCTAACTCCAATGTACTTATTTTAACCTTGTATAAAACAGTGGGATGACATTCACATGAAAAAAATTAATTTAAAAAAATGCAACACTATGACTATTGTGAATGTGAATAAATAATATAGTTATTGAAAAAGCCTTTGAAATTAAAGATATTATTAATTTTTATTTATTCATTAACCTCCGCCATCGAAGATGGATGGAGGTTACTGTTTTCACCCCTGTCTGTTTGTTTGTTTGTTTGTTTGTTTGTGAACAGTATTACGGAAAAACTCCTCGACGGATTTCGACGAAACTTGGTGGGGGTGTTAGGTATGATCCAAGGATCATGCCATTAGATTTTGGACTTGGTCAAAAGTCCAATATGGCGCTATGGCGGCCATTTTGAAAAAATATTTGAATTTTTATTTTTGCATTTCTACATGTTTTAAGTGATTTCTAAGGTAAACTGTTCAGCGTAGTTTATACGCGTTTCCGTTACACAGCACCAACATGGCTCACCTCTACATCCTTGATGAGGCTGACCGGTGGAGTCTTCTGCGTAATCTTCTCTTTGTAGAGGATGCAATACCGCTTCAGCTTCATGCGATGTCGGCGGATATGCTTCCACGACCACATGCGCATTTTCCGCCGAACTGTCACATCCAACACACCTGTAACTACGTAAATCCACCTGTGCAAATGAATTGATCAGTTACAATCACGTAAGGAGGGGAAAGTAAGTAAGTAAGTAAATAAATAAATAAATAAAACACCACCATGACCGTCTTCATTTATTCATTCATTATTTCAACCATTCAAGGAGAGAACACACAAAAGCAAAAAAATTTCCTTCCCTGCTCAAAGCAAGGAGCAGTCCTCACCATTCATGTGCATGGTCCTTAACGGAGACTGTGGGTCGGTACTTGCGATACGGGAGGTTTCGTGTCATACGGTCATAGGATTCCAGAATCTCCATTATGCTCAGGTACTGGAGGAAATAAAAATACAACAGTGAATGTAATGTGTAAACGTGTCATACAGTATTGCATACCGGTACACAATGAAACAAATCAAAAGAAGATAAATACTTGTGGACGGGTCAACTGTGTATTGATGTCTTCCAAGATCACGTCCAGGTTGATCTTGGGCATGGCAAGGTCAAGGTAGGCCTTTGGATTCATGCGAAGTTTGGCAGATGCAGAAATGGGTCGGAAAACTGTGGAAAAACAGAGAATATAATTAAAGTGGAAAAAATGAGCATTTGTTTTACAAACTTGCAAATCCATCTAAAATTATATAAGGTCTTCATTACCTAATTGATCATTTTCCTCAGCAGCTTCTGTTCTTTTTCTGGAGGATTTTTGGGTTTTTTTTTTTTACATATTTACCTTTGAACTTGGTCAATCAAAAGTCATGATTGAAAATAAATAAGGATGAAACATGAGTGTTATTGTTTTTGTGATCTCTGGATGGTACATGAGGAAGTGGGGAGGGAAGGAGAAAAGGTGGTCTCATCCAAAGGAGAGAAGAGAAATTAAGGAAACTAAAAATCAGAAAAGGATTAGAAGGAAGGACAAGACGCGAATACTTCGATATCGTGCGGCTGGGGGCAGTAAAAGTCTAGGTTAAGAATGATGAAACAATTTTGCAGTTATAAAATTTAAATGTAGACACGGTGAATTAGCATGCATGATGGGAAGAGTTGTGACGTTGGACAAATTTCTATTTATAGCCCTCAGATCAAAGGGACGTACGTGGCCATAAGTGTGACAGAAGACACAGGACAGAAGAGCCAGTTATATAACAGCGCGATGTTGCCGCGCTATAATAATAGATGAGAAAAGGGAGATTAGGAGAGTGTGGAGAGAAGAGAAAGATGGTTGGGACGGAGTTATGAGTCAGAAGAGCGAATGGGCGAGACGTGTATAGAAGCATACGAGGGTGGGAAAACAAAATTCACGACATTTCGATCTTTACATATGTAATAAATAGATGACACCGAGCTGGGATAAGTATACCCCCAACCCACTCCCGATCCCATAACCCTGGGATAAGAGCCAATGGTGCTACACTTTTGGCAACTAACTTACCGTAAGTGACTTCTTTAGGCTGGAAGGTGCTGGAGGCCACCATGCCCTTCAGAAGCTCCTAAGAAAACAGCACAGAATGCCATATATAAACCAAAACACATGAACAACAATAAACAGTAACAGTTAAGATCCACTTCCTGAAAGACTTGCATGTTGCAGCTGTCGATCCCCACCACCACAGCACAGTTTCTCTTAAAGGGCAACTCTTATTGAAACAAACTGCCATGTACGTTTCAGAAATAACAGCCAAATTTTATCACTATCAGTCACCATCATGACCATTCATGCACGCCACCTTCTAATAAGAAGTCACGATGGCATCCTAATATGCAAGAAACAGTTGAAACGTGGAAGAAGCAAAACAGTCATTGACGAACTTGCGCTTACATGAAAAGTATCGACGTTAAATGCTCGTAGGTTAAGTTGTCCATTAATGGCAGCATCTAATAAATAACTATATATTGTTGCGGGCGTGGCGGTTAGGTTAATCCCCCGTCCAATTTGTGGTGGACACGTTGATCCTCAGAGATTATGGTGGGCGCGGAGGCGCATTCGGCACTGGTGGAACGATGACACAGATAGATTGATGCACAGCACAATAGGGCTTATACTCGAACCCCACGACAAATACACGGACACACCAACTTAAAATAAAAACGTGGGAATTTAATGACAGTAGAAATATTTACAAGGGTAATTCAAAAGGTAACAAGGTAAATATAAGGTAAATAAGGTCTAAAGTCGAGGCACCTCAACACATGGACTCGAATACAGACAAGGGGGAAAAAAAAGGAAAATCAAATCCTCCCTTTATTTCGCTTGGTCCAGAGATTGTCTCTATGGAACTTGGAATTGAGGAGCTTCGTCCTGCACATGTAGATGTACCCAAAATGGCGCCAAGCCACTCTCTCGCAGCAGGAAAAACATACATCAGGCAATTTATGAGTGGTATTAAACACCAAGGCTCAGAGACCGCTGTGCAGCTTCTTCGTCGACATGCGGCACTCTGCAAAATGGCACTGTCCCCTTCAGTGACATACACGAGGCTTCAAGGTCTGTCTCTCATGACCCAACTAAGAGTCAATGGCCAGGTCTTGCTCACCCACGTGAGCCAATTCGCCTCAGCATGAATACGAGAATCATGCAGTCTTCTTCATCCATCGAAGGAAAGAAATCCGTAATGCCCATACTTAGACGCCATTGTCCTCGCTCAGACGTCTCACGACCACGTGTGTCCCTTATACACCGAACTGAACCAACAAAGCCACCAACGTCTTCGCTTCCCTCACCTCTGGGCATGACTTGCTGACACAAAACCTGGGAAGGCGGGGCTTCTCACCTGCTTGGCACGCCTGGCTCGCTTGTTGTTATAAAAATGCACTTCTCCCTGCTGACTTGTAAATGCAAAAATGTAGGAATAGGTCACAGGGACAAACACATACTGGGGGAACTTATCCTTAATCCCCATCTAATTAACACTGCACCACTCCCCCCCCCCCCCATGTGGTGACACGTAACACTTAAGTTCACAGTTTCCCTACTCAATTACATTGAGATGTCTCCTACACATCCATGGACCAAACAACTCCATTCAATCCAAACTTTGCTGTGAAATTCCTCCATCTACACCCACAACAATATATAATCTCCACAAGTCAGTCTGTTTATCCAATTGGGATGGGCTTTCCAGTTCAGGGAGGGGCTTCAAAATCACATCACTGCCATTTTGTTCACTCCAAAGAGCCTCTTTTGTAAGACTCGCACTTTCTTACACTCTCACGGCATTATCTTAACTCTAATTCGATATCTGATTTCTTTTTTTGTCGTCACTCAGATGCAAGTTTCGGTTGCAAAAAATAACAGGAAGAAAATTAGTGTTTTTATACAAAAATGCATTTCAAGTGAAATTCTGGCCTGTAATATATAGTCCATTTAGACTCAGCGGCACAGAAACCAAAAATGATGCAATCAGCCACCACAGGCTGCATACAAAATAACAACCACCACCTCTTCAGGTCAATCCCCATTCCGACTCATGGTCTTCCTCTCCACCCAATGATTTATCAGTCTTGCCCTCACTCACCCTTCCTTCAAGTGTCCCTCAACCCTGCTGCTGGTGTTTCCCTCCTTTCCACTGTGTTCTAGTTCCTCCAACAAAATAAATAAACATGCTATAGGCAATGCTTGCCTTACTTAATCACTTTATACAACAACAGCAACAATACAACAAAAACTAGAGTTCAAAGAACAGAATACCACACATGGTGTTAAAGTACATCCTTAAATATAAATAAAATAATTATTTTAAAGATAGTTATCTGAAAGTTTAGCATGACTGAGGCAGTCTTGTACACCCAGACCCATGATGTTTAATATTATTCAATGAATTTGGATTAAAATTAATTTCAAATCAAATGAGACTAAATAGGTACAGTACTGCATTGGAGTAATCAGAAGGAACCCGAACAAGCAAAAAGCAAAGATGAAGTCGTCAAGAGGAACCTGGATAGGATTCGTATTTCAGCTGCTACTCCTCTACCCTCATACCGATCCAGGCACAGCCAAGTGAGCCTTTTTCGAAAATAATAATAATAATTTTAAAAAAATCAAAACAAACCCAGATCAAAATGTATGTATGTATTTATATATATATTTTCTGGCTGCCAGACCATGTGTCCGATCAAGTTGAAATTTAAAACATTTATTCCCCATTACCACTACATCATAATTGTGAAGTTTTATGTCGATTGATTAAGGTGTGTAGCTGGTGACCACTGGCAGTGCCACTGAAGCCAGTGTTGATATCGACATGAGCTAACCGCTGGCCACTAGCGGTGCCACTTTTTCTGGCGACGACAGTGACGTGTGTTTGGTGGCCACTGGGATGGCCGTCTCAGCCATTACTCCTCTATGCTCCAAATGTAAGCTCACCAACTCGAGGAAGCGTTCCATTCAATTCCGGTTATGCAATTATTATTACCACTATTTGTGTGTAAAATTGTCTGGTGCAAGGTGGTGGTGCTTATTACCTGCCTGCCTTGGGATTGCACCAAATTAGCAACTCTGGTGGCTCTCTCTGAACGTTCCGTCTGAATCGTGGTCAACTTATTTCCATCAGGGTCGGCTGCGGGCCCCAATGGGCTCAGACCAGGACATCTTCAGGCTCTTTTGGGCAAGGAATATGCCAATGCAGGGGACCACTTATTCTCTTCTCTTTCTCTGTTCCTTAATGTGGTTCTGCAGGGAAAGGTTTCTGAAGCCGTGCGTTCTGCGTTTTTTTTTTTTTGGTGCAAATTTATTTGCTGTAACAAGGTGGATGGTGGGGTTCGTCCGATGGCTGTGGGGAATACTTTGCGCCATCTCACGACCAAAGCCACAGGCTAATCTTTTTCTGAAGATCTCGGGGCTGAGCTACATCCTATCTAGTTGGTATATTCAACTAAAGATGGGTGTGAAGCGGCTGCCCATGCTGCCAGACTTTATCTGGCAAATCCGTCTCCGAATCGCGTCGTTCAAGATCGACATGCGTGATGCATTTAATTGCTTGAGGCGTGACATTTTTTGTCTGAAGTAAGAAGGTGCACCCCCAGTATCTATCCATTCATCTGACAGGCATACGCAAGGCCTTCTGATCTCTTTTATGGCAATGAGGCCATTTATTCAGCAACTGGCATTCAAGAGGGTGACCCCTTCGGGCAAGGTCTTTTTTCCCTGGGCATCGACCCAATAGCCAGGGAGGTTCAGTCAGTTCAATATGTGGGACCTCGACGACGCATTGTTTGGGGATGAACCCGCAAAAGTGCTGGCTGACCTCCAGAATGTCATTGCCGGTTGACCGACAGTGGCCTCGAGATCAATAGTGGCAAGTGCGAGTTGACCATCCTCATTCCTCAACATTGCATCACTGGATGACTGTCAGCTTACCGAAGCCATATTTACGGCAGTGCTCCCTGATATTAAGATTGATTTAATCAATGGCTGTACTCTTCTTGGTGCTCCGATCTCCCCGAGGCCTTCGCCCAAAGCTATTATCGAGAAGCACGATGACTTGATCTGTATGGCAGGCCGTCTGGAGCAAATTGACGCACACGAAGCATTTGTGCTGCTCAAAAGCTGTTTCGCTCTGCCCAAACTCCTGTATATCTTGTGTGCATCTCCATCTTAACTGAATGGTGCACAGCAAGGAGCTTTTGACCACAACTTTTACGAAACTGTGAGTAAAATCTCTAATGTTACTTTTAACGATTCTGCTTGTATGCAAGCTATGCTCCCAGTTAAGCAGGGAGGTCTGAGTTTCAGGAGGGCTATTGATATAACTCTCCCTGGCTTCATCTCCTCACTGCTGGCAGTACACCACTTAGTCGATACCATTCTGTCCCGCGTAAGCAGTTTGGCACAAATGGGAGAGTTGACAGCGGCGGTGTTATCATGGAGTTCAGCCCATATCAGCGTATGTGAACCCGAAGGCCTGTCCCGGCTTAGCCTTAAAAGATGGGACGTTGAAGCAGCAAGAGTGTCTTTTGTCAACTTGTTGAACAGTGTGGATCATGTCACCAGAGCCAATCTTTTGGCCACAGCCACTAAGGAAATCAGGATGTGGCTTCATGCCGTCCCTGTTCCCTCTTTAGGAACACAGCTTGACCCTGAGTCTTTATGGGTTGCGGTTGCACTACGAGTTGGAGTATCAGTCTGAGAGCGGCATAAATGTTGACGCGGCAGTATGATGGATACACCTGGACACCATCGTCTGTCGTGCCGTTTCAGTGCCGGTTGATCTTTCAGACATTCGCCTTAAACGATGTGGTCAAATATGTCCTTTATGGGACAGGGATACATCTGTCCTGGAATCCCTTGGTGTAAACCTTGGCGAAAAGGTTTACATCTTGGCTGAGCTTGGCCAAGATGTAAACTGAGCTTGGCCATCCAGTAGGGAAACACCATTAGCAATCTGGCTTTGGTGTGGGAAGAACAAAATCCCACATTAACACCTTTTTAAAGTCTGTATTTTAGGGGGGTGTGGGGGCTTTACTCATTTACTTATTTAAAAAAAAAAAAAAAAAAAAAAAAAAAACTTATGAGCCTGGTGTGGCTCAAAGGTTAAGGAGGTGGCTTGGGATCCTTGGGGTCTTGAGTTCAAGCCCCGCTGAGTTAGCATCAGGGGGGTTGACTCAGCCTGTCATCATTCCGAAGGTCGGCGAAATGAGCACCGGTATACTGGTAATTATCCCTGCAGGGTCGAAGGCGACTAAAGGGTTGGTGTCAGGAAGGGCACCCAGCCGTAAAAACAATGCCACAAGAAAGGGTACCATGAATGGAGCCCACAAAAAGCTGACCCCTGCTCAGGAATAAAGGCGTTCAAATGGTGTGATGATGAATCTTTTTTTTTTTAACTTCCATTTACTTGGTTGGAGTTTAATTTTTCTTTTTTTATTCTGCTTAATTTTTCTTATTGATAAAGTGTAGTTGTAAGTTTTTTTTAATTTATATAATAAAATGAAAATAAAAATATATAAAAAAAAATGATCAAGTGGGACCAGAGTAAACATTATTTAATATTTTCTTCAATCCAACATGGCTGCCAAACCATGTGACCTATCGATTATTCCTTAACAAACCTAAACACCCAAGGCTTGGGGAACATTTGTGTGAAGTTTCCCCTCGATCTGTCAGGCCGTTCTGGAGAAGATTTTTCATGGGTTTTAGGGTAATTGCAATATGGCTGCCAAACCATGTGACCTATGACATCATATGTGTGAACCTTTTGTTCCTCATGGATAGGCAGTCATACGTACAAAGTTTCGCCTCGATCCGTTGAGCCACTTCAGAGAAGAAGATTTTTGAAGGTTTTTTTTTTTCTTAAAACAATATGGCTGCGAATCACGTGTCCAACAATGTCATCAAATGTATTTTCTGTGGACCATTTTATCTCTCGGCCCTCAAAATTTTTCATACTGAGCAGATGTAGCATTATACATACGCAATGACATCACAACGAAGGCACCGATGAGGAGGAGGAGATTGGGACCATACTCTGTGCAGAGCGTTGGTGCTGCCTAAACAGTCTCCTTGGCTATTGGGCACAATCCTGGATGGGTCGCCACCCCGACACAGGATACCAGCAAGCTGGCACTCATTTTGCCGACCTCAGAAGGATGACAGAGTGATTTAACCCCACCTGGTATTAATTAAACAGCTGAGCGGGATTTGAACTCAGGACCTGAGGATCCAAAGTCCGCCACCAAAACCATTAAGCCAATACCAGGCATACCTATGAGGTCATAAAAAAAAAAAAACACATTCCCATGAGGAGTACTTGCCATGTGCCAACTTTCAATTTTTTCCTTGGTGCAGTTTCAGAGATACAGAGGTCCAAAGTTTTTCCATTTTTCCAACATGGCTGCCACACCACATGAGCTACGATGTCATAATGATGAAAACAGTCTACATGAGTGGTCACACCTATAGTGAATATATTCTCTCAATCCGACAAGCAGTTGTGGAGAAAAACACAAAAGTTCTGTGCGGACAAACAAACAAACAGACAGGCAGGAAGGCAGACAAATGGACCCAAGCGCAATACCCTCTCCTTCGGTGAAGGTAATAAAGGTACAAGGACATTTAAAGGCATTTCGATAAATTAATTCCGGATTTTGTTCCGATCCGTGTTCAAAATATAACATTTAATTTAAACAAGTTGTTCCTCGATCATAAACTCATAAGACTGATGGACATTAATCGATTAATTAACCCCTCTTTTCACTTTGCGTGTGCGGAGTAACAAATGTTTGAGAACAAAGATCTGCTACAAAGCTTTGCTGTTGCAGGAAATGTGGTGGTACATACCAGGATGCGCTCTGGGGTGTTCCTGTACAACATGGTGCTGCCAACGTTCCAATAAACGGCAAGGCAGTTCAAGCACACGAGCTGTGAAGAGAACACAATCGTGCCTACATGCATTAGCAAAGCAGCATACACGTACGTGCGCGAACGCACGCACACACACCTTTTTGTCCCACTACCTCATCATCATCCTAAAATGTCTCACACCCTCCACCTTTAAGGCATGTAATACGTAGATGGCCATTACCCTTACTTCTGTATAATCTCTCCACCTCTTCTCTATTTTCCCACATCATTTCACTTCATACATTTTCCCCACCTCACATCTTCCAGCTCAGTATTGCAACTTACCTTCCCCCCCCCCCCACCCCACGACTCCACGCCAACCCACCCTCACCTAGTCCCTTACCTTCAACCCCACCATGACAATATTTATGGAATGAGAACCCAGTTTCTTTGCACAGGTCATGATGGGAGGTTTGCTGTCGCCTTCCCAGCAGTAAGTCAGGGCAGGAATTTGTCATTTGTTCAGTGTGCCGGAGATAACTCGCCTACTTTTTGAGAAGGACACGGTGGAATCTTTAATGTCCACCAACTCAGCCGGAATGCCAGACAGACATGAATGCCTACTCAGATCGGAGGGCTGCCAGGATAACCTACAAGAACACGCACTCACCTCTGAGCTGTCTAGCCTGGGTTTGAATCCCAACACGGCTATAAACTGTCGTCCTCGTGTTTCGCAGGCAAGGCAATACATTACAAAGTGCGCCGTCCTCGGATGTGCAACAAACTGGGCGTCCGGTCCGTCAGCATTAGTTGCTGGACATTAAAGATCCCATGGTGCAGAGTACAAAAACTATCGCAGGCACCCTGAATGATTCCAAATTCTTGCTCTAACCTACAGGGGGGCACTGCATCAGCGGTATAGCCGTGCTCCCAGCAGCCGTGGGCTGCATACAAAATGCAATCAATTCATATGGGAAACTAACGTTAACGTCCATCCGAGGGACGGCACACATAATGATGCCTCACCCTGCGAATCACCAGGATGACAGTTTATCGCTGGGTCGGGGATCACATCACAAGCTGGACAGCTCGGAAGCGATTGTGCAGACCTCGAGGCTCTGCGGCCAGCCCACTATGTAGAATCCAAATTTGTATTCTATAATCCCTCTTACAATCCAACTATCATATTCGGATTTCCCAAGATGCTGTGTGTAAAGTCAATTCTCACCAATATATGCAAATAAAAGTTGCCAGTGGTTCTTCTTTTAAAAAAAAAAGACAGAAGTTGGCAATTTATAATGTTCAAGATTTGGTAGAAATATCAGATCGGAGTGCAAATCACTCACACAAGCCCTGCCTTTACGCTTTAGGTTGAAGCTGGAATATCCGAATAACATCCTGTCGACATGGCATCAGGTGCATGAAAAACAAAAACAAAATTTCATCGTCACATTCCCCATTCAATGTTTTCAGCATGCATGAGTGCATGACATTGCCAAGTTGGGTTGTTATGGAAATTGCAAATCCAGGCAACATATACTACAAGTGATAACATTTCTCTATCTAGCTATGGCAATCTGTAACCTCCTTTCCCTTCCTTCTAATTCCCTCCCCCTCCTTGTTGCAATGACATTAACGTCCTCTGAACAATTTGATGATCCTTCATTTTCTTGCAAGCCATCCATCCTTTTAAAGAAAGGGCCACCACATTCTCGTACCCCACTGCATAACTTTCCCCAAGTGGGAATGCCCATCTCCTCCCTGGCACTGACGCAGTGATCCCGCAGCCGTAGCCTATTTGCCAGGCCATCTCATCAGCTTCACATCACCGGCACGTTGCTATTCCCATCACGTCGTACCGTATAGGACACGCCTGTGCGTCCAGCATTGTGCTTATGGCTCGTAAAATGCTGAGAGCAGCCAGGCATGTTAACGAGCACGCATTGCTACAAGGACGACCCACTAAGCCACGGGCAGAAAGCCATGCTCCCAAAGGCACTGAGGACCACGACAATCAACAATCATCCGAAATACTGAACTATGTCTGCTCACAGACCATATTCCTCAGCAAGTTTATCTCAAATGCTATGACACTTAGTTTCACACTAATTAGACAAGCAGAGAACGGTATAAATCACAAATTGCTTTCACTGTTAACAAGGTAGGTATTCATCGAGATGTTTTGAGCACCATACTGTATTAGTAGAGGTTTGTTTGACAGTATGAGATTTAAATCTAGGTATCATACAGGTCACGCAGTAAACTGAAGAGGTGTACACTCTACTGGGTCTACACCTTCTTGGGAACATATCTACACAATACATTTCTTTCCTTGTATTTTTATTCTGGCCTCAGTACACCAGCACGTTTTGCCATTTTTCGTCTTGGTGCCCCAGCAAGTGTCATCGATGCCCTTCGAACGTGCGTACTTCGTCGCAAATTTCACGCCCTGGTCTGGACATTCAACAACAGTCCAGTGTCGCTATGACAACCGATCTGACATCATTCAAAGCTTCCATCAGTTTCAATATTCACACCAAGTGAGTTTTACTCTAAGTAAGGAGATACAGGTGAAGCCATACCTTGAAGAATAACTTTGCAGTATCATCCAGCAAGCATGGTTTCCAATTATGATCTGATGTCTGGAAGCAAAGCATTGGCAGACAAATTGCCCTGAGCATGAAAAAGACTTTGATCAAGCTTTCAGAGGAACAAAAGTGAATTAATAAAAAAAGATTCCACAAGAAAACCTACAACCAGCAACAAAACATAGGTTAGAGAAGAGAGAGGGAGGGAGAAGGGAGAGGGACAAAAAAAAAAGAGACAGAGAGAGAGAGAGAGAGAGAGCACAATTTCACATTCAAGTGTGTACCTTTAAAGTCAAACCCTCCAGTGTCACACCTACAGAAAGAGGTTTTGTCGGGTTGGTGATCTGCAGAGACAATCAGCAGCAAGAGAACATCTTAACTCCGTACTGTAAATGTCAACACACAAAGCATCAGCAGACTTGGATTCAGCTGTAAGGTGCTGTGTATAAATTGTAATTGTCTGCAATTTGTTTTAGTGCAGAAGCTGCTGCCAAATCAGCAACCCACACTCAAAGATTGCAAGCAGTGTAACCCGGTGTGAAGGAACCTGCGAAAAAGACCAGACCACTTACTACACGCAGTCCAGGTCAGAATATGGAATTTGGCCACCCCCACTGGTTAGGATCAGGACACAGAAGGACAAAAGGAATAGTAGAGTGAGAGTGAGAGTGAGAAACACACAAGCAGAGTTGAAGGCCATAATACAGTGAGACTTGGACAAACAATGGGTGTGTGGAAGAATGAGGAGCAGGAGAGGATGCATAGCATGGACAAGATGGGTACAGAAGGAAACTCTCAGGAGGAAAAACTGGAAATTTGGATGGAGGAGGGATTGGGGTGGGATGGTGGAGAGGGGAGGGATTAATGAGAGGAGAAAAGATCATGGTTTTAGATTGGGGCCGATCTGAGATGGTGGTGAATAGCTGTCTTGAACACATGGAAGGAAGAACGAGATTGAAGAGAATGTTGAAGTTGGTTCCACAGACAGGAAAAAAAAAAAAAAAAGAGGAACAAATGAATGGAGGTGAGCAGTCATCCTGTATTTAGGTCATTTAACTCAAAGGGTGTTGATGGTGGACTGTGTGAACTGCAAAAACCTGGAGAGTGGGGGGGGGGGAAGCATGGAAAGAACAGAGGGTGCAAGACCAGAAGGAGGTGGTGGAGACAACACTGACCTGTCTGTGATAGCGTAGTGATGGACTCAGTGGCATCCTGGGAGATTCCAATAATCTTGAAGGTCTTGGTTTCTACGGCATCAAGCTAAGCAAGATGTAAGGCAGGGGAGACAGCCCAGAGGGGGAAAGCAGTACTCTATCAGGCTGTGGATGAAGACCTTGCAGGTGGATAGGAGATCAGGTGTGCCAAGGAAGGACTTTGTACAATGGAGTATGCCCAGTCGGTGGCTGGGTTTGGAAGCCAATTTTGAAATGTGGTTTGCGAAGAAAGATCATGGCTGATAGTGAGACCCAGGAGTTTGAAGAACTGAACTTCCTCAAGAAGATTGTTAAGAAAGTAGATTGGGGTTGGGGTGGGGTTTGCCCAACAGTCCTTTCAGAGAGAGATAGTGAGTGTGAGAATGAAAGACATATTCCAATTGTTTCACCACCTTGTAATTTTGTCAAGATGTGAAGAGAGGGAAAAGGCTACAGCCTTCCTGTCTAAAGCATGAGGGATGTCATGGCAGACAGTGGAGTCATCAGCAAATAGATAGAGGATTTTCCAACAGATTCAGAGAGATCATTGATGGAGATCAGGAATTGGACTGACTGGGCCCAGAGCACTGCCTTCGGTCACAGTCTTCCTTGACAGGGAAACAAGATGAAAGGATTCCACCGAGAGCCACACGTTGGCTACGAGATTAGAGAAAGTCAGTAAGCCATGTGTGGAGTTGGCCTTGGATGCCAAAGGCAGAAAGTTTGGAGAGTATGGCAGGATGCCAGACTGTGTCGAAAGCACAAGATATGTCCAGAGAGATGGCCCTGATCTCATGTCTGACATTGAGGGCCTTTATTACCTGTTGGGTGAGTGGAAGCAGCATGTCCAAGGTGGAGTGACCTCGTCTGAAACTGAATTGGTCATCTGAGATGAGGTTGTTGGAGAAAAGGTAGGATTTCATATCAACTGCGATGATGGATTTTCATGACCTTGCTGATGATTGATACAATGACGTTGGTGGATTTCTAAGCAGATGGAAGATGACCCAGCGCAAATCAGGTCAGGTATGGAAGCATACGCCTGAGCAGCAAGTCATAGCATCCACTTTCTGCCGGTACTCCAGGGGCTTCCATCTAGCCATCCCCCAGGCAGATGCCTGGCCCATCCCCTTCTCCTCGAGATTCCGATCAACCTGCTGCAACCACAAGGCATGTGATCAGCCCATTGGCGTCCTCCACTCACGAGGCTCCCTCGCTGAGAGAATCTGGTGAGCAGGATCAGCGTCAGTAAAACGAGCCACATGTCCATACAGACGCAGCTGATGCTCATGGACTATGCAGGAAACAAATGTCACCCAAGTCTCTCAGCAAATGTCCATTGGACTCAAACGCTGGCCAGCGAGAGACAAGGATTCTCCGACGAGACCTAGAGGACAAAGGAGTTAAGTCTTTATCTCAGATCTTTGGTCAGAGTCCAAGTCTGACATCCATAGAGCAAGACTGGAAGCACCAAGGACTTAAAGACTCAGACATTCATCCCTCCCTCCCCCCCCCGCTCCCTCCCTCCCCCCCCCCGCTTCCTCCCTCCCCCCCGCTCCCTCCCTCCCCCCGCTCCCTCCCTCCCCCCATTCCACCCTGCTCCCTCCCTCCCTCCCCCTGCTCCCTCCCTCCCTCCCCCCCATTCCACCCTGCTCCCTCCCTCCCTCTCCACCTCTCCACCCTGCTTCCATGGGGATTTATTTACAAGATGTAAACCCATGGGGATTTATCCATCTTCTATCCTCCAAATGTACTGTGTTAAGTGAGAAAAACAACACTAAGTTTCATGACTTTTCAGAGCAGAATCCTTCATGAGCAAGTACAATAAAAACATCCAATTCAGAAACGTTGACTTCACAGAAACCCAGCCTACAAAAGTAAAAACGCAAAAACATATTTTATTTGAAATAAATTTATAAAATCCTGGAGAAAACAATACATTTCTATAAACCAAAACATGAAGTCTACTGAAAGAGTAAATGTATTTGGATTATCAATTCACAATCATTTATTCAATTAATAGCGGGATGTCATTTTTCACAAACACTTTGATTTTGGTAGATTTCAGGAACTAGAACCACCCGCTCAAATCGAGCGGCAAGTCATCTCCCTCCTCCCCCACCCCCTGTGGACTTTTTTGCCGAGGATTTAACCGTGGATACTACCAACACGTTTGCAAAATTTGGTGAAGTTCGGGCCAGCCCTGGTTGTTTTTTTTCCATGATTTTCAGATGTACAGACATCCAGAGAATTGCCTCATTTAATATAGTGGGATAATATTGCACCATTCCACATTTTAAAAGTTCTTCTGGCTCCATCTGTCAATTATTTTGCCATTCCTCTCCTATTTTCAGCATTGGCACAATCTAATGTTTTCCCTTTCCAAAGGACATCATCCACAGTTGATTTGAAGACCCAATTCTGCAAAAGTCGCAAACTCCTGCATCCAATAACTATTCCACATTTAAGATGCATCAACAGCTGCACACCTTCATAAAGCAGGTGATCCTTTGAAGCCAAAAATAAATAAATAAAAAACAAATGTCACCCTTAGGGTGACCCGTATCTTGCCAAAAGGTGACCATGTGTGACTTCTTTAAGGTCACACTGAGGTGAACAGAGCTGCTATCCACCAGGAGCGACTCCTTGAGGAATATCCGCCTACGAGAGATTCCAATGAGAATCGTTCTACAGAGTAACCATGAAAAATATGCATTTGCCTCATAATGTCACCAAATGACATCATAATGACTCAAGCTTGACATATCTAGAAAGCACTCAGAGGTGTTCAATTTGAGGTACTACACGATATGGTTCCTAAAACTTGAAAATTTGACCATGGGGTCAAAATTTTGACCATGGGGTCAAAAAATTCAAAAATTTGACCATTTTATGCGCTGAAAGGGACCTCTATAGGCCTCTGATATGCGAAGTTACAAAAATTTCCAATGATAACTGTGCTCTGCAGAGTGATTTATACGTGATTACAGACCAAAAAAAAAACAAACAAAAAAAAAAACATATGAAGGTCAAGGCCAATCGCCACCAAAAATTAATCAGCTGAGCGCCAGACCATGAACTATATTCCCATGAAGTTTGAAGACTATCCGATCAAAATTACTAAAAAAAATAACGGTTTCGTCGACTCCCCTGATTTGCGACAAAGTGACCTTGACCTTTGACCTTCACCTTCAAAATTTTATGCGCTGAAAGGGACCTCTTTAGGCCTCTGATATGCGAAGTTACAAAAATTTCCAATGATAACTGTGCTCTGCAGAATTTTTATACGTGATTACAGACACACAAACAAACAAACAAAAAAAAAACATACAAGCTGACTAACATATCGTGCAAAAACTTAGTTTGGGAAAGATAATATATACATTAAAATACACCCATGCAAATTGTGAGAGCCAATTTAAAAGTTGGGTGTATTGTCTCAATACTTTTTGTAACAGTGTAAAATAGTCAATTTGTAAATTCAGACCATTCGTTGGATTCCTTATTACTCACATCGTCCTCGTAGCGGGCGTGAATGCTGGCTATGGTGACTTGCAGGTTCTTGATTACCTGTGTGGTGAGCTTTTCGGTAAATGTGCCAGCTTGCTCAACCAGGGGCTTATCTGCGTACAAATCCACACCGAAACACATGCTGTGACCACATCTGTAAGGAGGAACACTACATCATAAAAGCCAGCTGTCTCATCTGCACTCACTTGTACTTAAAAACAAACCTTGTGGCATCTTGACATAACTCGGCGATTGGGCCAAAGGAACTGTGCCTATATATTGTTGCGGGCCGGGGTCCGGTGGCGAGAACGACCGCTAGGTGGGGGGGGAGTTACGTTGTCTCTCACCAGACTTCCGGAATTGTAGGCCGTCGCTCACGGATAATTCCATGACGCGGCGGGTCGCTTAACCGGCCGTGGATGCCAATACCTCAACCGCGTAGCGTAGGGTCTTCCTGCCAGGTGTAATCAGTTTATCTAATTAACCACGTGGTTTCAACTACGGGAGAACCACGCCCGCGGTACGCCTTGCCCGAACCGGATCACTCTACCAACTACGGTAGAGTACCAACAACCAACTACCAACTCCGGATCGGATGCAGCCGAGCGGAACTGCCAAGGACGTACCGGCTAGAATGAACAGATTATCGGGGATAAAGACCCGGCTAAACTTAGATCGGAACCATGCTGGACCAATGAAGGAAAAGACAAAAACAAACTGGGAACATTTCTACAATCATTTATTTACATGAAGGCGAGGAAAGTCATGTGGCACAGGAACGAGTTTATTGGTGTGTTATGCAAAGGAAAGAAGAGAGAGATGTAGGGCGACAATTTTTACAGCAACTTATCAAAGCGGACACAGTGCAGACTTACGCAAGATTAATACAAGCAACAATTACAATAATCAAAAAACATACAATTTACTTAAAAGGACAGGCGCCACACACTCAGACAAAATAAACCCCATTAAAATAAAAGGGGACCTTTCACAGTTCGGAAGGGGGGGGGGAGTTAAGGTCGTAGTACTTGGTACCTGAGAGTTTCGGGGGAAGGGATGCTCCATCTGTAGTGCGGCACCTGACAAAGGTTGAGTTGGTCAGCCACAACCGTATGTGTGGAGTTCGTGTCCGTGAAGGAGCTTGAGTGGAGAGCGCAGGCCGCCGAGGCGAAACGTGAGTAGACACTTTGCAACAACGCCAACGAACCCACCAAACTCTCCAACCACCAAAGAACCAACGACCTTCCTTCTTTCCTTCTCAAGACCCTTCCACCAACTCAACTACCCCCACAAAACAAACCCTCAAATCCAACTAGGAACTCCATGAACTCCAAGCACTCAACCCTTCTATGAGGATCGCTTCATACTTTATTGATCGCCCTGGGCGGGGAGGGCCTTGGCGAAACGGACGTCGTCGTCAGTCCCGATTGGACAGGGTCTTCATGGGGTCTGCCCTTTCTGGGCGGGGTTTCAGCCAGGCCGGCAAGCCTGCCCACTCCACGCGTGAGGACCCGCCAAGAAGGACAACTCCAAGATCTTGCCTCTAAAAACGAGTCTCTGGTTAGGCGAATAGGCGGTGAAGCGCTTGTCCAGCCCAAACGAGAGTAGCAAGCGAGAAGAAGGTACTGCAGCTCCAACAACAGGGGAAATAAAATAAAAGGGGAGAAATGATTTATAATCCTAACTAAAAGCCCATCGCAACGCATCCCAGTGTCTTCCCACTACACACAAGGGAGGAATCTATCTGCACATATGATAAATGGCATAACTAACTTCGGGACAACTGTATAGTATGTTTGTATGCATATGGTTCCTAGAACCGTAACAATATAAAGTGAATGGGTTATGAATGAAAATTAAATGTGGCAATGTTTAAATAAAATAAATAAATAAATGAGTAAATGGTTTGGCAAACAGAATGGAAAAAGATTCCGGGTTGAACGATTTCTTCCTGCATTTGCCTTCCGTGCAGACCTAAGCGTTACTTAAATTTGCACCAACAGCTAAAACTACTATAAAATAGAATTTCATGTGAAAGCGTCGACGAATGCCTCCAGGCGCATTCGATGTCAACCCCGTTACGTTTGATCTCGATTAAAGGTCATACGAGAGAGGGCACAAGAGAGATAAGTAGAACAGAAATATCAGATGTGTCCAACTTCAATTATGATATGTGTATAATAAATAAATAAATAAATAAATAAATAAAAAAGGGTGCATGACCTTTAACCTTTCGGTTCATCTTTGTATTTCAGTCCATACTTGTTAGTGTTCATGAACCCACATTCAGTTCATCTGTGTATTACAGTCCATACTTGTTCGTGTTCGTGAACCCACATTCAGTTCATCTTTGTATTGCAGTCCATACTTGTGCCTTCTTCATTTGTTTCCTATATGCAGCACAAGGTTGCGGGGTAGCATCAATGGCTGAGGGTGCAGCTGTGCCGCTAATTCAGCACCCCTGTAGGTTAGGCCAGGTATTTGCAATTTGTTCAGGGTGCCACAGATTGCTCGCCCACTCTTCGCAAAGGACACTGTGGGATCTTTAACATCGACCAACGAATGCTGGTAGATGGGACACCCGTTTAATGTCCATCCGAGGGACGGCACAGACCACTGATGAATCACCCTGCCTGTGAAGCACCAGGATGACAGTTTATAGCTGGGTCGGGATTCGAACCCAGGCTCAACAGCTTACAGGTGAACGTGCGAACGTCGAGGCCATCCTGTCAGTCATACTTGCTTGATGAAACATGCGAAGCCTTCAGCGGTTCACAAGTTATCGTGGCAACAATAGACTGAAAACGGACGGATAGACAACCCATAAATATAATGCTTCCGGCCTTCTACTGAGGAGGCACAACAACAACTACTTTGGTAGAAATCCAGCCTCACCTCTTTCCTCAGCCTTCTGCAGAGCTTCTTCAATCTTCTGCAATTCCATCTGCTTAGCCTCCTGCATCTGCTTCTCTTCCTTCTCTGCATCGTACACGATACCTGGAAAAGAAAGCAAACACAAATCACACTCAGATTACATTTTTACAGGCAACCACCTCACCATATTTGAGGCCTATTCAGCACAAAAACGCTACTAATTGATCCACAGTTGCAACACATTGCACTACAGTGATGAGTGATAAATATCACACAATTCATTTCGCAAGAGTGGGCCATTTTGCACAAATTCCCCCAGCCAAGCACCAAAATTGAATGCACGAGAGGTTTATGGTTGTCTATTGGTGCACACCAACTGTAGAAGGCCACAAAAGAACACAGAACACAGGTTTACCCCACAACCACCAAATGACATTTCAGTATCACAACCACAATCGATGATATGCTTTTGCACTAAGGTTCAGAGTTGATTCCACTTTAGACAGATTTTTCGCCAACAAGATAATCCAAAACTAGCACATTCGTAATTCCAAGCCACTGTCAATAACTCATTCAAAAAGTGTTGTCATAAATATTTAACAACACAGTTCCATAATGAAACTCACAAAACCCTCGATACTTGCATTCTTATGTTCTTACTTGCAGTTGGAACCACAAGAAGGTAAACTCCTTCCAAGGTGGCCACCACCGCTTCCTTGTAGAGGTTTTGCCATGGTATATTGAGGGATAGTTTTCCTGAAGGACAAACAAACATTCCAATGCAATCCTGAGCTTCCTTAATCGGCACAACCTCTCAGTCATCAAAACACACACCTTTCCCCTTTTGACCATCCTATTATGTTTTTTTTTTTTTTTTAATGTCATCAGCCACCAAATCCTGGTGGTGTCTAATCAGATCTGTTTCTGGTGTATGTTCCCATTCCATCCCCTCCCTTACCACAAATGGCCGCACTGCAGATACCGTACGGGAAAAAGCTGAATGCCTAAACTCGGTGTTTGCATCGAAATCTTGTGTCCGAAACCCATCGCTTTCTGTCCCCACCTTACCCAGTCACACCCAACTGTCCCTGGACTCTGTGTCCTTTTCTCCTGACAAGGTGGAGAGCTTGCCGTCAAACCTCGAACTCAGATTCTGCAACCGGTCCAAACGGCATCAGCCCATGTGTCCTAAAAACCTGCTCCTCTGCTCTTACTCACCCTCTTTCTGTTCTATTCACCCTCTTGTTTGCTCAAGGTCATCTGCCATCTGCTTGGAAATCAGCAAAAACAGATCCCTGCAACTACAGACCAATCAGCCTTATCACAATCATCAGCAAGGTTATGGAATCCATCATCGCTTCAGACATGAAATCGTTCCTCTTCTCCAATGGCTTGATTTCCGATCATCAATTTCGTTTCAGACCAGGTCACTCGACACTGGATATGCTGCTTCTACTCTCCCAACAATGGATGGAGGTGCTCAATGCCAGATATGAAATCCGAGCCGTATCCCTGGACATATCACGTGCATTTGACACAGTCTGGCACCCTGCCCATGGTATCCAAGGCCATCTCCACTCATGGCTCACAGTCAACGTGTGGCCCTAAATGGAGTTCTTTCATCCCCTCTTCCTGTCCAGGCTGGAGTTCCTCAAGGCAGCGTTCTGGGCCCTGTTCTTTTTCTGGTTTTCATCAATGATCTCTCCAACTCTCTGGAAAATCCTCTTTATCTCTTTACTGATGACGCCACCTTCTGTCACACCATCTGTCATCCCTCAGACCGGCATGCCGCAGCTTCTTCGCTCTCTGCAGATCTGGGTAAAAAAATCACAAACTGGTCGAACACGTTGAACATGTCTTTCAATCCGGACAAATCTCACACTCTCAGTATGTCTCTCCGAAAGGACCATTTAGACCCCCCCCCCACTCCTCCATTTACTTTCTCAACAATCCTCTGGAAGAAGCAGCCATATTTCCAACCTGGCCTCCAAAGCCAGTCACCAACTGGGAATCCTCCATCATGCAAAGTCTTTCCTCAGCCCACCTGAGCTCCTGACCACATACAAAGCTTTTGTCCGCAGCCTGATTTAGTACTGCTCTCCCCTCTGGGCTGGTGCTCCTGCCTCCCATCTTTCTCGGCTTCATGCTGTGGAAACCAAGGCATTTCGGATCATTGGTATCTCCCGCGGTGAGGCTGAGTCTTTGGGCCTCTCTCTCTCTCACCGCAGGCAGGTCGGTGGTCTTTCTGTCTTCTACCATCTCCTCTCCGGTCTTGCCTCCCTGCTCTGTCTGCGAGATGTCCCTACCCCCCCCCAACCCCCGCCCAGGCCAATATTTCCGCAGGGCGCTCAAGGTCCCAAGCAACCCCCTTCTGGTAAAACTACCAAAATCACGAATCACTGCTCACCTTCACTGTTTCATCCCTCTTTTTTTCCCACCTTTGGAATAAACTCCCTCACTCTGTTCAATCCCATTCTTCCCTCCAGGCCTTCAAAACAGCTGTTCACTTCCAACTCTCATCTTCCCCCATCCAAATCCTCGATCTTTTCTACCCCCGTTAATCCACCCGAATCCCACCTCCTTTCCTTTCTGAAAGTCCCTGTAATGTCCATCTTGTATTCCCCGTGTTCCCTGCCCCATCCCTCTCCCTTTAACAGATCTCCTAATGCCTCTGTTCCCCACCATTTTTTTTTTTATTTTTTTATTTTTTTTTTTGTATACCTTGGTCGAGGCTCGTATGAGAGCTAACACACAACTCACAGCAAAGAGGCATGAGACAAGAGGGGCGGGAGTGGAAGGGACAAAACATTGGGGAACAGACCCAGGTGAACTGTGGAAGGGAGAGGGATGGGGATGGGACGGGGAACATGGCGAGGGGAAGATGGACATTAAAGGGACTTTCAGGAAGGAAAGCAGGAGAATTGAAGGAAGTGGGCTTGGGTGGATTATCGGGGGTAGAAAAGATCAAGGATTTGGATGGGGGAAGATAAGAGGTGGTGGTGAACAGCTGTTTTGAAAGCCTGGAGGGAAGAATGGGAAAGAATAGAGTGAGGAAGTTTATTCCAAAGGCGGGAAAAAGAGGAATGAAAGAGTGAAGATGAGCAGTGATTCGTGATTTTGGTAGTTTTACCAGAAGGGGGTTGTTGGCGGACCTTGAGCGCCCTGTGGAAATGTGGTTGGGACAAATCGCAGAGAGAGCAGGGGGGGCAAGGCTGGAGAGGAGTCGGTAGAAGACAGAAAGACCACCGACCAACCTGCGGTGATTGAGTGAGAGGCCCAAAGACTCAGCTTCATTGCGGGAGATGCCAATGATCTTAAAAGCCCTGGTTTCGACAGCGTGAAGTCGAGAAAGGTGGGAGGCAGGAGCACCAGCCCAGAGGGGAGAGCAGTACTCCATCAGGCTACGGACAAAAGCTTTGTAAGTGGTCAGGAGCTCAAGAGGGCCGAAGAAGGACTTTGCACGACGGAGGATTCCCAGTCGGCGACTGGCTTTTGAGGCGAGGTTGGAAATGTGACTTTCCCAGGAAAGGTCATGGCAGATAGTGAGACCCAGAAGCTTGAAAGAAAAGACTTCTTCCAGAGGATTGTTGAGAAAGTGGATGGGGGGGTTTTGTAAACGGTCCTTTCGAAGAGACATAGTGAGAGTGTGAGATTTGTCTGGATTGAAAGACATGTTCCACGTGTTGGACCAGTTTGTGATTTTATCCAGATCTGCAGTGAGCGAAGAAGCTGCTGCTTGCCGGTCTGAGGGATGACAGATGGTACGGCAGAGGGTGGAGTCATCGGCAAAGAGAAATAGAGGATTTTCCAGAGAGTCCGAGAGATCATTGATGAAAACCAGAAAAAGAACAGGGCCCAGAACGCTACCTTGAGGAACTCCAGCCTGCACAGGAAGAGGGGATGAAAGAACTCCATTTAGGGCCACACGTTGACTGCGACAGGAGAGGAAGTCTGCGAGCCATGAGTGGAGATGGCCTTGAATACCATGGGAAGAGAGTTTGGTGAGTAGGGCAGGGTGCCAGACTGTGTCAAAAGCACGTGATATATCAAGGGATACGGCTCGGATTTCCTGTCTGGCATTGAGGACCTCCATCCATTGATGGGAGAGCAGTAGCAGCATATCTAGGGTAGAGTGACCTGGTCTGAAACCAAATTGATGATTGGAAATCAAGCCATTGGAGAAGAGGAAGGATTTCATGTCTGAAGCGATGATGGATTCCATAACCTTGCTGATGATTGGGAGAAGGCTGATTGGTCTATAGTTACAGGGATCTGTTTTTGCACCTTTTTTATGCAGGTGCATAAAAATTTTGTCCTTCCCAGTCCCGCTCCTCTTGTCTCCTGCCCCCCTTGTTGTGCATTTTGTGTTTGCTCTTATATGAGCCTCGACAAGGTATACAAAAAAAGCCACATTTTTCACATACGATGGCTGTATGTATATTCTCCTTCGGAATTTGAGCATCACACTTTGGATGTTGGAGGGCAAGAGAGGTGTACCGTGCCTGAAAGCCCATTTCTTGCAAGGTCAGGATGGAATCCACCATAAACAATGGACATGACGTCACGGAATGTGCAGGTACACGTCATATGAAAAGGATGACGCAACAATGTTGAGTCGTGTGTGTGTGTCATCGCATCGTAGCATACACCAAAGTATCGCTTAGCAGATAACAGAAAATGACCTCACCATATTAAACAAATAAGAAAAACCCTTGTTTACCTTACATAGTGTTAGGAATAAAACATGTTGTAATGGTCCAGAAATGAAAATCTATTAAAGTCGTTTTAAAAAAAAAAAAAAAACGTCCATTTCACAAGATTTAAAGAAAACAGTTCAAAACGCTCGCAAGAACAAATAAAAGATACAATGTGTCCATGCGATTCAATGAGCACTTGCATTTTGGTAAACTCAACAATGCTTGCACAAGGCTTATTTACAAAAGATAACTTTGTTACTCATTAACTTCAACAGGCACTTCGTTTCAGGGATCACACAAAGCGCTGTATTATATTTAAGTGTGCCGCATTCATGATTCAAGGTGTAATCCTTTAATATCACAAAACACAGAAGAAAGAAAAAGTCGGGAAAACAACACAAAAACGAGGGTGAAGTCGATGGCACACCATCGCAAATCCTCACACTTCCCAGCTAACGCAAGGTTGAAAGCTGGCAAAAAAAAGTTCCACCAGAAATGACTCAATATCAAATTTCTGAGTTAAAACGCGTTGATAAATTGTGACTTAAATCACCGTTTTGACCCGCGTAACCTACCCTAAGCTCGCCACTGGGCTATGAATCGGCGGTCACGTCCAAAAGATCGTTACATATTCCATGAGTCTCCAAATGTTGATTGAATCCACAAAGTTTCACTAAAAAAACGTTTTAAAATGTGCACGTCATTGCACTTTTTGACCCTGCCCCCATTACTTTTGTACACACACACACACACACACACACACACACACACACACACACACACACACACACACACACACACACACACACACACACACACACACACACACACACACACACACACACACATACACACACACACACGCACGATTTGAGAGTGACTGAATCAGAAATGCACCTAGTTGTGGTGATTTTGGAAGGAACTTCAATGCAGGAGGAGGTCACAAGGTCCACAGAGTCTGCACAACGTGCATCGGTGCCAAGATAGCAGCAGCCAATAGTGTGAAGGTTAAGTGAACAATTAGTTTCATGCAAGGGGGAGATTAAATGTCAAGAAATTCATCGTAGACTTGCAGCAAGATTCAATGACAAATCATCAAATAACATTTTGTCGACCTCGTGAGTCATCCAATATGACAGAATGAATAGTCTGGATGCCAGATTAACTGGGAATCACACCAAGTAACCTCGAGCATGGACTGCCACATACAAGGGAGAGATCTGAGTGAAGAAATGTTTAAGTGTTGGGATTGTGGAAGCAATAGTGCACCAGCCGGGCTCTCGGCTGTTATTATGAAGAAATCGTCTTGCTGGTGAAAGCTAGTGGCGATCTGCGTCAGCAGACAGGTAAAACGATGGATGAAATCAACAAGATGTTGATCGAGGTTATGCGAAGTGCTAACCACGGTGGAGAAGCAAGGAGAAGCTGACGCTTCAGGCATTACCACTTTGCCAGGAGCAAATGAGGGTCAAAGCCACAAACATCAGCTTCTCCTCACTTCCCATGGCGGCTTAGCATCCCTCGATCAATGGCCTGCCGATTTCATCCATTGTTCTCGAATGCTGCAGTATTTATAAATGACTCGTGCAGTATTTTTGTTCGTATACTAGCACATCACTGTCGGGTGATTGCGTCAACACCCTACAGTGGCAGAGCCTATGCAACTGTTTAGCCAGCAGAGCGTTTAATAAACAGAATATAAAGCATGTCCACACACACACACACACACACACACACACACACACACACACACACACACACACACACACACACACACACACACACACACACACACACACACACACACACACACACACACAATTGGATTTTTGACAACTCCTCAACCCCCCCACCGACATCTGAAAATCTTCCCCCAAAACCTCAACGTTCACAACGCTGTCCCATCTTCCTGTCTCTTTCTCTGTCTCTGTCTCTCTCTCTCTCCCTCTCCCTCCCTCCCCTAACCCCAACTTCTCACCCGACCAACCCTAAAGCATCAAATCTCTTCCCACTTCAAGCCTTCAAACCCATTCCCACCACAACTGCAACCCCCACCAAACTGTCCAACCAACGTGTGGAACCTAGACGCATGCACGGCTCCTTTGATAGTATAGACACGACAGCATAGTTTTCTCTTCAAGCAACATTTAAGCAGCACTGGCGCATACACGAGTTCATTCTTTTCCACGTGCAAGCTCTTGAATGCTGAAAACTCGAAAAACACATTACATTATCACATCAGCGGAATGCCAGCTGTTCAATAACCAATTAGCGCTCATTCATTCATTTGAAGTTGAATAAAACCATCATTTATTTTGGGTAGTCATGTGACGTTACTGTCTCTTTTGTTGCCATCGTCTCAGAGGGAAGCTTGTCCCAGCATTGTAAAACACAAAATGAGCAAATAGAAAACATTTTTAATCAAGCAAAATGTAATTATCATTTTCCAAACTGCAAAATCCCACCATGCTGGCAAATTTACTCGAGCCAGCACTATCAGAACACAGTGTCGACAGTGAAGGAAATGCTCGAATATGCTCCTTGGAGGAGGATGAAGAGGATGAGGAGGATGAGGAGGAGGATGATGAGGAGCCACTGGCACTTAAGGGAAACCGAAGAGGATAAAAACTATTCACGTGCCATTCCAGCCAAATTTGTCAATGGCTATATTATGCGGCACGGTTCCAAGTTTCTACAACACGTCCAAGCGTTCTTTCCATATCAGTAATCTTGTGAATTCAGTGGCTTACTCCCCCCAAAAAACAACTCACCGATATAGCCAGCCTTGATTTTAAATGGCACATCCAGAGCACTCTACGAATGAACACAAACACACACTTTCCTTGAAAACTTATTTCAAAAGCAAACCATCGATTACATTCTCCAGATAATTTTCCTCAACACAAAATATATACATACATATATATATATATATATATATATATATATATATATATATATATATATATATACATACATACATACATACATACATACATACATACATACATAGCAATAACTGGTTGTAAACAGGCAAATCCAAACATCAAATGTAATGGTTGTGTTCTCTTCACAAACAGTAAAGCCTCGAAGCTTAAAATTGCATCTCATCACCACCGTCAATCCTGCAAATTGTCATTCCATGATGCAAAGCTCCAATCACCGCTTCATCGACGGTAGTTTCAAAAAAATAAAACAGGTAGACCCTTACCAGTGCATTTTCTTTTATTTTCAAGTTCTCCAACACAGCGTCTCCTAAAAATCAGAAACGAGCAGCAATGAGGAATCACAATTGTCCGATCTGTGATCAAACAAGCAGGTTTGTACTCCTAACGAAGCTTCAAACCATAGATATCATCGTGGAAATGACTCCTAGTGGGTTATAAAGATGTTTAATATGGCGTAGTTACTTCCTTAATGAGTGTCTCAGCATAAGCATAAAATAATTGTGATATTTGGTGTATGTCGCTTATGTAATAGTTAGACACCATCAATCTTTCCTGTTGTTGTGTACGGTATCTAAAATTATCAACCCTTTTGACCTCATTTTTACTGGTCTGCCCTCTGAAATCAGACTAAAATGTGTCTTTTTAGCATTCTGGTTGGGGACCACGTTTAGGTGGCAAAACGATCAAAAGCAGTCACAATGGAGCCATTGTAGTTTGGAGCTCGAGGTGAGAAGTCAGAGTTGTTGCTCCATCCACCAAGCTGAGCGGTGACAAAATGGTGAGTCAGGGGAGGGGCATGGCAGAGCTGATAAAGGTAAAAGGAAGGAGAAACGGGGAGACGCCGAACCGAAGGTTGTGCTGGATCGGAGACCTCCGAGAACAAAGCCACGCCTCACATAGCCGAGCCAAACCTCTGTTCGTCTCCACAATGGCTTGGGAGCGGCCTGAACGCCCCCTCCAAGGAACTCGCCGGGTTTGGCCGCTAACTTTTTCTGTCTTGTCGAAACCACTCTGTCTTCTCTATCGTGGTACGAGTGTTGGATCAGTTGAGGACTTTAGATAATTAAGGCATCCCGGTTATTTGTTTGGTGGGTTCAGGGGTTTTAGTCCAGTAGAAATTGACGTAAAAATAAATCAACCTAGACATTTGTGTTAACAAGCCAATTATTGCATGAAATCGTCTATAGATGTCCACAAAACCCAATAAAAATCAAGAATGGGCAAATAGGTTTTAAAAAAAAGGACCCAATGCCTTGTTTCAGCAATATATATGACAATAGTTGCAGGAAGACGGTACCGTTGCTACTATAAACAAATACATGTCAAGGTTAATGGACCTGTTTGTACCTGCACAAATGGACTAACAAGAAGGTACGTATGAATGTTGAGATACAATGTTCTTGTAAAATACATATAAAGACCCAAGAAACATTATGCCCACACATAATGACATAGTATCCTTGCAATTGAAAGAAAATGAGAGTAGTGCCAGCCTAGTGTATTTGACCTCTTAGGGCCTCAGCTCTGGATCACCAAACTGCCAATATAAATACTATGCAAAGGTGCAAACCCCCTTTGACATCCATATATTCTTGAAAGTTACCATGAGCATCAATTGCAACTCTGATTTTGGCAGTCATATAAAAAACTAGATATCTTTTCATGCTCGAGTGTTGTTACTATAAATAGACTGTAGCCTTCTTGGTGCCAATTTATTTAAAAAAAACAATTTATACAAGTGTCTATAACTTCAAATCTGGCTGTGATCAATATTGTTCATTGCTGGAATGAGGGAACACCTGAAAAGAATCACGTTGCTTACTTTACTTTCAAGGATTCCTGATTTCAGTGCTAGATGTTGAAGCATTCGGAACATCATCCTTCGACTTGTAGCCTCCCTTACTGCCAAAGATGCAGACTCAACGTGCAGGCAGGTTCAGCATCTCTCCCGGCAGATCCAACACTGTGCCTCTTTCGTTCGCTCGCTTCGAAAACACGAGCATGCCTCGAGAGCGACAGTTTCCACACACTGAAGCTTTTTACGAAGCTTCGTTCGCTCGCTTCGAAGCCACCCCGAGCACACCTCGAAAACCCGACTGTTTTCCACAAACTCAACCTTTTTACGAAGCCTTCGTTTCTCACTCGTTCGCTCCTTCGACACACGAGCACGCCTCTCTCAGCGAAGCCGACAAATTCCTCCCCTTAGCTTCACTTCCTCTTTTTGGCCACACCCTCTCAGCTGACTGGGCGGGGCCTCGTCTTGGATGGGGAAGGAAGAAGAGGGAGCTCTCGGCACACCACCACTGTACGAACAATAAAACATGCATCCTACACCTCCTGACACACATGTAACGTCCATTTTACCACACAACCTAGCTAAACATGCATTTAATGGGGGATCTGAGCTAATCCTATATTTAATAGTCCAATAAGTGCCATTTCCGCAACAATATCATGTTGTGAGGTCGGAACGAGACATTTTCACGGCTTGGGGCCACCTTGCCGTAAGTGGAATGTTGCTGCTTCAGGCCATCGCGACCAGGCCGCGTGGGGGGTCGGGGGCAATCAGAGCGCCCAACTTGGGTGACGACATATTGCTTTGGGGTGGCCCCGTCACGCACCGCGGGGCGTATAAAGGTCGGAGCGGGGCCGTTCGCTCTCTCTCTCTCTCTCTCTCTCTTCCCTTCTTCGTCTCCCGCACGCCCTCCTGTCGTCATCGCCTGGACTCCGCTCTCCCAACTCAAGTCCCTCCTTCACACGGATGGTTACATCTCGACGCTAGCTGCACAAAGCCCCACGAAGCGAGAGACAATGCACCAGCTGTCAGGGAGGTATCGCACCACAGAGCAGCCCCCCAAACGCATTGGTGACGCATTCGGGCAATCAATTGTACAAGGTACCGAGAGACCATTGCCTCAACTCCTCTCCCTTCAATAACTTCTCATTGGGGTATGTGTGTGTGTGTGTGTGTGTGTGTGTGTGTGTGTGTGTGTGTGTGTGTGTGTGTGTGTGTGTGTGTGTGTGTGTGTGTGTGTGTGTGTGTGTGTGTGTGCGTGTGCGTGCGCGTGCGCGTGCACGTGTGTGTGTGTGTGTGTTGTCCTGGCGCCTGTGTCCATAAGTTAAGATTGCAGAAGATTATTATTTCGCGTTAAGTCTGCTCTGTGTCTGCTTTCGTAAGTTGTTTGTAATATCTCCGCACCTCTCACGTTTTGCTTTCCCTGCAAAACACCCCAATAAAACTATTCCCTGTACCACATAACTTTCCTCGCCTGCTTGTAAATAAATTATTAGAAATGTTCCCAGCTCATTTTTGTCTTTTCTTTCATTGATCCAGCATGGTCCGAATCCTAGCTTAGCCAGGACTTTATTCCCAACGATCCGTTCCTTTTAGCCGGTACGTCCTTAGCAGTGTCGCTCGGCTGCATCTGATCCGGTAAAGTGATCCGGTTCGGATAAGGCGTACCGAGGGCGTGTTCCCTGGTAATTAAATAACCTGGTTAACCCATAGCCGGGAGGACCCTAGGTCACACGGTTGAATTATTGGTGTCCACGGTTGGTTAGCGACCCATCACGTCACGGAATTATCCGTGTACGATGGCCTACAATTCCGGGGAGTCTGGTGAGAGTCGAGATAGCTTCCCCCCCTAGTGGTCTTCTCACCCGGCCCGCAACAATATCATTGTGTTTGAAACAGGCTAGTTAGATGCATAATCGCTGCTGGAGCACTGTTTGCCTTGTAATTAATGTGCTCGGAAGGGCCGGCCTGCCGCACAACCTTCAAAATGCAGTACTCTCGTCATGTCTCTGCGTTAAAGGTTTGGGGGTTGGTGAATATTTCATTACTTGGTGACAACAAGTAGTTGATTGTGTTGATATTAGGACCAGTCAGTGCTTGAAGCAATGTGTGTCCTGTGACTGGTGTTTCTGAGATACTTTGTCACCTGGGGGTAGAGTTAAAGAGATGTATTCAGATATCACCTTCACATTACATCATTATGAACTTCATTTGTCATGCTATTTTTAGCTCATCTAGAATTGGAATTCAATATAAAGTATCGTCATCGTGCACTGTCCGTCAATTTCCTATTTCCACTTCTCCAGCCAAACCGCAAAACCGATCCGGCTGAAATTTGGCAGCTGGGTTCGACTCCTGACTGGTAACGGGGATTTCAAAGCTCGTTCCGATCATGTGACTAAGTAGGTCAAAATGGCAGACGAGGTACATTCTTTCAAAAATCTTCTTCAGACCCAACAGTCAGAATGCTTCCAAATTTGGGTTACAATATTAAGTTTGGATAGGGATGTTAAATTGTGGAGGTGATTCCGATCACGTGACCGGAAATGTGTCAAAATGGCCGACTTGATAAATTTTGTGGAAAATCACGTAAATTCCTTCAAAAAAAAAAATTTTTATTCTCCAGACCCACCAATCAGAAAGCTAGGAAATCTGGGTTGCAAAATTAGGCCAGGGCCCAAATAAGCTACAGGTCCAGTGGTCCTATTTTTACATTCCTCATACATCATTTCAGTGTACATTTTAAACTCTAGTTTATAGCAAACTAGAAAGGGGCTACCTGGAACTGCCCGGGAAGGGGGGAGGGGGGAGGGGAGGATACCCAGCAGTGTTTTGGGGATGTGGTGGATATTGAAATGGAGTTATTGGCTTCATGGTAGTTTATGTTGTTCCTGCTGGCCGGTGGCAGCAGTGCCTCACCCCACGTCCCATTATACACTTTATAGCGGCATTTGTCAACTTCAAAACAGACATCAAGGCCGACGGATGCAGACTAAAACCTTGCCCAGATTCTGAAGTAACTCCACCCAAAATTTGGGGGCTGTAGGAACTCCAGTTCGTCCATGAAAGAACAACGTACAAACACTTGAAAATATTATATAGATTCCTTTGTAGAAATAAGGGTTTGAGTGCAACTGATGTTTTCAGCTTTGATGTCAAAGAATATGCCTGGTGTTGGCTTAATAGCTGGAGTGGTGGGCTTGGGATCCTTGGGTCCGAAGTTCAAATCCTACCTGGCTGTTAAATTAATACCAGGTGGGGTTGACTCAGCCTGTCATCCTTCCGAGGTCGGCAAAATGAGTACCAGCTTGCTGGTATCCTGTGTCGGAGTGGCGACCTGCAAAGGATTGTGCCCAATAGCCAAGGAGACCGTTTAGGCAGCACCGACGCTCTGCACAGAGTATGGTCCCAATGGATGGATATTAACGAATATCAAATTGCAGTTCATGCACATTACATTTATTGTGCTGGATAGTGAGAATAATGTAATACTTTTACATGTCAATACCATTTAGCTGTATCTGGGATTTTGTTATTGAACTACAACTGCTTTGAACTGATAAACAGTGTATAAATCGACATGTCCTAACAAACCGCTTTGATGGATAGTGCAGGTTAATTTGGTGGTTTTTTGGGGATTGGTTTTTTTTATTTCCTTTTCTTCGAATGGACTCGCCCATTTCAACGATGGAAGAATAAAACTACAATTCAGAACGAGCACTCATCTGCCTTTATGATCCCACTTACACATATACTGCATAGAATTCCCCAGAAGTTGGGAATTAAACCCCTCAATTGGACTTTAACCCATAACCTCCAGTATTCCATACCAATGTCCTCTCCATTCGGTCCAACGCCTTACTCGTGCTCAGGCATACTCACAGATGGGGAAAAACTGTCATGTGACTTCAATCAAATTAAAGTTTTGAAAGGAAAACACCAAAAGTGGGGATGACAAGTACAGTACCAAAGCGAAACTTTGTACACACTTGATGAATGACAAATGCCGAAAATAGCACGCACGACATGGGCATCGGAAGGGACGACTTAAATACCTCGCTGAAGTTACGCCAACAATCTCGAGATCACCGAGACCGCAATAGAATATTGTGCGAATACTCATCTGTGGCCCAATCAGATGTTGAAAACTGTATTCCAACAACCAAACAACTCGAAATGTGGTTTCAAAATCACGAACCTGAAGCCATGCACAGTTGCAACACAAGATATTTGCACGACTACCGCAGCCTACTACGATTTGCAACTTCACACCTTTTATCATGAGGAGTGTTTGAAGTTGGGATGCAACATTCGGAATATTTAATACGTACATGGAAAGTATAAACTATAAAGCAATGGCATGAAGGCAAGTCATACTGCAGCCAATTGTTCTTGGTGTAAGGAAAGTGGGGGATGTGGTTCATGATGATCAACGTGAAGAGGGCAGTTGTTACAAGACAAGAGAGAGAGGTAGGATAGGGTAGCAGAGGAATGAGACAAGACAGCCAGGTCGGAACGATAGGATAGGAATGAGACGAGACAAGAGGTAGCCAGGTAGGTAGGATAGATAGGAATGAGACGAGACGAGAAACAGCCAGGTAGGTACGAGAGGAGAGGAATGAGACGAGAGAGGTAGCCAGGTCGGTACGAGAGGAGAGGAATGGGAGACAAGAGGTAGCCAGGTAGGTACGAGAGGATAGGATAGGAATGGGGCAACACGAGAGGTAGCCAGGTAGGTACGATAGTAGAGGAATGAGACGAAAGGTAGCCAGGTCGGTACGATAGTAGAGGAATGAGATGAGAGGTAGCCAGGTCGGTCCGATAGTAGAGGAATAAGACGAGGTAGCCAGGTCGGTCTGATAGTAGAGGAATGAGACGAGGTAGCCAGCTAGGTACGATAGGAGAGGAATGAGACGAGACGAGGTGGCCAGGAAGGTACAATAGTAGAGGAATGGGACGAGGTAGGCAGGAAGGTACGACAGTAGAGGAATGAGACGAGGTAGCCAGGAAGGTACGATAGTAGAGGAATGAGACGAGGTAGCCAGGAAGGTACGATAGTAGAGGAATGAGACGAGGTAGCCAGGAAGGTACGATAGAGGAATGAGATGAGAGGTAGCCAGGTCGGTCCGATAGTAGAGGAATAAGACGAGGTAGCCAGGTAGGTACGATAGGAGAGGAATGAGATGAGGTAGCCAGCTAGGTACGATATGAGAGGAATGAGGGGAGGTAGCCAGGTAGGTCCGATAGTAGAGGAATGAGAGGAGGTTGCCAGGTAGGTACGATAGGAGAGGAATGAGACGAGGTAGCCAGGTTGGTATAATAGTAGAGGAATGAGACGAGGTAGCCAGGTAGGTACGATAGTAGAGGAATGGGACGAGGTAACCAGGTCGGTACGATAGTAGAGGAATGAGACGAGTTAGCCAGGTGGGTACGATAGTAGGGGAATGAGAGGAGGTTGCCAGGTGGGTACGATAGTAGGGGAATGAGAGGAGGTTGCCAGGTAGGTACGATAGTAGAGGAATGAGACGAGGTAACCAGGTCGGTACGATAGGAGAGGAATGAGAGGAGGTAGCCAGGTAGGTACGATAGTAGAGGAATGAGACGAGGTAACCAGGTCGGTACGATAGTGGAGGAATGAGACGACGTAGCCAGGTAGGTACGATAGTAGAGGAATGAGACGAGGTAGCCAGGTAGGTACGATCGGAGAGGAACGAGACGAGGTAGCCAGGTAGGTACGATAGGAGAGGAATGAGACGAGGTAGGTACGATAGTAGAGGAATGGGACGAGGTAGCCAGGTAGGTACGATAGGAGAGGAATGAGACGAGGTTGCCAGGTAGGTACGATAGGAGAGGAATGAGACGAGGTTGCCAGGTTGGTACGATAGTAGAGGAATGAGACGAGGTAGCCAGGTAGGTACGATAGGAGAGGAATGAGACGAGGTAGCCAGGTAGGTACGATAGGAGAGGAATGAGACGAGGTAGCCAGGTAGGTACGATAGGAGAGGAATGAGACGAGGTAACCAGGTAGGTACGATAGTAGAGGAATGGGACGAGGTAACCAGGTCGGTACGATAGGAGAGGAATGGGACGAGGTAGCCAGGTAGGTACGATAGGAGAGGAATGAGACGAGGTAACCAGGTAGGTACGATAGTAGAGGAATGGGACGAGGTAACCAGGTCGGTACGATAGGAGAGGAATGGGACGAGGTAACCAGGTCGGTACGATAGGAGAGGAATGGGACGAGGTAGCCAGGTAGGTACGATAGGAGAGGAATGGGACGAGGTAACCAGGTCGGTACGATAGTAGAGGAATGGGACGAGGTAACCAGGTCGGTACGATAGGAGAGGAATGACATGTTGTAGAATATCGAGTTTACAGTAAACTATATTTAATTACAAGACAACAAGCTGGTAAATTGTAATGATGACAAATCTGGTTGCATTCCCGCACGTTGTCCACGTTGTCCATGTGGACCTGCCGACCTGCAGACCGAGACATGAAGACAACAACTCGGACGAGTCCACGTGCTCGTAAAACAAAATGTGTTTGGCTGCACCGTGTGGATGTAACTCTGTCCGTGTGAGGTTCACCCGAACCCCAACCGTGCCAAGACCCGGCACCGCCCTGCGCCACACTGCGGCTGCTGGCGCAGCGCGGCACGGCACGCGGCACGCGGCACGGATTGACACATCCAAGGAAAACCGGACAGGTAACACATAAACGGACACGGACAGCACACGACACGAAGCTTCACGATAACAACATGTAGAAAAAGAAAAAAAAAAAACCTCACAAAATCAAACAACACAGTACGATACACCGCCACAACGTGTGCCGTACCATATGTATTCGCACAAAACGCTTTTTACGTTTAACGTTCAATCACCGCCGCAGTTAAATTACACAAGTTAAATTACACAAGAGCGAGAAACGTGAGAACAGACCTCCCCAGATGCCGATGCTGAGCTGAGAGGTGTCCAAGTTCTCCACGTAGTCGGACAAGAAGCGGTTGAGCAGGTTCACCACAAACGTCTCGAACACCATGATGATGTGGAAGGTACGAGTGGAGGTGGTCCGTGTGGTGGAATGCGAGGCAGGAAGAAGAATGTGACCAGAAGGCGTGCAGTGGGGTTTAGGGAGATCGCACGGAGAGGGATGAACCGCTCGTCCTCGAGAGCATGGTGGATGGTGAAGAAGATTGCAGAACCTGAGGAAGAAGAAAGAAAATGAAAAGAAAAAACAGGGGGGGGGGAGTGTGTAAAGAAAAAGGAATAACGACGGGAGTCGTCAAAAAGGGAGGCAAGTGCGTAGTGAAGAAGAAGAAGAAGAAGAAGAAGAATGGTAGCAGGGCGGGGTCACGGAGATTGTGCACATTGAGAGCGGCGCGGTCGGTGTGCCACCTGGCGGGAAATGAGTTCGCTCCACCTGGAAAGGACGGTTCAAAACATAACCACAGAAGGTCAAAACACCAATGGGTGTCGATAAATGGGGAGATCCTGATCCAAAACTTAATTGGCACCGACTTGAGGTGTAGGGTGAGGGTTGGGTCCGAGTCGAATGATTGGGATTGGGATGAGTGGTTATTTATTCGTTTGCAGCCTGTGGCTCTTTAGTTGCATCATTTTCTGGGGGCGCAGCTGTGCCGCTGATGCAGTGCCCCCCCCCCCCCAGGCTTTTTGGGAGTGGTCTTCATGCGGGACTGCGTGCAGCTGTGCCTTCACCTGGATATCGTATTCTGGGTGTTTGGTCTCTGATTGGAATCCAAGGCACACGTGACTGCAATGTGCAGCCGGTGAAAACCAGCCGTGTGTGTGTGTGTGTGTGTGTGTGTGTGTGTGTGTGTGTGTGTGTGTGTGTGTGTGTGTGTGTGCGTGCGTGCGTGCGTGCGTGCGTGCGTGCGCGTGTGTGCGCGCGCGTGCTTAATAACAATGTTTTTAATATTTCATTTTATGAATCAAAGAAGATTACACAACTCTGATTTATATATAAGAGTACGTGCCCACACTGCGTGGCCGTACGTGCAAAAAAAAAAAAAAACATTTTCAAACCGCTTGCCAGAAACAACAACCACACAGGCCGTTCCTTCGCTATGGCGTGCCCGTAGGTGCAAAATGGGGGGGGGGGGAAGAATTGTGACGTCATTGGTTTGGTAAATAAATAGCCATAACTTGGGAACCACTTATCCGATTAATATCAAACCTTGAAAAGGGACATACTCAGGTCCCCAGCAATATACCTGGCAAGTTTCAATTACATCGGACCAGTGGTTGTCGAGAAACAGTGGTCACAGACAGACAGACAGACAAGCCGGAAGGAGGCGGTGGGTCGCTCAGCATGGAAACTATAAGATATAGAGCAAAATAGATGTCATATAGCAGATAGGGAATCACCTTAAGATTATGCATATCAAATCTCATCGAGTTCCATCAACTGATAACGACTCGGTATCCATTTGAATGAAAAGTACCGAAAATGCGGTTTGAAATCGGAAATCCCCAAAGTTCGAGTGGGTGCTCTGAGTGAACAAAGATCGAAATCGAAAATCCGGCTCGATTGTTTGTACACAATGTGTTCCAGACGATGAGTGTGAATTTTCATGACCATCCGACCATAACCCTAGGGGGAGTAGCATTTGGCGCGAAGGCACCTCCAGCTCTCGCATATTATCGATTTTTGCACTAATTGACCTTTGACCCCTGACCTAAGCAAAATCAGTCAATATGTCCTGAGGCAAAGTTGTAGTACTCATTGAGTACCATGAACCTACAAAGTTTCATTCGTATCGATGCACTCACCTGGTCGCTAGGGGGCCCTCAATTTTCACCAATTTTTGCGCATACCCGAATTGTAGGGGGTGCTGTGGATAAAGTATTCCATATATCACAAAAACCGGAATATATTTGATAGAGCATCACCTGGAGATCATTCGTGCCAAATTTCATAACCCTACGTGGGATAATGGCTTTTGGAATTGATTTCACGTGAACGGTACCGACTTTGAAGGTTTTTCGGTTGTTGCTAGGGAACGAAAGCGTCCCTAGCAACCATCACAATTTCCAAAGCACTAGGTCATAAGATGTACCTACCACCCGAGTTTGGTCAAAATCCGCCTATGTTTACTACCAATTATGCTGATGACAAACGAACAAACATCCAAACAAACAAACAGACAGAATTACTGACAATAAGGGTCACCTATTTCGGCGACCCAATACACACACAGAGATTGCTGGAATTATATATATATATATATATATATATATATATATATATATATATATATATATATATATATATATATATATATATATATATATATATTGTTGTGGGCCAGAGGTCGGTGACGAGAACGACCACGAGGTGGAGGAGGTTACGCCGTCTCCCACCAGACTCCCCGGAATTGTAGGCCGTCGCTCAGGATAATTCCATGAGCTGGTGGGTTGTTGAACCGACCGTGGACGCCAATATCTCAACTGTGTGGCGGAGTGTCTGTTTGTCTAAAACCAATTTACCTAAGTAGTTACGCGATTCAAACTACCGGGGAAGCCATGCCCTCGGAACGCCTGGTCGAACCGGATTTACTCTACCAGCAGCGGTAGATTCAGACTACCGACTATCACTTTGCCACCTACCTTTCTGGCTCGTTGCAGTCGAGCGGGGCCTGCCCAGGACGTCCCGGCTATGATAGACCAATTACCAGGGATGAAACCCCGCTTATACTTAGACCCAGACCATGCTAGACCAATGTAAGAAGGGACAGAAACGGACTGGGAACATTTCTAATAAATTTATTAACAGTAAAATAAAGATAAAGGCAAGACTTGGTGCGAATATGCAAGCAGGGAAATATTTACAATAAGCAAAACACTTACTCAGTTCTACTTAAAGACAGGCCCGCACACAGACACACACACAAAAAGAAAAGAAACCCCATAGTCTTTATTTGACCCTAGCAGCCATGAAGAGAGACAAGCTGGGGGTCAGCGTTTGGTGGGTACCTGGTCGTTGGAGGGAACGCGTGCTCTGTCGTGTGGCACCTGCCAAAGGTCGTCGGTTTGGTCCCAGTCGCAAGTGTCGGACTCGTGACTCGTGGCAGAGCTCACGTGGCGAATAGTCGGGGTCCACAGAACTCCTCTCCCCGTAACAGCCACCGTGAAGAACGAACCAGACTGCTCACAGCCACGCTGAAAACTCTTCCTTACTCAGAGAGTCTTGGAGATATTGTTGTGGTGCCGGGTTCGGTGGCGAGGACGACCACAAGATAGAGCAGTTGAGCCGTCTCCCACCGAACACCGGAATTGATGGTCGTAACCTTCGGATAAATCCGAAGGTCACGGGTCCCTTAGTGGACCGTGGACGCCAATATTTCGACGGCATGGGGTAGGGTGAATTGTCTAATTTCAATTTACCTCAGTACCCATGCCGTCTAACTACCGGGGAAGCCACACCCTCGGCCGACTTTGTCCTAACCGAGTCACTATTACCGACTCGGATCCGGCGTAACCGAGCGGAAGTTACCAAAGCCGTGCCAGACCAAATGACAACTTACGGCACAATCGGCCTTCCAAATTCTCAAGCCCGAACCATGCTAGGCCAATGAAAGAAAACACGGACAATGTTCTGGAACATTTAACAGAAGTTTATTTCCAATAATCGGGAAGGGAGACACAGAGCAGACTTATCACAAATATGCAGGCAGTGTACAGTGAGCAAAAGTACTTAACAATTTATACTTAAAGGACAGCGCCACCACAGACACACACATTCCAAAAGAAAATGGACCCGGATTATCTTTATTTCGACCTTCGCAGCCAAGGGGATAGACAGGCTGGAGGTCAGAGTTTGGTCGGTACCTGGCCGCCTCGTATGGTTTGGCCCGTGACTGCAGGTGTGAAACTCGGGGTCGTCGGCGAGCCCAGACACGGTATAGCGGGGTCCAGGCGGGGGCCAGGGTCGCTCCTCACAGAGGGCCAGTGGAGATTCCCAGCTCGGACTCCGGGTTATTGCTCGACAAAATGAGACATGGAAGTCGACGGCTGTGGAATAGTCAGAGGACCAGCTTGAGACACGGCAATGACGACCACCAACGACGCACACCAAGAGCAATGGCGACCCCTTTCTTCTCCGACAATTCCAACCCAACTCCAGCGAGCACTAAGGGAAGCCCGGCGATTATTATCCCTCCCCCGGGTGGGGTGGGGTCATCGGTCCTCTGAGGTAATCTTTGCCCTGATTGGACAGGGTTTTGTGGGGTGATATTGTTGCGGGGCTGGACGTCGGCCGCGAGCACGACCGCGAGATGGAGCTGCAGCGTCGGCTCGACCAATCGCCCGGAATTCAGATCGTACTTCTTCGGAAAACTCCGAAGAGTACGGGTCCTTTTTTTGGACCGTGAAGGGTCAATATTTCCACTACGTGGTACAGGGTTATTTGCCAAATCTTCAAAATACCTTGAGACCACGTGGCGATCTACCGAGTCTTCACAACCTCGACGGCACCCGTACGGAACGAGCCGCTTAGCGTGCTCGTTCCGTGTGCGTCCCGAGCGGTTTGATCGCCGGGTTCCGTCGGTCCGATTGTCCCGTTACAACGGCAATGGCCAGCTAATTCCCAACACGCAGCACGCGAAGCCAATGAAAGAATGGACACGAACGAGCTGAAACATTTAACAAATGGGGGTTTATTTATACAATGGGTGGGGAATGAGGGAAGCACATAAGGGCAGAGCTAAACCGATTATTATTATTAAGCATGTAAATACATGCAAAAACAATTATACATTTCACTACTTATCAGACGGGCCCACGGACACACACGCACACACACACAAATAATCGGACCAATGGTCTTTATTAGGACCTTCAGCTTGGAAGGACAGGCGGGCTGAAGACCAGGGTCTAACTTGGATCTGTCCGCCTCATGCGGTCTTCAAGCTGTTCGGACAGGGCACCAGCGAGGACGAGCTGGATCCAACCAACGCAAGCCACGATCAGCTTTTTGAGCTCTGGCGGATCCCCTAGCACTCCGGAACACGTGCTGGTGAGACGAGGCGCCGATCCTTCCTGATCCGATCCGTCGATTCCCCCGAAGAACCACCAACCAAGAAGAGCAAAGGAACCGAACCAAATCAGGGTGAACAGGACCCACGAACTAGAACCAAGAAGGCTTGAAGAAGAATGGCAACAACGCAGAGAGTGCCAAGAACCAAGCAGAGAGTGTTTTTAGAACCAGGCAGAGAGTGTTCAGAGAGTCCAAAGAGTGTCCACAGAGTGTTTTATTTCTGTCTCTTCGTTCCCTTTTTATCCCTCTGGTGTCGCTCGCTTCCGGCATGATTCATCCGCCGTCGGTGAAGGCTGTCGCACCCCATTTCTTGGAATTCCCCATGCGAGCCGATTTATGTCCATATTAGGACATGGAATTCGGCTTGTTCAGCATTGGGGGTGGGGGGCTCGACCTTTCCCCCACTGAGCGCGCGGAGAATGCCGGGAGCGGAGGGTTATTGCTGTTGATCGGTGGGTGGGGATTTCACCTTTCCCCCACTGAGCGCACGGAGAATGCCGGGAGCGGAGGGTTTTTGCTGTTGATCGGTGGGTGGGGATTTCACCTTTCCCCCACTGAGCGTGCAGAGAATGACGGGAGCGGAGAGTTTTTGCTTGTTGTTTTACTTGGAGCCGTAGTTGTCCATAGCTGTTGTCGGCGTTGAAATGAAAAGAAATCTTAACTACCAAATCAAATCACAACGCATGAACATTTATTTATCCATGAGATAAGGGATGGAAGCTATCTATAAAACACATACTTACCGATATAACTAATCTATAGGACCTGAATGTTGTGTGCAATAAGTTTCCAAATTCGCAACAATATCTGTCCCCCTCTGATTGGACAGGGTTTCGTGGGGTGATATCTGTCCCCCTCTGATTGGACAGGGGGAAACCCCTGCCTTTCTGGGGTGGAGTCAGAGCTCTGAGGTAATCTTTGCCCTGATTGGACAGGGTTTCGTGGGTGATGTGCTGGCCATCCGTGATTGGACAGGGAGGAATCCCCCTCCTTTCCTGGCCGGAGTCAGTGTTCTGAAGTGAGGAAACCTCCGCCCACATCCGTGGTCGAACGCACGTGGGCAATGGCATCGATGGTGCGAAGAAGTGAAGGATTGATTTGTTGGCGTTGGGTATTGCAAAAATCTCACTAGAAAGAAACTTCGCAGCGCACACATGTAATTCCCTTTAGATATAGGGAGGAATCTAACTATACACATACTTGTTGAAATAACTAAGCTTAGGGACTGCTGTCTGTTTGTGTGCAAATGGCTTCCAGATTCGTAACAATATGTCTGCTCCCACCATGAGGAGGAGCTCTTGGCGAAAAATGCCTCGCTGTCCGCCCCTCATTAGACAGGGTCCTACGGCCCACCTTTCCGGGGCGGGGCCTTGGCCCCTGCCGGGAAACCCCAACCGCTCTTTCCACGTGGGGTCAAACTTGATGAGTAACAGTATAACGCTGCAACGGTACATTGGTGGTGCAGCCAGTTGGTGGTGGATCATGACGGTCATGCAGATGGCTTGTTGGTTGTTAGATGTAAAGATTTAATAACCTCACTAAAAGAAGTCGCAACGCACGTTTGTGATTCTCCCACTAAACAAAAGGAAAGGGATCTGACTACACGTGTACTTAATGGGATAACTGACTTTTGGAACCTGTATGTTGAATGCAAATGGTTTCCAGATCTGTAACAATATATATTGTTACGTTTGAGGGGGGGTATGCATTCAAAGGGTAATTAGGATGTTTAATTAGGTATGCCATGCTGTTCGAGTGTACCAGGATCTCGATGTAATAAGTAGCAATTCAGTGGTGATAAGTTGTCTAGTAAATGTCCATTTCTTCAAGGGGGAAATGATAATTGTCACGTAATTAGATAGGGACACGGGATAGGGTAAGTGTGTCTGCGTAAACCCCTTTTAGTAGTCCCTGGAGGCTTGCCGTGACGTCACAGGACAGTGCTGCAGATGGCTCCGCCCCGTGATCACGATTGGCGGAAGGCGACGGCGCAGGGCCAATAAAACGGCTCGATTGGAAGTGACGAGGACGGGAGGATAAAAAGGCTCTGTTCGGGAAAAAGGAAGAGGAAGAAGATCGGTACAGAAAAACCGTTTTGGTGGAGGTTGTTGTGCTGGGAGCATGCTGTGTTGTTGCGCTGATTCGATCCTGGTTTTCATCGTGTCTCGTGGCCTTGCTGTGCTTCGTGCCTCACCTTGGTTGGCTCTGGGGTTCTGCTGGCTCTGAGTACGGGGTCGAACGGCGGGCGGACCTGCCTCCCTCTCCTGCTCACAACTTGGCGCTAGAACTGGCTCCCTGGCGGCTGTGAGCGGTCTTGGGCCGACACCAGGAGGTCGACAGCACCACGGTGTCTCCTGCCCCTGACGAGCGCAACGCCACCTCGTCTGACGCCAATCCAGGGAATGTTGCGTTTACACCACGGGCCAGCCTGACCACCAGGACCAGCTACGTTGTGTGTGTGTGTGTGTGTGTGTGTGTGTGTGTGTGTGTGTGTGTGTGTGTGTGTGTGTGTGTGTGTGTGTGTGTGTGTGTGTGTGTGTGTGTGTGTGTGTGTGTGTGTACCTGGTGCCTTAGAGGGTTTGAGATTTGTATATTCATTGGAATTGTCTGTGTTTTCCCCACGCCCAAACCCACACCACCATCCCGTCGAATCGCCCCGGATCCCTCTTCTTGCCGAGTCTTGTTATTTCTGGTTAGAGAAATAAACGTTATCAACTCAGCGAAAAGCGACTCGTGCCACCTTCCTCGTCCCGTTTGCGGTAGAGCGATTAAACCGCCATCTTTGGGTTATATAAAAATAAACCGCCTCCATCGTTTCGGCTCATTCTACGTTAGCGGGACTGTTCAAGTCCCGTGGACGTCACAATATATATATATATATATATATATATATATATATATATATATATATATATATATATATATATATATATATAAATATAATCTACTGGTATAAAAGCCTGTCAAAAATGACAGGATGGAATTATTTTATTCAAAATATGTAAGGAGACTGGAAGATATGATGTTTCATCGTAAGAAGCGTTATTTTTAAAGGCTATATGTACAAATGTGACCTTTTAAAAAAAAATCTTCTGGGACGTTTAATTTTGACGGTACAGTCTTGTGAGCATGCCAAAGTCTGAAGCCTCGGCCTAGCCTCAGGTGTGCTTATATCTTTATTTATGAGACATCCTATTGCCGTAAGTGAACAGTCGTTTTACTATGTGTGTGCCACATCATGTGCAGCAAATTTCACCTTCCTGTGCCTTTTATTTGTTGTTGTTTGAAAATGCTTCTGTGTACCGCCCTTGAGGCCCGGCTGCAAGTCACCGTCTCCATTTCTAATAGAAGAAACGTAATTGCTCTTTTATGAATAATGTTTTTTGAGTTTTTTTATCCTCAGAAATAGACCATAGTATAGTGAACCCACAGTCGGGTTGACCTTTAAAACCTGGCTTAAATCGTCCTTATGAAGGGCACAGACAAATACACACTGTTTTATATCAGTAGATTTACATCACAAGAAACACCCAGAGGGGAGGTGCGGGGGCGGGGGGGGGCTTGGGTACGTTTGTCGGGGAGGCAATAAGCAGAGAATGAGGTCGGTTTCCTCCAAATCTTTTTCATTTCGTGCGAAACAACAGTAGCGACTGTTTAAAAGGGTAATCACATGTTGGATGGAATTGACTGAATAGTTTGTGGTTAAAATCATTTTAACTTCCTGTATATGTGCCCCACAAAACACCACGCTGAGCTATTTATACACCTTAACCCAGGTTTTGCCCAAGACTGAAAATCCCATTGGGTTGGGGGGGAAATGAAGTTGCGACAACCTCCGTCGCGTGACAATTAATCCCTATGGCAAGTTTGGTTGAGAATGGAAAAGTAACGACCGAATGTATCATGGTCAGACAGACAGACAGACACCAAATTGTGTATTTTAGTATGATGGTGTGCTCATCTCTACCTGTACAATTGTGTATTTGTGGTTCAGTACTGTTGTGTTGGACCATGCAGCACAGGCCTGGATTATGCTGCAGTACCTTACTAAGTTACACTATGCTGAACCATCTTGCATTGATTGACCTGTGATGTATTGATTGCATTCTCGTCTTCATCATTATACTCTCATGTGTTGGGCTGCATTGAAAGATAATACAGGATAGCGTGCATTTATGTAGTTCAGGACGCAAGAGTATACGAATATGATACAATATATAATAGGTCGAGATGCAAGACAGAGTTGGGTGGTTCAACGTGGCACAGAATAGTATGGCACAGGTCAGCACAATGCAGATTTATTGTGCAATGGTGGAACATATCACAGGTATTATTAAGTGTAGCACAACATGATGATTAGGATGTGCCATTACTCTTTACAGAGCATCGCTGATGTCGAAGCAATGTCTTGGCAAAGGTCATGCAGGGAGGTTTGCCATTGCCTTGCCAAAAGGCAGGAAATTTAAATTTGCCCATAGGGTGTCACCGATGGCTCTAGTGGAAGTTAAAACAGACTTATGTGAAAGCGATAGCTCTTGCAACTACACACATACTTTTCCGCACCTGTGCCACACAAAGAGATTGTGAAAACGCCATTGGGTCTCACATTTATATATAGTGCATTCATGATGCCTCCCCATACATACAATGCATGCACAGTCCCTGAGTAATGAAGATCACTTTGTGGTTGTAAAGACAGACTGTCGTTTCAACCACTAAGTGGTCTTGGACTGCTGGGCAACTATACGAGTTAGTGATGCCTTCATGACTAGCCCGACGGGTAGTGTGGCCACTGGTGGATGCAACAAGCAAGCAATTAACGAAGAAGAAAAAAAGAAGACTGAGGAGGGGAGGAAACAGAAACCTACAAATCAGAGGGTTGGGTCAAATAGGGTGATCGCATGAAGAAACTAGAAGGGCACTCTGTAGAGCGCGTACCTCCACCACGCAATGCCTGATCCTGGAGAACATATCGGGCCCAATACATTATTAAACAAGAAAAAGAGCAATCAGAGATTGCAGACTCTTGCTAGAACTTTTGTATGGTGTTTGTGTCCTGGTGTGTTAACGTAATTAATGGTAGACTTAACTACAACTGCCACTGTATAACTGTGGCAGTGATAACCGGGTACCAAGACGTCCCACTTTGATGCAACTCCACTTTGATTGGACACCTGACCCTGACCCATGATGTTTATGATTGTTCATTTGAATTCAGAATGGGATTAAAATAAATTCAATTCGAATCAAAGGGAAGACAAAATACTGCATTGGAGTCGTCAGAAGGAACCCAAACAAGCAAAAAGCAAATATGAAGTCATCAGGAGGAATCTGGATAGCATTCAGGTTTCAGCTGCGACTCCTCTACCTTCAACCCCATCCAGGTGCAGCCAAGTGAGTCTTATTATAAAAAAAAAAATCAAAATGTACCCAGATTCAAAAAATTAAATAAAACTGTCTGCCAGACCATGTAGCCGATCAGGTTGAAATTTAAAACAAATATTCCGCATCAGTACGAGATCATAATTGTGAAATTTCACATCGATTGATGAAGCGGTTCAAGCGAAAGAATTTTAAAAAGATTTTCGCTTTATCCAATATGGCTGCCACACCATGTAACATCAATTATTTGTGAAGACTCAGGTATCCCCAAGGAGAGGGGAACATTCGTGTGAAGTTTCCCCTCGATCTGTCCAGCCAATCTGGAGAAGATTTTTTTTAATGGATTTTAGGGTAAATCCAATATGGCTGCCAAACCATGTGACTATGACGTCATACGGAACTGCCAAACTATGACGTCATACGGAACGTGTGAACGTTTTGTTCCTCAAGGATAGGCGGTCATACCTTTAAAGTTTTGCCTCTATCTGTTCAGCCATTTCAGAGAAGATTTTAAAGGTTTTTGTTTCAAAAACAATGCGGCTGCCAAATCACATGACCGATGATGTCATCTTTTTTTTCTTTTTTTTTCTGTGGACCAACTTATCCTGAGATGACCCTCAAAATTGTCATACCGATCGGATATAGCGTTGTACATCTGCAGTTATGACGTCATAACGAAGGCACCTATGACGTCAGGAAAAAAAATCACTTATTCCCCATGAGGAGTACTTGCCTTGTGCTAAGTTTCATTTTTTTCTTTGTGTGGTTTCAGAGATACAGAGGTCCAAGTTGTGTCCGTGCTTTCCAACATGGCTGCCACACCATGTGACCTATGACATAATTATCATTAAAATGTTCTACATGAGTAGTTGCTCCTGTAGTGAAAATTTTGTCTCAATCCATCAAGCGGTTGTGGAGAAAAATGCGAAAGTTCTACATGGACAAACAAACAAACGAGAAGACGACGACATGGTGCAGAGCAAGATACTTGCAAAATCCACCTACGTCTCCAAAGGTTGTCATAGATACATCAAATTGTCCATTTCATTAAGATTAAAATTGACAATCTTAATCAAAGCTCAAGTCAATCGGATGAAAAATGACGATTTTAGAAATTTGACCTCAAGATGACCTTTGACCTCAATCAATAGGCTTCGCAGTTGAGACTGCCTATACAAATTGGTGAAGTTTCATGAATATCGGTTTTAAATTGTGACCAGTAGGCGATTGACAGACACTGACAGACTGAGACAGAATAACAAAATCGACTGAACAATATTCTTTAAAAATCTTTGATTTTGTAAGTAATAAAAAGACGCCATGTTGAGCACAATACTTGCAGAATCCACCCCCCTCTCCAAAGGTTGCCATGGACACTTCAAATTGTCCATTGCATTCAGATTCAATTGAACAATCTTCATCAAAGCTCAGGTCAATCGGATGAAAATTAATTATTTTTCAGATTTAAATTGATGATTTTAGAAGTTTGACCTGAAGATGACCTTTGACCTCAAAATCAATCGGCTTGTCATTTGAGACTACCTCTACAAACTTGGTAAAGTTTCATGACGATAGGTTTGGAATTGTGACCTGTAGGTAACAGAGACAGACAGACAGACAGACAGAATAACAAAATCGACTGACCAATATACTTGAAAAATCTTCGATTTCGCTCGTAACAAACAATCAGAAAGGGGTGAAAACATAACCTCCTTCATCTCCGGTGGTCAACAAAAGTAGCATACACTGATGCAAATCCCAAGCAACTTTGAAATGTTAAATTAATATTATTTCCTGAGTGTTCAAATCTGCAGGACAAAACGAAATTTCAAAATATACTGAACAAGCAAATTTTTTATGGGTGAAAGAAGACGGCTCGACTCAACCATCTGATTAACCTGCCTCGAGGTAGGGCTGGCAGGATGGACAAAAGGTATACACACTCACATCTGAGGTTCACTAGCCTGGATCCAAATCTCGGCCGAGCTATAAACTGTTATCCCAGTGTTACACAAATAGGGTCATTCATCAATGGGTGTGCACCGTCCTTCGGATGGGCATTAAACGGGACGTCCCGTCTGCTCACATTAGTTATTGGATGTTAAAGATCCCATGGTGTCCTTTGAGAAGAGTAGGTGAGCTATTGGTGACACCCTAAACAAATTACAAATTCCTGCTCTAACCCACAGGGGGAACTGCATCAGGCACAGTTGTGCCCACAGCAAATTATGCCAGCCACATGCTGAATCTACAATATAAAAGGAGCTCGCTCTTGGCGTGCCTGCCTCCGTGCTTGCGTCTGTCAACAATTGTCCTTCCATCACAGTATACTTGTAAGGCTGCAGCAGAGCAATACACGCTTACACATATACAGAACAAACACGCAACATGCATTGTGCTACACATACACGCTTGAGGAGAGTTTGTTTCCTGGCATAGCATGTGCGTAATATGTACCCAAGACAATTTGATCAAAAGAAGGAAGAGAGGGGGAGAATTATTTTTTCTTTTGATCTTCCTCTTAGTGTCAGGTCAGGTATGGGAGCATGTGCCGGAGCAGCGCGTCGCTGTGTCCACTTTCCACCGGTACTCCAAGGGCATCCGTCTGGCCATCCCCCAAGCAGATACCTGGTCCATCCCCATCTTGAGATGCTGATCAATCTGCTGCAACTACGAGGCACGTGGTCAGTCCATTGGCCTCCTCCACTCATGAAGCTCCCTCGCTGAGAGATTCTGTTGAGCAGGATCAACATCAGGAAAACGAGCCACTTGTCCATACAGCCACAACTGACGCTCACGGACCATACAGAAAACAAATCTCATTTGAGTCTCTCTCAGAAACCGCTTGTTAGACACAAAGTCCAACAGGCGACAGCCAATGATTCTCCAAAGAGACCTGGTACCAAAGGAATTACGTCGCCGTCTCAGATCCCTGGTCAGAGTCCAAGTCTCACTTCCGTAGAGCAAGAATGGAAGCACCAAGGACCTGCAGACTCGGGCTTTCGTCGTCTTGCACAGGTACTGGCAGCGCCACACCCCATGATCCAGTGAATCCCTGACATATATTAATCTCTGGCTCACAGCCAGCAGAGACATGAATATCACTGCCAAGGGAAGTGAATCTCTCCGTGACCTCAACATCCTCACTGTAAACAGGTACAGACAAGATAGCAGCATCCAAGACATCATTGAAAGCCTGGATCTTAGTTTTGTCCCAGGAAACCCATAATCTCAGTGGCTCTGTCTCCTCATTCAGCACCTCGAGGGCCCCCAAAAGGATATCCAGAGTCTCCACAAAGATGACTGCATCATCTGCGAAATCAAGGTCAGAGATCTGGACATTCCCAAACGATGCACCGCAGCGTGACCTCTCCGACATCCTCCCCAGAATCCAGTCTGGACAAGCCCTGAAAAGTGTGGGGGGGGGGCAGTACACCCCCTTGACGAACTCCAGTAACAACTGTAAATAAGTCAGAGATGGTACCACCACATCTCACAGCACTCTCATTACCAGAATATAGTTCAGAAATCAGATTGATCAGTTTTGGTGGCACCGCAAAAAGACCAAGAATCCTCCAGAGGGCATCCCAATTCACTGAATCGAACGCTTTGCAGAGATCAATATTGGCTGCAAGGAGCCCCTGCTGAAACTCTCGTCTGCATTCGGTGAGAATCCGAAGAGCAAGAATTCGGTCAATCATTGACCTCTTTGGTGTAAAGCCTGACTGTTTTGGACGCTGGTGCTCAAGCAGATGGTGGCGAACCCGATCAAGAATTATCCGAGCAAAGACCTTGCCCAGCACTGAGAGCAGCGTCACCCCTCGGTTGTTGCTGCAGTCCTGGTGATCACCCTTCCCTTTCCAGAGAGGGACATCAAGGCCCCTCTTCCAGTCAGTTGGGATGATGCAAGTGTTCCAGGCAGAGCACAGAACTGCATTCAATGAAATGAGTACAGCAGTTCCACCAGCCTTGAGAAGTTCAGCATGGATGCCACATATCCCAGGAGCTTTACCCCATTTCAACCGGTTCACTGTGGCCTGTGTTTCCACAATCAAAAGTGGACTCCAGTTGATTGGAGGGTCAGCAATCGGGATTGTAACACCCCTGACATCCAACTTGACAGCTGGTGGATCAGCCTGGTACAGCCGCTCAAAGTAACCGGCCCAGCGGGTCTACACTTCAGACTCCTCCGTCAAGAGCCCACCACCCTAACTGTAGTGCACTGATAGGGATGGGCCTGGATGAACGCAATGAACGAATTTCCCTGTAAGCAGGACGAGAATCACCTGTCCACAGGTGATGCTCTACCCCCTCACCGATTCCTCGCACATCGGCCTCCTTGTCCACCCTTAGCACACGTGTAGTTTTACGCCTCCTCTCTGAACAGCTCAGCTCTGCCATTCAGCCTGGCCCTGCGACTCTGGTCAATGGTATCCAGTGTCCCTTGAGAGACAAAATTATTCTTACCCCTGTGGTGAGTTCCAAGACATCCACCGGCAACATCAAGGATGGTGGTCTTGAAGGCACTCCACAATTATTCAGGATTCCCCAGATCACCCAGACACCCCAAATCTCCACTCAGCCTGTTCGCAAACTCCGCAGCTACCCAATAATCTTTGAGCTTGCCAATATCCAGCCTAAGTTGGGATGGTACCATTCTCCTGGATTTAAGCTGCAACTTCAGAAATGCTACAACAAGCCTGTGGTCGGTATTGAGGAACTGAGCACTCCGGTCGACCCTGCAGTTCTAGACCATCCTCCAGCGACCATTAACGAGGACATGGTCAATCTCCGTTGGAATACCAAGTCCAGTGATGGGCCTGTGGGCGCTGGAACCATGAACCAGCCACCCGAAGTCCATGTCTTCTTGAAAAGTCAAGGAACAATGCTATTCTGGTTCATAGTTCAGACCCATGAGGACCAACACAAGTCTCATAACCATCCCAATCAGTTCCAGTCGATGCATTGAAATCCCCCAGGACAAGAAGAGTATCTGGCCTGGGGCACTGATCAACCACAGACTCGAGCGTGTTATAGAATGTGTCCTTCACGGTGAGATCGTTCACCTCAGTTAGAGCGTATACAAAGACCAGAGAAATGACACCCAAGGAGTCACGAATCCTAAGTCTCATAATACGCTCGTTGACCGGCATGTCCTCAATTACCATTGGAATCAGCTTATTGGACACAGCTGCAGCAACTCCTTGAGCATGGTAACCATCAAAGCGATGAGACCAATAGTCGGTGTCACCACCCACCATGATCTCGCCGCAATCCATTCTCCGAACCACAGAGAGTGCTGCAATACCAAAGTTCAAACGCTTGAGCTCAGATGATAACAGAGACAGGTGATCATCCTCTCTTAAGGAAAGGACATTCCAGGCACTCACCCGAAGGGACCGCCTCTGGTTAACCCAAGGAGACCGCCGTCTGGTGGACAACACCTCAGCACCACTCCGACACACACGACCGCAATCTGACCCTGGAAGGTTACCCCGTGGTTTTCCTCCTCTTCATGTGTTGTTGGATATTATCTGGAATTCAGCATCCAAAAAGGCTGTGATGAATATCCCATGAACACTCTCCCCCACTTCACTCCCTGAGTGTATAGCTCGGCCTCTATCTCTACACCATCTATTTTTATTTTACCATCAACAACCGTTTTTGTTTTTTGAGCAATTACCCAAAGATTGATATTCCCGTCAGTGAAGTGACAGGTTTTGCATTCCAGGCCAACAGAACAGAAGAATACCCGAGTGAGTGTTGGTTGTGCACAAAGGACCTTGTCAGTTGTGGATATTGTGTGAAACAGATGTGATATTGACTGCTTCTGATACATTGCGGGTGATTCACTCAAAGTGAAAAACATGCTTCACTCGGCACCGATTGTGGAATGATATTGTTACGGTTCTAGGAACTGTATGCATACAAACATACAGTTGTCCCGAAGTTAGTTATTCCATTAAGTATATGTGTAGATAGATCCCGACCCTGTGTGTAGTGGGACGACACTGGGGTGCGTTGTGATGTTTTTTTAGTTAGATTAATAAATCGTTATATCCCCTCCATTATGAACCACAGTACCTTCTTTTCGCCTTCCGAGGCAAAATCGTTGTGCAGTACCTTTTTGGCGAGTCCGAACATGCGTGGAGTGGGCAGGCTTCCCGGTATGGCCGAAACCCCGCCCAGAAAGGGCGGGACCATGGAAGCCCCGTCCAATCAGGGCGGACAGTGACGTCGACTTCACCAAGGCCCCTCCCCACTGAGGGAGATCTATAAATTACGAAGCAACCCTGAGAGCGAGAAGCGTTGGTGTGAGACAGTTCGTCGGCTGGTAGCGAAAGAAAGGAGGAAGGTCGTAGAGTGGTTGGGCTCTTTGGGAGTCGTTCGTTTTGAGTGTGAGAGAACTGGGAAGACCTCGACCCGTCCTTGACTGGGTCTCTCGTTGGGTCCTGTCTGTAGCCCTGATCCCCGCTCTACTCGACCCGGGCTCCTTCGCAGACACGGTCTCCACGTGTGCGGCCCTGGACTGAGCCGCCCGACCATTGACAGGTGCCGCACCACGGAGCATCCCTTCCCTCCAACGTTCAGGCACCTGAAAGAACTGCGACCTCAGCTCACCTCCCTCTCTGGCTGCGGGTATCCTTTGCCTTACATCTGGGTTTATTTTCGTCTGAGTGTGTGGCGCCGTCTTTAAGTAGAATTGCATAAGTGTTTTTATCTGATCATTGTAAATCTTTCCTGTTTTATTCCCACGTAAGTCTGCTCTGTGTCTTCTTTTGTAAGTTGCTGTAAATTGTCACACTACATCGTCCTTCTTTCCCCTGCATAACACACCCAATAAACCTGTTTCCTGTGCCACATATTTTTCCTCGCTTTATTGTAAATAAATAATTATTGTAGAAATGTTCCCAGTTCGTTTTTTGTCTTTTCCATCATTGGTCCAGCGTGGTTCGGATCTGAGTTTAGCCGGGTCTTTATCCCCGATAATCTGTTCATTCTCGCTGGTACGTCCTTGGTAGTTCTGCTCGGCTGTATCCGATTCGGAGTTGGTAATTGGTACTCTACCTTAGTTGGTAGAGTGATCCGGTTCGGGCAAGGTGTACCGAGGGAGTGGTTCCCCGGTAGATGACACCGCGTGGTTAATTAGGTAAATTGGTTGTCGACAAAAAGACCCTACGCTACGCGGTGGAGGTATTGGCGTCCACGGTCGGTTAAGCCACCCGCCGCGTCACGGAATTATCCGTGAGCGACGGCCTACAATTCCGGGAGTCTGGTGGGAGACGACGTAACTTCCCCCACCTAGTGGTCGTTCTCGCTACCGGTCCCCAGCCCGCAACAATATTCAGGAAAAATCTAATGTAACATACACTCGACTGTGTGACAAATCCAAGGCGGTTCTTGGCTCAACTCCCAGAAATGTTGACGCAAATCGCCGGGGATTTGCATGACCAAATCACCTCGGTGTATGGCAGGCAGCCTTTCGATCACTTTTTTTTTTATTTTAAGTTTTTACTCTCAGCACTACCTTCTTGTTTCAATGCACCACTCAACCCGATTTGAACACCATGCTACGCTTACCCAGTTTTCCCGTATCCCACATATTTATCCGAGTTGAGTGAAAATCTCGTGTTTCCATTCTGTTTACACTGTTTTTGAATGTCGGTGGCACTTTCTCAGCAAGGCCTGAGGGCTCGACTAGCCCGCCTGGGATCGCGAGTTCAGCTTGTGGTCTGATGTCTGCTGCGAGGCCCGAGATTACTGCTACGCCTTAGCGATTCCAGATCTTGAATGTGTATCATCTCCAAGTGATAAGTTCACATGTCATCTTCTTAAATTCACCTTGTCCGGTGAATTTAAAAGGCACGAATGAATAATCGGATATATCGTCGGCAAAAGAAATTGCATTTGTTCTTTCCACTTAGTTCAAAATGTATATGCCAGCTTGTCACCTGATTGCTGGCCCACAACCCATCCGATTGCACGTCCACTCGCTTTGGGAAAGGGTCAGGATTGTATGCTGGTGAGCTCACTTTGATAGCTCAAACCGGGATGGCTAAGTTACACAGAAAGTTCTACCTCGTTTTATCGTCATCTTTAAGTTGCGACCCCGTAATCCTGTCCCCTACCGGACAACCACCACCTCAAAAATCCAAGTACATCTTCTCTGAGTCCCTTAGTACAAAATATTTTCCTCTCTCATGTAAACAGCCCTGGTTTTTTTTTTTTCGAATAATCTTTCCTTATAACCAAGACTTGCCCCCACCCCTGGTTACCCACACTTCTCAGAACCATTCTGGTTACCCAATGCTCAACCTTGCGTCATCCAAGAGCAGTATATCCCTTCCACAACATTGTCATCAAATATGGAAACTGTATTCAATATGCGGTCTCGTCAGACTTCTATAAAATGCTCGTTCCGCCTAACTTGGACATAATGAATTCGAAAATTCGATTTGCATTATTTATCTCTGCCTGATACTGTGATGACATGCTTGCATGAATCTGCCAAATATTGATTAATTACACACCAAAACAGCACTTATCTTGCAAAACACAATGAAAATGCTTGATAATTGTGCAAAGAACATGATGTACACGTTAATTTCATTTATTGTCACAATTAAAATAACGATGCCTTCTCATTGAAAACACCATTTTATTACCAATGGCCAGAGGGAGAGGGTATGGCATTGGGGTGTGTCTGTCTGTCTGTGTGTTTTTCTTCACAACCACTTGTCGGATTGACACGAAATTTTCACTGGATGAGCGGCTACTCATGTAGAATGTTTCAATGATAATTATGGTGGCAGCCATGATGAAAAAAGGAAACAAGCCGGAAGGCGACAATGGTTCGCGGACATTATTAAACAATGCCACGAGAGGTACAATTGAGTTAGTGGAAGCTTTTGAGGAAGCCCTACCGTAAAAACCTATCTTTTCCGTCAAAATTTACCAAATCAAATCGGATTTTTTATGTTGTACTTATGGACATTACGCACAGCTTCTCGGAAATGAAATTGCGAGAAAAAAATCGAGAAAATAAATAAATAAAAAGTTCAAATGGGTGTGGCTCCGCCCACAAGGGGCATGGGATGCCCCTCATACAAAAAGACACAACTAGACCATGATATCTAGCTTGTGTCCAAGTTTCATCAAGATCGCATCAAACATCACGGAACTATGCTCTGGAGAGAGTCACAAACAGACAGGCACACAGACACAACGAAAATAGTGGTCACTGCTGGCGCCCGTGAACCAAGAAAATAGTGGTCACTGCTGGTGCCCGCGAACCAACTGCTGGCGCCCAGGAACCAAGAAAATAGTGGTCACTGCTGGTGCCCGTGAACCAAGAAAATAGTGGTCACTGCTGGTGCCCGCGAACCAACTGCTGGCGCCCAGGAACCAAGAAAATAGTGGTCACTGCTGGCGCCCGCGAACCAACTGCTGGCGCCCAGGAACCAAGAAAATAGTGGTCACTGCTGGCGCCCGCGAACCAACTGCTGGCGCCCGCGAACCAAGAAAATAGTGGTCACTGCTGGCGCCCGCGAACCAACTGCTGGCACCCGCGAACCAAGAAAATAGTGGTCACTGCTGGTGCCCGCGAACCAACTGCTGGCGCCCAGGAACCAAGAAAATAGTGGTCACTGCTGGCGCCCATGAACCAAGAAAATAGTGGTCACTGCTGGCGCCCGCGAACCAACTGCTGGCGCCCGCGAACCAAGAAAATACTGGTCACTGCTGGCGCCCTCGAACCAACTGCTGGCGCCCGTGAACCAAGAAAAAAAAATAGTGGTCACTGCTGGCACCCGCGAACCAACTGCTGGCGCCCGCGAACCAAGAAAATAGTGGTCACTGCTGGCGCCCGCGAACCAACTGCTGGCGCCCGCGAACCAAGAAAATAGTGGTCACTGCCGGCGCCCACGAACCAAGAAAATAGTGGTCACTGCTGGCGCCCGTGAACCAACTTCTGGTGCCCGCGAACCAAGAAAATAGTGATCAACATTTTGTGGTCAACGCGAACCAAGAAAATAGTGGTCAACACGAACTAACAACATTTTGGACCTCTATCTATGAAACAGCACCAAGGAGAAAAAAAAAAAAAGGATCAATGTGTCTGCCTCCTATTCATAAAGAACCGCTTGGCCGTCCCGAGGGCTGGTGGTATTAACCGCCCGTCACCACAATTTAGGTCGGGGGGTTAACTGGACTGCTATCCCCGTGACAATAAAATAAACATTATGGGTCAGGGTGAGATGTCCGATCAAAGCAGGATGTCTTGGTACCCGGTCATCACTGCCAGCAGTTATAAAGTGGCAGTTCTAGTTACTGTATGTCTTATTAATGACGTAACACACTAGTACACAAACACTATACAAAACAAGTCCTGCCAAGGGTCTGCAATCTCTGATAGCTCTTTTTCTTGTTTTGTTTATTTTTTTGTTGCAGTACAAGATTAAAATTTTAGGGAGTTTATTTTTGGCTGTGACCAGTTTTTTTTATGTCCATTTGGAAACTATATTTCAAAGTTGTTTTATTTTCGACAATTAACATGTAAGACTAGGGAGTTCATCGAACACCTTACCTACCCCGTGAGGTCTTGAGAAACAAGGACATGGGGCAGGGTCTGCGAGCGGCAAATTTGATTGTTCAGAATGACATTAAATGCTGTAATATTTTGTCTAAATACTGCGAAATGGAAGGTTTCTGAAAGTGTCAAAAAGGCGATTTGTGTTCTCATGTTCAAGTATATAATTCAATTGAAATAAAATAATATTTTCGAAGTCTATCGCCTTTTATGTAGCATCTTTTACACCACCTTATTTAACACGCTACATTAGTTATTTGTGCCTGTTGTTTGTGCCCTTTATGACATCACTTAAAAACAGTAAGTTTCCTGTTTGGAATGATTTTCAAATTTGTTTCACTGCCAGACAGGCGGACAGACTAAAAAATTGCCAAATTCAGAGGTAAAGTCCTGCTATACTGCTGTTTCCTTGTTCAAAATATAACATTCAATTTTAATTAATTATAATTAATTAGTTCCTCCATCATAAAATGACATTTGTAGTTGGACAGACAAAATAAACCAATTAACCCTGCTTTTCGCTTCGTTCCCACAGGGCAAAGCAAGTTGCCAAAGACGAGTTCTGTGCTGCCAAAGCAGCTCCATGGCAATGATCACACTGGATGGTTTTGCTTTTGCCTTCCCAGCGGTCGTCAGGGCAAGGGGTTGTAATTTATTCAGGGTGTCGACGAACACACCGACTCTTTGCAAAAGACACCATGGGATATTTACCATCCACCATCTAAGTTCAAAGAGACGGGACATCCAGTTTAATGTCCATCTGAGGGATAGTTCACTGTTACCTCGTTTCCATGCACAGCTTTGAAAACCTTGCTGCTCCTGGTACTGCAATTCCATATCACTTAGCCCTCCCGGTTTGAACTGTCAAATCCAGTGAGCCTGCATTTTATCCTGATATTGGGGCAACTTCGCATAAAAATTGTGCATTTTGTGAGGAAAGCACCAAATATGGCACACTAGTAGCCTATCGTATTATGAACAGATTTGGATATTGGGCCATGTCAAAATTTTTGATGGCAGTGGAAAATGGCCGCCACAGCCATCAGCAGCTGAATTTGAGATGGCCCAATATCCAAATCTGTTCATAATATGATAGGCTACTCGTGTGCCAAATTTGGTGCTTTCCTCACAAAATGCACAATTGTTATGCTATATTTAGCTAAGTTGCCCCACTATGACCCTTTCCCAAAGATTGAGGATGTACAATGGGATGAAGGGCAGACAATTGGGCGATGAGTGGTTGTATACTTCGAGTCAAACCTACAGGATCGAAAGACAACATTATTTGGCGAATGATATAATTTCATTATTCGTTGTTGCCTTTTGAAAACGTGACATAGGCAGAAGAGACAGGAGAGAAACTTGGAAAGATGATGATGAAGATGAGATGTGAGCTTGTTATGATGAGACAATGCATGTTCAAGTTTTGAAATCATTCGTAGGCATATCATTTCTCTCTGGCCTTTTTGTGGAAGCACGTAACATGAGGGCTCGCTGGATCACTTCAAGGTATATATATATATATATATATATATATATATATATATATATATATATATATATATATATATATATATATATATATATATATATATATATATATATATATATACCAGCCTTTAAACTTCCTCGCCTTGGTTTGAATACTGACCCAGTTTTAAAAAGTTACCCCGGTGTTTCGCATGTAGGGCAATGCATCATGCGTGCTGTCCCATCAGAAGGATGTTCAGCCGAAGGACCTATCTGCCAGCACCGGTTATGATTGGATATGTTAAAGATTCTATATGGTGTCGTGAGCACCCTGAACAAATTACAAATTTCTGCCCCAACTACCGTCTGTTGAATGTCAGGCCTGTTCATGGAGGACTTGTGCCAAAAACTTCTCCCCAGCTGATCCCACAAGGTGGGAATAATCTGTACTGTGGAAGAAGAGGAAGCAGAAGAAGAAGCGGAAGAAGAGGAGGAAGAATAAGAGGAGGAGGAAGAAGAGGAGGAGGAGGAGGAAGAAGAGGAATAAGAAGAGGAAGAAGAAGAGGAAGAGGAGGAGGAGGAGGAAGAAGAGGAGGAGGAGGAAGAAGATGAGGAGGAAGAAGAGGAGGAAGAAAGAAGAGGAAGAATAAGAGGAGGAAGAAGAAGAAGAAGAGGAAGAAGAAGAAGAAACATGGAATGTGAAAGGTTCAATAATGCTCATATTAAGTAAGTCTTGTTTTTATCCCCCACCGCGTGGTGGAAGGGGGATATTGTTGTCACCCGGGTCGTCCGTCCGTCCGTTCGGGCGTCAACATTTATAGCTGTGAGTGCGATAACTCATAAACTGTTCGCCATATAGATTTGAAATTTGAGTCACACATGTACCACCTGAAAAGGAAGAACCCTATTGATTTTAGGCATGGCCGGATCCAAGATGGCCGACTGGGGCAGCCATCTTGAAAAAAAATGTTTCAATGGCAGGGGATTCCCCATCTCTGATGGGTATATTTTAAATCTGGAGTTGAGCTCCTCTTTAATTATATAACTATATAATGTAAAAAATGTAAATACACCAATGGTTTGAGGGGTCGAACGGCTCTTCTCTTGTCCCAGCTTCATGTGTCTAAACACCACGAATTGGATGAACTATCCCACACGACAGTCCGAGCTGCATCAGAAGATTATCTCACCCCTGGAAGCCATTGCACATGATGACGTCATATCTGCTGAACACTCTTTCCCTCCACATGAGTGCTGCTTCATCAGGATGAAGATTACCATACTGCAGTTGCAGGCATGGAACAGTGCCGATACAACCATTATACCAATACACTGGTACTCATTTCGCTGACCTTGGAAGGATGACAAGTTGAGTCAATCAACAATCTCCGTGGTGTTAATTCAGTAGCCAACGGGACTTGAACTCAGGACACCAATATCCCAAGCCAGCCACCCTAACCACTAAGCCAACACCACATGTAATACTTTCATGGTAGATTTTCATGTTAAACCAGGCTGGAACTTTCTAGTTAAACCAGGCTGGAACGTCCAAAATATTTCCAGAAGCTCTTTATCCTTTTGAAGAAAACCTTGAACACTCGAACTTCAAATCTCACCGAACAAGGCCATTCTTCATGTTTGTCTGGATGCAGAACAAGGTAGTGAGGTCGCATCATTGGCTGAGGTCGTGGCGATGCCACTGATCCAGTGCCCTCTGCTGGTCAGGGCATGAATTTCTCATTTGTTCAGTGCCAACGATAGGTCACCACGAGATCTTTAACGCCCACCAACAAATGCCGGTAGAAGGGACACCTGATTTAACACCCATCCGAGGGACGGCACACACATTGATGAAACCCTGCCGGTGAAACACTGGGATGACACATTATAGCTTGGTCGAGATTCATACCCAGGCAAGACAGCTATGAGGCGAGTGTGCGAACCTCTGTCACCCTGTCAGCCCACAAGGCCATTGATACCGGTGAACTCTTATTAAACTGCAAATTAAATAATGAAAACATGCCACAACGTTATTTTCTACAAAACCATTTGTGGTTTGTCATACTTTAAAAAATAATCTGTCAAAATATGATCAGTGGCTTCATTTTTTTGTTAAAGTTCTGTGTGTGTGTGTGTGTGTGTGTGTGTGTGTGTGTGTGTGTGTGTGTGTGTGTGTGTGTGTGTGTGTGTGTGTGTGTGTGTGTGTGTGTGTGTGTGTGTGTGTGTGTGTGTGTGTGTTTTGCTGATTGTTATCTCCATATGTGTAATATTTGTGTACTATATACTTTGTACAATTCTTGGGGAAAATGCCAGGGGCATAGAAAAGGCCCCTTTATTACCTCCGCCACTGAAGGTCAAGGAGGTTATGTTTTCACCCCTTTCTGTCTGTCTGTTTGTGTACAGGATATCTCAAAAAGTTGTGGGCGGATCCGGATGAGATTTTGTGGACAGGTTCGGTGTGCGACAAGGACGAACTGATTAGATTTTTGTGAAGATACAGATCCGACTACTAGTATTTTAAACGTGATTCTTCACCATTGAGAGATATGGGGCTCAAAAACGATATATCGCACGATATCTCAAAAATGTATTGGGCCACATATGTTCTCGTGGATCAGGCATTGCGTGGCAGAGGTATGCGCTCAACCAAGTACCCTCCTAGTCTTTATATGGTATGTGCCATGTGGCAAACAATATAAAAGAAGGGACGTTCCATGGCTTGTAGAAAATGACAGACGATCAAAAATAAGGCACATTCAAAAAATGTCATGTGCAAGCTGTACTTCCCTTGTGTTCTTCGGAGGAACCAGAAATGCTCGAGAAAACTTCATATAAAGGGGCACCCTACATATAGAGGTTGAAACCCATTAGTACGTAAAGTTTTTTTTTGTGGACCTTGAAAACGAAAACACACAAGATAATGTGCATGTGTGTGATTAATTTGTTAAAAAAAATTGACGCCTCTTTATTCATTAATTGTCCATCTATTCATATTCAAAATTTCACGAGCTTTCATCCAACAGTTCATGAGTTATGAGACCTCATGTATGACTACTTAACGACAGGAGTCAAAAACTTTCGATATACAACTTTTTAGAATGTGCCCCATGAGCAAAGACTAGCAAAAAAACTTGTGGCACATCGGTGAAATTTGTTTCAAAAGCAATTAATTAGACATATTGGCCGATGTATATTCCAATATTCAGCTAGTTTCAATGGATAGACTTTGAGATATGAGCGCGAACACATTTCAGCCGGGCGGACGGACTGACGGACACCAACGTGAATTTCGAAGGTTTTCGTTAAAAACTCAAGAATGTGGAAACACAAGAATGTGGAAAGGAGTGCTGAAATTTGGAACATATTACCTCGACGTACAAATTATTTACTTCTAAAATTTGCAGCCAATTTCGTCCAGTACAAGCCGAGAAACGAATTTTCAGCCCCTGTGTTAAAGTTGCGTACAGAGAAACCGTCCCATATAAAGGGAGGGGTGCTTCATGCCTCCATTCATAAATTGGTACATCCATACTAATGAGTCTGTGTGTGTGTGTGTGTGTGTGTGTGTGTGTGTGTGTGTGTGTGTGTGTGTGTGTGTGTGTGTGTGTGTGTGTGTGTGTGTGTGTGTCCTCAATAACTCCAAAACCATGAATAGTGGGGCAGATAACAGCAATTTTTGAGAGGAATCGTGCAAATGATGATACAAGCATCAAATTTGGCACATTTGTTCTCCAGGGGATTCTAATCAAATCTGCCTGATTGGCCATTTGAAAATCCAACTTTTGAAAATTTTGAAAAAAAGAAAAAACTTCAAAAAAGTCAAGATCACGAATCAATGTTGGATGCTGGCTGAGATTGGTGAATGTTTCAGAAACATCATCAAAGATGTTCCAAGTCTGCCATGCAGTTTTCTTCCCTTTACCATGGAAGGCAGACATGACGTCACATCCAGTGAGCGCATGGAAGTATGGGATCCCTCTTGCTTTCTCAGGCTCTATTGCAGAAACTACCTCATGGACTGGAATCCATCGTGCCTTGGCTCCTTGGCCAAAGGCAATCCACATGTTCTCAAGACCGAGTTCCTGTAAGGATGGCAGTACAGATATTGCTATGACTAGTACGTCCGTGTCATTAGCCTTAATGATGATGGACTTGCTACCATCCGTCGTTGCATCCCTGGCGTGTACAATATTCGAGTGTCAGCTTCTTCATGACAACAGCATCCAGTGACTTCCTTGTGTTGCTAATGGCATCTTCTCCTTTTGTGACGATGACTGTGCTTGTCGTCTGTGCTTCACACATCGTTTCCACAAGGAAGTGAAACAGCTCAGTCTTGTTTCTGTCATCTCGAAGAAAACTTCTCCAGTTACTTGGGGTCTTACTGGTTCCTGTCACTCTTCTTCTGATTCCTTGCCCCCTTTTCGACCTTGCCTTCAGACTTGACTTCTTGTACACATCAAACACTACGTCCACCCTCTCGTACCTGGCACCATAGGATTCCACCTTTGGGATGATGTCTTCTTTCGCATAGTCATCAAATATCTTTGAAGTGCGTGGAGGTTGGGCATTGATAAGTGCTGAGCCATCAATGATGACTGCATCTCCCCTTGGTTCTCCATCTGGGATGTTCACTTGCGCTTCAAGAATTTCAGCCAGCTGTGACTTCAAATTTTTTTGAAGTTTTTGTTTTTTTTCAAATTTTTCAAAATTTCGATTTTCAAATGGCCAATTGGGCAGATTTGATCAGAAAGCCCTGTAGAACAGAAATGCCAAATTTGATGCCTGTATCATAATTTGCACGATTTTTCTACTATCTACTACACTAGAAACTGAGCAGCCTGAAACTTTGCATGCAAATGAAAAAAACTCCAAAGAAGTGCAAGAGTGAAAATTGGATGTTTGGATAATGCAAGAGTGAAAACACCCCTTTAGAAGATAAATAACAGCCTTATTTAACGATATCCTTTATCAGGCGAATCCTTGGTGTGCTCTCGTGCTCTCTCGTGCTCTCTCGTGCTCTCTCGTGCTCTCTCGTGCTCTCTCGTGCTCTCTCTCTCTCTCTCTCTCTCTCTCTCTCTCTCTCTCTCTCTCTCTCTCTCTCTCTCTCTCTCTCTCCATATCCTAGGTAACCTCGCTAGAGTCTGAAGCCGCTGTGTTTTTTGGCCTGCTCAACCATGCCTTGACTTGGAACAGGCCGTCACGATTTATTCATGATAAAGTTTTTTTTCAGTTTCCTCACTCATAATTATTGACCGCCAATTCATCATAGCTACAAATCGCTGTATACATCGCTTTTTTAAGTGCTATAGTTTTTCTAATTAGGAGCTTGGAGCGATTTCATGAATTACATGATGCAATTTTCCATGATCTACTCTCACTGACTAATTCAAGTATGTCATCAAAATATCATTTGTTCGTTGCTGAAATTTGTTGTGTTGTGTTGTTGATGTGTGTGTTTTAAGCAAGCCCATGCCCCCTCACCTGAGGGGAAGAAGAAGAAAAAATAATAATAATAATAAATAAACAAATAAATAAATAAATATAAAAACTACAAAAACTTAAAATAAATAGATTTTTTTAAAATAATAAATTTGCATTTTCTTCTTTGGATCTTGTGTTAATAAATTAGTCTGGTGTTCACGCAGGCATGATAGGCTGAATGGCCTCCACCTGTGTCTGATTTCCTTGTATTATTTCAGCTTTGAGGATCGAATATCGTCCGGACTAAGTGTTGAAATCTGGAGTGAATCTGATGATTTAAGGAAATAACGAGTGTTACAACTAAGCCTATAAACCTATTTACTTCAAGCAAGCAAGGCGATGTATCCTTCTCCATGGATACACAAGAAAATGTGAAATTTCCAAAGCATTAAACTTATCTTTTTCGACTGTTTGGAGAGTTATGTTGAGTGAACAAAAAATTTAGGAACGTGCTGAAATTAACTAGCTTCATTGAGCTATACGATTTAATGCATTCACTGCTTGACATTGTGCCCTGCACCCCAGAGGGACTGCCGATCCATATCGTCTGCCAGATCTGTGTATTTTTTCGGAGGTTTCGCGAGGTGCTCTACGAGGTATCGAAGCAAATCTGGTGAAAAACGGACGTTTTAAAATTAAGTTATAACATTTGAACGGACCGCGAAACGATGTACCACTTGATGCATGCACAGACGAGCAGGCAACGTGGAGGATTATCTGCAATGTTTATTTAATGGGAGATTCAACTTTGCGATATCTCCAGGATTGTTCTACTTTAAACAGCAACTCTTTTGTGGATAAAGTGTGATTTGAACAAATTCATTCAATTTCTTTAACTGATGCGGGCATGGTAAAGATCAGATTCTTTTTTTTTGTATACCTTGTGGAGGCTCGTATGAGAACGAACACACAATGCACAGCAAGGGGGCATGAGACAAGAGGGGCAGGAGTGGGAAGGACAAAACAGTGGGGAACAGAGACATTCGGAGATCTGTGGAAGGAAGAGGGATGGGGCAGGGATCACGGAGTATACAAGATGGACATTACAGGGACTTTCAGTAAGGAAAGCAGGGAATTTGAAGGAGGTGGGGTTGGGGTGTATTAACGGGGGTAGAAAAGATGGAGGATTTGGATGGGGGATGATGAGAGATGGTGGTGAACAGCGATTTTGAAGGCCGGGAGGGAAGAATGGGATTGAACAGAGTGAGGAAGTTTATTCCAAAGGCGGGGAAAAAAGAGGAATCAAAGAGTGAAGGTGAGCAGTGATTCGTGATTTTGGTAGTTTTACCAGAAGGGGGTTGTTAGCGGACCTTGAGCGCCCTGTGGAAATGTGGTGGGGACAAATTGCAGAGAGAGCAGGGGGGGGGCGAGGCTGGAGAGGAGACGGAGGAAGATCGAAAGACCACCGACCTGCCTGCAGTGAGAGAGTGAGAGGCCCAAAGATTCAGCCTCATCGTGGGAGATACCAATGATCCGAAATGCCTTGGTTTCCACAGTGCGAAGCTGAGAAACGTGAGAGACAGGAGCCCAGAGGGGAGAGCAGTACTCCATCAGTCTCCGGACGAAAGCTTTGTATGTGGTCAGGAGCTCAGGTGGGCCGAGGAAGTACTTTGCACGACAGAGGATTCCCAGACGGCGACTGGCTTTGGAAGCCAGGTTGGAAATGTGGCTTTCCCAGGAAAGATCATGGCAAATCGTGAGACCCAGAAGCTTGAAAGCAAGGACTTCATCCAGAGGATTGTTGAGAAAGTCGATGGGGGTTTTTCCAAACGGTCCTTTCGGAGAGACATAGTGAGATTTGTCCAGATTGAAAGACATGTTCCACGTGTTGGCCCAGTTTGTGATTTTACCCAGATCTGCAGAGAGCGAAGAAGCTGCTGCTTGCCGGTCTGAGGGATGACAGATGGTACTGCAGAGGGTGGAGTCATCAACAAAGAGATAAAGAGGATTTTCCAGAGTCGGAGAGATCATTAATGAAAAGCAGAAAAAGAACAGGGCCCAGAACGCTACCTTGAGGAACTCCAGCCTGGACAGGAAGGGGGGATGAAAGAACTCCATTTAGGGCCACACGTTGACTGCGACAGAAGAGGAAGTCTGCAAGCCATGAGTGGAGATGGCCTTGGAAACCATAGGAAGAGAGTTTGGTGAGCAGGGCAGGGTGCCAGACCGTGTCAAAAGCACGCAATATATGTGTAGGAATATGGCTCTGATTTCATGTCCGACATTGAGGACCTCCATCCATTGTTGGGAGAGCAGAAGCAACATATCCAGGGTAGAGTGACCTGGTCTGAAACCAAAATAATGATTGGAAATCAAGCCATTGGAGAAGAGGAAGGATTTAATGTCTGAAGTGATGATGGATTACATAACCTTGCTGATGATTGGGAGAAGGCTGATTGGTCTGTCGTTGCAGGGACATGTTTTTTCGCCGTTTTTATGCAGTGCAGTAATGTATGCTGATTTCCAAGCAGATGGCAGATGACCTTGAGCAAATAAGAGGGTGAGTCGAACAGAGAGAGGATGAGCAAGAGCAGAGGAGCAGGTTTTTAGGACACATGGGCTGATGCCGTCTGGACCGGTTGCAGAATCTGAGTCCAGGTTTGACAGTAAGCTCTCCACCTTGTCAGGAGAAAAGGACACAGAGTCCAGGGACAGTTGGGTGCGACTGGGTAAGGTGGGTAAAGAAAGCGATGGGTTTCAAACACAAGATTTCGATGTAAACACCGAGTTTAGGCATTCAGCCTTTTCACGTGCGGTATCAGCAGTGTGGCCATTTTAGGTAAGGGAGGGGATGGAGGGGGAACATACACCAGAAACAGATTTGAATAGATGCCACCAGGATTTGGAGGAGGGAGAGAGATTTGAGAGTTCAGACTTGAGATGAGAAAGATGTTGTTTTCTGGCTCTCCTGAGGGAAGATACACACTTGTTCCAAGCTTTATAGAAGGAACTGAGATTACCCTCAGTTGGGTTTCCTTTCCATGAGCCAAAGACAAGTTGTTTCAGGACAACTGCCTCACCACAAGCTTCAGTGAACCAAGGGTGGGAGGAAGGGTAGGACAACTGAGGACAAGAGGGGATAGATCTCAGAGAGAGAGAGAGAGAGAGAGAGAGAGAGAGAGAGAGAGAGAGAGAGAGAGAGAGATTCTTTGAAATAATTCCCAGGATGAGTTGATGTTGGAGAAAGTAGCAATGGGAGACCAGCTTAGAAGTTTGATGGCTGCTTGTAGACCCTGCCAGTCGGCTTGAAAGAAATGCCAGAATCGACGGCGGTGAGGTGGTTCTCTGATAACAGCCAGAGAGATGTCCACTTTGACAAGGACGTGGTCAGAGGAACCGATTGGAGCGAAAGAACAGCAGCAGATATTTTCAGGGAAATTTGTCAAAATCAGATCCAGAAGAGATGGAGTACCATTGGTTGAGATCCGGGTCGGGAAGTTGACCGATTGAGTCAGTCCCAATGAGTCGCAGAAAATCTTTGCTGAAGTGCCATGACAGGTGACAGAGGTACCCACACCTTGCCAACTGGCATGGTGACAATTGAAGTCACCACCTGTGAGGAAGAGAGAGTTCAGATGAGAAGACAGAAGTTGGTCCATGTTTTCAGATGGTGAGGTGTAAATGGAGTCATCACTGTTTGGTGGATCGGACAGTGCACATATAAACCTGAGGTGGGAATGGAGGGGAAACCGTAGCCAGAGGTATTCCTGGGGGTGTGGGGGAGTGAGGGCAGTGCATGTAGAGTGAGGAATAGAGTCTTTGATGAAGAGAGCAACTCCTTCACCAGGGCGAGGCTGAGGTCTGTCATACCGGAGGAGGGAGTAACCAGGGAGAGATACTTGGGAGTCAGAGACTTCTTGAGGGAGGAAAGTTTCTGTTCGGCAGATTGTCTGGTTTGTCAGTGGCAACCTCCATGGAAAGGTCTGTGTGGTTTGAGTGAAGGCCCCGGATATTTGAGGTCCACACTGTTAATGAAGAGGGAGGGGTGGAGGCTTTGGGTGCAGGGGATGAGAGGGGAGGGAGGGTAGGACAAGGGAGGAGGTAAGGAGAGTTGTTGAAAGAGTTAGGGGGATTGCAGAATCGCTTGGGGAGGAGGCCGGATGAGGAGGAGAAAAGGTTCTGTGGTGCTGGTGGAGAGAGGGGGCAGAAGGCAGTTGAGCATTTGAGGAGGTGGAGTGATGAGATGGAGGTGAGAGGGCAGGGGAAGGAGGCAGCTTTGTGGATGTGAGGGGGACAACTTTGACAAGGGTGAGCGGGGAGAGTTGAGGGAGACAGGTGGGAGGGAGAAGAGTGTGATGGTTGCTTGGGGAGGGAGGGGTGAGAGGGGTGAGAGGGGTGAGAGGGGTGAGAGGGGTGAGAGGGGTGAGAGGGGTGAGAGGGGTGAAAAGGGGTGAGAGGGAGGGGTGAGTTGGAAAAAAAAAAAATAGAATGGTCGATGGAAATCGAACATGAAAGTTAAAGGGATCCTCTATGTTATGCAGCAGCACCTGGCCAGCCGTTCCTTATAACCATTTAATTGGACTTGATTGGGAGCTCAAGCCACTTCCCGAGTTCCCCACAGTCAAAAGCGGTCCAGTTCGTATCCAGATCGGGATGTACAGTCGGCAGTCCATGAGTAGATCGAGGTACATGATTTACAAATATTATATGGTTCTCTTTGTGAGTTTCAAAGGAAAATCCGTAGAAGATAAAACCCGATTTCCGAACCGTTTGCCTTATTTAGTGTTTTCTAAATTACAAAGGCAAATTTTTTTTTCCACCCGTCACATGACGATTGGCGGCTGTTTATAAACATTAATGTTTATTCACATCTCCCTGAAATGTGTGTAATGTAACGTTTTTATAATTTGTTTTTATTTATTTATTCCCCCCAAACAAGGGTGAGAGCAACTCAAGGTTTGTGGATTGTATACTATACAGTGTGTACTGTCGTCGGTAATCACACTGACTCCAATCTACGGATTCCTGAGGAATTGTCGATACCGGCCAAGGTGTGTGTGTGTGTGTGTGTGTGTGTGTGTGTGTGTGTGTGGGTGTGTGTGTGTGTGTGTGTGTGTGTGTGTGTGTGTGTGTGTGTGTGTGTGTGTGTGTGTGTGTGTGTGTGTGTGTGTGTGTGTGTGTGTGTGTGTGTGTGTGTGTGTGTGTGTGTGTGTGTGTGTGTGTGTGTGTGTGTGTGTGTGTGTGTGTGTGTGTGTGTGTGTGTGTGTGTGTGTGTGTGTGTGTGTGTGTGTGTGTGTGTGTGATAAAGCACAACATTTTCTCTCTGCTAACTCTCCTCCACCCACCCTTCTCTCTGTGTGTCTCTGTTCCTCTCTCTCTCTCTCTCTCTGTTCCTCTCTCTCTCTCTCTGTGCCTCTCTCTCTGTGCCTCTCTCTCTGTGCCTCTCTCTCTGTGCCTCTCTCTCTGTGCCTCTCTCTCTGTGCCTCTCTCTGTGCCTCTCTCTGTTCCTCTCTCTCTGTGCCTCTCTCTGTGCCTCTCTCTCTGTGCCTCTCTGTCCCTCTCTCTCTGTGCCTCTCTCTCTGTGCCTCTCTCTGTGCCTCTCTCTGTGCCTCTCTCTGTGCCTCTCTCTGTGCCTCTCTCTGTGCCTCTCTCTCTGTTCCTCTCTCTCTGTTCCTCTCTCTCTGTGCCTCTCTCTCTGTGCCTCTCTCTCTGTGCCTCTCTCTCTGTGCCTCTCTCTCTGTGCCTCTCTCTCTGTGCCTCTCTCTCTGTGCCTCTCTCTCTGTGCCTCTCTCTCTGTGCCTCTCTCTCTGTGCCTCTCTCTCTGTGCCTCTCTCTCTGTGCCTCTCTCTCTGTGCCTCTCTCTCTCTGTGCCTCTCTCTCTCTGTGCCTCTCTCTCTCTGTGCCTCTCTCTCTCTGTGCCTCTCTCTCTCTGTGCCTCTCTCTCTGTGCCTCTCTCTCTCTGTGCCTCTCTCTCTCTCTCTGTCCCTCTCTCTCTCTGTGCCTCTCTCTGTCTCTCTCTCTTTCTCTCTTTCTCTCTTCTTCTTCTCTCTTCTTTTTCTCTCTTCTTCCTCTCTTTTCTCTCCACTCTTTTCTCTCCTCTCTTTTCTCTCCTCTCTTTCTCTCTCCTCTCTTTCTCTTTCTCTCTCCTCTCTTTCTCTTTCTCTCTCCTCTCTTTCTCTTTCTCTCTCCTCTCTTTCTCTTTCTCTTTCTCTCTCCTCTCTTTCTCTTTCTCTTTCTCTCTCCTCTCTTTCTCTTTCTCTTTCTCTCTCCTCTCTTTCTCTTTCTCTCTCCTCTCTTTCTCTTTCTCTCTCCTCTCTTTCTCTTTCTCTCTCCTCTCTTTCTTTCTTTCTCTTTCTCTCTCCTCTCTTTCTTTCTTTCTCTTTCTCTCTCCTCTCTTTCTTTCTTTCTCTTTCTCTCTCCTCTCTTTCTTTCTTTCTCTCTCCTCTCTTTCTTTCTTTCTCTCTCCTCTCTTTCTTTCTTTCTCTCTCCTCTCTTTCTTTCTTTCTCTCTCCTCTCTTTCTTTCTTTCTCTCTCCTCTCTTTCTTTCTTTCTCTCTCCTCTCTTTCTTTCTTTCTCTCTCCTCTCTTTCTTTCTTTCTCTCTCCTCTCTTTCTTTCTTTCTCTCTCCTCTCTTTCTTTCTTTCTCTCTCCTCTCTTTCTTTCTTTCTCTCTCCTCTCTTTCTTTCTCTCTCTCCCCTCTCTTTCTTTCTTTCTCTCTCTCCCCTCTCTTTCTTTCTTTCTCTCTCTCCCCTCTCTTTCTTTCTTTCTCTCTCTCCCCTCTCTTTCTTTCTTTCTCTCTCTCTCCTCTCTTTCTTTCTTTCTCTCTCCTCTCTTTCTTTCTTTCTCTCTCCTCTCTTTCTTTCTTTCTTTCTTTCTCTCTCTCTCTTTCTTTCTTTCTCTCTCTCTCCTCTCTTTCTTTCTTTCTCTCTCTCTCCTCTCTTTCTTTCTTTCTCTCTCTCTCCTCTCTTTCTTTCTTTCTTTCTCTCTCTCTCCTCTCTTTCTTTCTTTCTTTCTTTCTCTCTCCTCTCTTTCTTTCTTTCTTTCTTTCTCTCTCCTCTCTTTCTTTCTTTCTTTCTTTCTCTCTCTCCTCTCTTTCTTTCTTTCTTTCTTTCTCTCTCCTCTCTTTCTTTCTTTCTTTCTTTCTCTCTCCTCTCTTTCTTTCTTTCTTTCTTTCTCTCTCCTCTCTTTCTTTCTTTCTTTCTTTCTCTCCTCTCTTTCTTTCTTTCTTTCTCTCTCCTCTCTTTCTTTCTTTCTTTCTCTCTCCTCTCTTTCTTTCTTTCTTTCTCTCTCCTCTCTCCTTTCTTTCTTTCTTTCTCTCTCCTCTCTCCTCTCTTTCTTTCTTTCTCTCTCCTCTCTCCTCTCTTTCTTTCTTTCTCTCTCCTCTCTCCTCTCTTTCTTTCTTTCTCTCTCCTCTCTCCTCTCTTTCTTTCTTTCTCTCTCCTCTCTCCTCTCTTTCTTTCTTTCTCTCTCCTCTCTCCTCTCTTTCTTTCTTTCTCTCTCCTCTCTCCTCTCTTTCTTTCTTTCTCTCTCCTCTCTCCTCTCTTTCTTTCTTTCTCTCTCCTCTCTCCTCTCTTTCTTTCTTTCTCTCTCCTCTCTCCTCTCTTTCTTTCTTTCTCTCTCCTCTCTCCTCTCTTTCTTTCTTTCTCTCTCCTCTCTCCTCTCTTTCTTTCTTTCTCTCTCCTCTCTCCTCTCTTTCTTTCTTTCTCTCTCCTCTCTCCTCTCTTTCTTTCTTTCTCTCTCCTCTCTCCTCTCTTTCTTTCTTTCTCTCTCCTCTCTCCTCTCTTTCTTTCTTTCTCTCTCCTCTCTCCTCTCTTTCTTTCTTTCTCTCTCCTCTCTCCTCTCTTTCTTTCTCTCCTCTCTCCTCTCTCTCTCCTCTTTCTCTCCTCTTTCTCTCTCTCTCTCTCTCTTCACATCTGGGCGGGAATTTGTCTCCGGACACATGCGAGCGGTGTTTACGTCCGGACAGGAGTTTGTCTCCAGATGTGTCCGGGCGGTGTTTGTCTCTGGGTGGTGTTTTTTTCCAGACTGTGTTTATCTCCGGACATGTCCAGATGGTGTTTGTTTCGAGCCGGTATTTATGGTATAACCGGTAGAAAATGGATTTTAGACGTTATTTTGTTTCCATTTTCACTGTTATTCTATGCAAAAGCATTTTCATGAGATGGGATGAAACGTAATTAATGCTCCATCACACGTCTGTCTTCCCTTCCTCTCAACTCTCGCTGCCTTCCCTTCCCCCACCCCTCCTCACTCTACCCCTTCCCCCTCTCCCCTCTTTTTCTCCCCCCCCCCTCCTGTAGTATTGCTGTCAGCGAAGCAACTGGTGGTATTTGCTGGTATGTATTATGTGTGTGCAATCACAATCGTGTGTGTGTGTGTGTGTGTGTCACCTGGAATAGTTTAGTCCATTGACATGATGACTGGCACTAACCCAATGCCTGGTTAGGACACACAATGGCCTCCTCTTGCAAAAGCCACCTCGGAAATCTTTTTTTTTTCTCTCCCATTCCCCAGAAAATCTTGGCAGATGGGACACCAGCTTTAGCATCCTATCAGACTGACAATGTATTCAAGTGATGCAACACTCTGACTGCGAAGCATTTTGATGACATTGTATATATAAAGTCTGGTTGGGAATCGAATACGAACTTGAAAGCTCAAAGTGTCTCAGCTACGAGCTATCCCGTCGGCCACGTGTGATTTCCCTGATCCGAGGAGTTGCACCTTCCATGAATTGGGTTACAGCAGACCATGTCCACGAGAGGGAGATATACCCTAGCGTCGTGTTCACAGTGAAGCCGGCCAGATGTACATAGTCAAACAAAACTGCATGTTGTAATGTTTACAAGCGTATTGCAAAACTGCTGGTGTGTTCCGTGCCAAGTACCGTCTGTATATTTATTTTCAGGAAAGACTTGAAGCCATCGGATTGTCCCATTCGGTGTTCCCATCTGGATAGAGATCATGATGCTTAGTCCTCGAGTTCAAATCCAATACACCAAGTTGATTTGTCCATCAACGCCTCATGTCCTTGTAATTCACAGAAAATTACACCCCTCAGGCTAAAATAGCATTCCTTTCCTGGAGTAATTCTCTGCAGAGTACTGTAGTAGGACCTGCTACCAACTATAGTATATGAGAGTACAACTCTCGTATACTATAGTTCTAACTGTAGCATTTTTTTGCCTGGGCCATTTGTCCTCACCTTACATGTGATGTATTGTCAAGCCCCCACCCCCTCCGACATCCTCTTATGAGGCTTCGATTGCTGCAAACAAGAGAAGGTTTTACTTTAAAACACGCGTGAAAATGATACAGAACAAGGAGTGCAAAACAAGTCCTGATTACAAGTTACATTTGCACACCAAGGATGATTGAGGCTTGGGCTCTTCGGTAATCTTCATTACAGCACGCAGTGATCAATCGAATGTTAAACTATATTATCTCATGCTTTGTGGTTTTTGGTTACGCAGTCTGTCTCATTGCTCATGAATGAGGACCGAAGCCGATGCTGGAAGAAACAGTGTTTCATTAGAAATTCCCTCGCTCGACAATGTGTGATTGGCCTCATGCAGGTGTACAGCTACCCTGGCAAAAACTTCCTTTGCTTCATCAAGAAGGATGATGGATGGGGATCTGAGACAAACAGTGGGTGATCATCCTTATTTTTTTTAATTTTATAGAGGACCGTCCAGGTCGGAACCAGTGACTGTGGACAGGGTAACATTTCAGCTCCTTTGTCTATCTGCCGTTCATCCGTACTTCCACATCCCTCGAGGCAAAGAAATGGAGTAGCATAATGAGCACGTCTGTATCCCGACACTTTACCCGAATTCTGCCAAAGCTGGCGTCAGCGGCATGTAGGATATGTATGGCCAGACAAGTGTCCGCTTCTTCATGATTAGCTGACAATTGGGGGATCTCTCCATGCAGAGTCGACTGTGCCTTTGTTTCTTCAGCGGGAATCGGCTCCTGTTCCTCGAGGAGATCTTTACTTTTGCTCATGAGGTCTTCACCAATTAATCTGGCCAGATCGGCCTTGTTTTCGTCATCAAGGCCAATGAACTGCTCCTACACTTGAGGGACATCGCTACGGTCAATAATTCTACGGATGGGTTTCTTCTTCCCTTTTCCTTGCTAGTTTCGTGTTGGTCCCTTGATTGGATGCTGTGCATACCGATCAAACTCAACGTCAACCCTTTGAACAGAGGAAATGAAGTAGTTTACAACTGAACGGTTGTGGACACTTCATTCCTTTCCTGAAATTAACACATTTAGCTTTAAAAAGTGAAATCAAGAAAAACTGGATTTTGCCTTTCAAATTTCGATGTTTCATCATGCAGTTTCAAACTTGGAAACAGGAGATGTGCTCAATCTAGTGTGACTATTGCACAGATGCTTATAGTTTTTCTGAAAGCTTGTGAAATGTCAATTAAATGGTGATTAAAAGTGAAATTGTCGTTTTTGACCATATATGGTCAAAACTGATGACCAAGTCCGAAAATATGCAAATTTGAGGTTGGCATCCACCCCGATGTCATTCAGCGGGTATTCCGAAGATATTTGGTGTGGTTGCTGCCTCAACCACACCAAATCAGATGTCCATGGGATCTCCTGAAGAACTAGAATGACCCTTGATAGAGCACATACCTCCGCCAGGCTGAACAGTTTACGTTTTGTTGCCAACTGATAGGCCGGATCTGCTTCTGAATGTGAACCAAAATTGAATCGGCTTGTTGTCACCTACCGATCCTGTCCACCAAGTTTCGTCCGAATCCATCTATAACTTTTTGAGATATCCTGCTCGCAGACAAACAAACAAACAAACAGGGTGAAGGTGGTGGAGGCAATCACAGGACGCTTTTGTGGTTCAAATTTTGCTATAACATGTGCTCGTGAAAGTAGTACATATATATACTGCTGTCGTTACTAGAAGGCTTATCTACAGCCAGCAGATTAGTCAAGGCATTGACTAAGAGGAAATGGTCACCGGGGGAGGGAAAGGAGAAACATAGACGTCCGAATCACATGCCCTGCTTGGCATTCTGCGGCATGCCAGTCCTCGTGCCCCTTCCGTGCTTGGAGCACACCTGCCTCGTCCCACAGTTATCTCCTTCAAATTGCTGGAGAAACGGTGTGATCAAGCTGTTGAGAGGCTTGTATTGATGAGAGATCTTGATTTGGTGGAACTCTATGCAGCTGGTTTGGAGAAACGAAACTTCTTAAGAGGGGAAGCCAATGCTTCACCGTGCTGGCAGAAACAAACAGGAAGCCCTGGGTTCAGAAAGAAATGTCTCATGAGATCCGCCACTCTGGCTTTAACTAGCCTTGAAATACATGGAAATAAGCAATCTTGAGAAAAACATCCTGGACAATGAACCTGACCCTGCTACAATTTCCAGAAACGGCAATGGCGAGGGAAACGAGCTCGCGGACTCGATGGTAAACCCAAGAACTATTTCTGAAGACTCAAGTTTCTCATTCAAATCTGCCAGTGAAATGCAGACTAATGGAATCTTGCGGTATCTTCATCTCACGTGTGACCTTTCAGATGCAGACAAGGATTCCGAAGACGACGAAGCTCGTTCCTCACCGGGGAAAACGCCGCTTGCGTCCAACAGCCCAACCCTTAGGAATAGCAGCAGATGGTGGAACACGGATCGGTGGGCTTTGGAGGATGTAGCAGGGGAAGACTATCAAAGCCTGCAGAAGCAGTTTGGAGCTGATGATGAACAGGGTGGGGATGCGGGAAAATCCGGTGAAATGGTTGAAAAGGAGATCTTGTCACGGCTTGAAGAGAGGATGGAGGACCGACAAAACGGATCGGGTAACATCGTCTTGGGATCATTGGAGCCCCAACGAGCCACAAGGCCATTGCTTCTGTTCGAAGAGCAGAAAACAGCGGGAGATGAATACGAGAATGAGAGGTTAGTCCATCTTGCATAGCAACGAAGCATCCACTGTATCCATTGCTCTTCAATAAAAGTATCATTATTGTAATCGTAGTTGGTGTTCCTCTCCCCTAGCCCCCAAAAACCTCGAGGATTAAACCGTTTTGCCAATTCAGTGTGAATTAAGTAAAGGACAGCATATAAGTGTTACATAATTATATTTTGTTTTCAAAGTCGAGGCTCATGGAGGAGCGAGAACACATAATGGATCAGGACATAACAAAACAAAAGGGACAGTAGACAAAGAGAGTAAGGGGGGAACTCACCAACAGGAGGGTTGAGGGACACAATAGAGGGAGACTAGGAGGAATGAGGGCTGGGGGAGACGCAGCACACGTTGATGAAACTCCAGGATGATGGTTTTTAGCAGGGCTGAGATTCAGAACCCAGGCTAGACTGCTTAGAGGTGAGCGTGTGTGTGTGTACCTCAAGGCCGTCCTGCCCAGCCCTCCATTATTACGTACATCGACATTATTTGTAAATTCTAGTAAATCACCATGCATCTTTTTTATCATCACTTATTTCATCCGCCGGTGAGAGTGGACGGAGGTGATGTTTTCACCCCCCCCCCCCCGCTTGTTTGTTTGTTTGTCTGTCTTTGTGAGCAGGATATTTCAAAACATTGCGGACGGATTCGGACGAGACTTTGTGGACAAGTTGGGTGTGTGACAAGGACCAATTGATTCCATTTTGGGGAAGATCCAGATCCAGATAAAAGAATTTTTAAAATTTATTCTTCACCATTGAGAGATGGAGTCAAACAATACAGTATATCGCATGATATTTCAAAATGTTGTGGACGGATGATGCCAAAACTTGGTGGATGAGTTGGGTAGGTGACAAGAACGAGCCAATGAGATTTTGGAGGTCCAGATCCAGATCCTGCATATTGGTGAGATATACAATGTAAACTGTTTAGCTTGGCGGAGGTGTGCGCCAAACCGAGTGCTGTTCTAGTTTCACCTGTGGCTCTATCTCTCTTACTGTTTATAACTTGGCATTCCTTGGCTACCTGGTTGGTGTCCCCCCCCCCCCAAAAAAAACAAACGAACCCCCCACAAGATTATCATTGTAGTATGTCATGTGTGTGTTTATTTCTGCAGACACTAAACCCTTGTTCATGCAGACGTGGCATTCATTGTTCTTGGAGGTATCAATGGCAGTGTTTGCCGTTAACAGATCTGGTATCGGTCAGTGAATCCAATTTATTTTTGTATACAGTGTCGAGGCTCATGGAGAGGCGAGAACACAGAACGTACCAGGAGGAAATGGAACAAAATAACAGCAGAAAAAGAGGGGGATGGGGCGACACACCAACAGCAGGGTTAAGGGACAACGTAGATGGACACTTGGAGAAACAATGGACATGGAGGAAAAATTAGTGCGAGGGGAAGACACGGGGTGAACAAAGTGGATACAGCTACAGATTTATCAATCGTACAAGTGGAAGGAACATTTGGAAACCTGGAAAGAGGTGGGTTTTGGGGAGTGGTGGGTTAATGGGGGCAGAAAAGATTATGGATGTGAATGGGAGATGATCTCAGATGGTGGTGAACAGTTGTCTTGATGACCTGGAGGGAAGAATGAGGTTGAAGAGAATGTGGAAGTTGGTTCCACAGATTGGAAAAAAGAGGAACAAATGAGTGGAGGTGAACAGTGATTCTGGATTTTGGGAGTTTCACCAGAAGGGGGGTTGATGGTGGACCATGTGTTCCCTGTAGAAACCTTGGAGGGGGGGGGTGGAGGGACTGAGCATGGGAAGGTCAGAGGCTGTAAGACCAGAAAGAAGGTGGCAGATGACAGAGACCACCAACCTGTCTGCAATGGTAAAGTGATAGGCCGACAGACTGAGCTTCATTGCAGTATGTTCCAAAGATTTTGAAGGACTGGGTTTTCATGCCATCAATCTGAGCAACATGTGATGCCATCCCAGAGGGGAGAGCAATATGCCATCAAGCTGCTGAAGGCGGCCTTGTATAAGAATAACAGTTCAGGTGTAGGACTTTGCTTGACGGAGGATGCCTGGCTTCGGAAGCTAACTGAGATTTCTGGTTTGCCCAAGAGAGATTGTAGCTTATTTCGATTTTGATGTACCTTACTCTTCACAGAGTGTTGGTAAGCCTGGTGTTGGCTCAGTGGCTAGGTGGTTGGTGAGGGTGGCGGCTTGGGATCCTAGGGTCCTGAGTTCAAGCCCCGTCGGCCGCTGAATTAATACACCAGGGGGTTGACTCAGCCTGTCATCCTTCCGAGGTCGGCGAAATGAGTACCAGTTCCAGTGTGTGTACTGGTAGAGGGGCACTGCATCAGCGACACAATCGCGCTTCAAGAAATGATAGCTACCCCGGCAGCTAAGCTGCCATACGACCACCACCAGAGTGTTGGTGCTGCCGAAGCAGTTTTTCAGCAAGGGTTATATTGGGTGGTGTCATGACTGATAGTGATGCCGAAAATGTTTGAATGACTGACTGACCTTCTTCAAGATGATTGTTAAGAAAGTGGATGGGAGGGTTTGGCGGATGATCTTTTCAGGGGAAGAGAGAAGAGAGAATGTGAATGAGAATGAGGGATTTCTTCAGATTCCAAGTGCTGGAACAGCTTGGTATTCTATCAAGGTCTGTGGTGAGGGAAGAGGCTGCAACCTGCCCGCTGAAGGATGAGGGATATGGTATGGCAGAGGGTAGAGTCATCAGCAAATGTGTATATATATATATATATATATATATATATATATATATATATATATATATATATATATATATATAAAAAAGAGGATTTTCCAGAGTCAGAAAAATCTGTGATGAAGATTAGGAATAGGACGCGGCCAAGAACACTGCATTGGGGCACTCCAGCCTTGACGGGGAGAGGAGATTGAAGGATCCCGTTGATGTCATGGGCAGGGCAAGGCGGGATGCCAGACAGTATCGAAAGTTCGAGATATCTCGAGAGAGACGGCTCTAATCTAATGTCTGACATTGAGGGCTTCCATCCATTGTTGGGAGAGCAGAAGCAGCGTGTTCATGGTAGCGTGATCAGGTCTGAAAGATGAACTGATTGCCTGAGATCAGACTGTTGGAGAAAATGAAGGATTTGATGTCAAAAGTGATGATGGATTCCTTCACCTTGCCGATGATTGGAAGTAAGCTGATAGGTTTGCAGTTGATGAAAAGGAAGACCAAGAAGGAACCCGAAGAAGTAAAGAACAAAGATGGAGTCATCAGAAGGAACCTGGATAAGGGTTTCGGATTTTGCACCTCATGTGGTGTTGCGGTGGTGTTGGCGGATTTCCAAACAGATGGAAGATGACCGAGTGCAAGTGACAGGGTGAAAAGGCAGAGAGAGGATGTGCAAGAACAGCAGAGCAGGTTTTTAGGACACGTGATCTGATGTCGTCCTGCCCAGTTCCAGAATCAGTTGAGGGTTGTCAAACTTTTCCACCTTCTCAAATAAAACCCCAGATCCACAGGGCATTATGGGATGGCAAATAATACCCCAGATCCACAGGGCATTATGGGATGGCAAATAAAACCCCAGATTTGGATCCCAACAGAAAATCCAAAGTATCCATTCGGTGGTGGAGGCCTTGGCTCATAACATTACTGTGTATACAGGTGTAACAAGAACGACACTCAGTTGAGCACACACCTCCACCAGGCTGAACAGTTTACATTTTGTATCCCACTGATGGGCCAGATCTGTATCTGGACCTGAACCAAAATCGAATTGGCTTGTTCTTGTCACCTACCCAACTCATCCACAACTTTTTGAGGTGTTGTGCTACATATCGTTATCTCTCACTGATGAAGAATCATTAAAAAATTGTACTTTCTGGATCTTCACCAAAATCTAGTCCATTTGTTCTTGTCACACACCCAATATGCCCTCGAGGTTTCATCCGAAATCGTCCATAACTTTTTGAGATATCATGGTCACAGACAGACAAACACACAAACAAACAAGTTTTTTCATAATCTGTCCATAACTTTTTGAGATATATCATGCTACATTGACTGTCAAAGTATTCACCCCCCCCCCAACCAATAATGCTACATTTCGATGAATTATGTAGAAACTATTTTTCGAAATGAACTTTTCTATTCATAACTGATGAGATCAAACTAAACACTGTTATCGTTGAAGGAGGAGGTTACATGTCAGGAAAACCTGCAAAAAAAACATGTACAAATCAAAATTCACTGGATGTAAAAGTATTCACCCCTTAGGTCAGTACTTGGTGGAAGCACCTTTTTCAGCAATGACTGATATGAGTCTTTTTGGGTAGGTCTCTAACAGCTTTACACAGTGAGATGGTGAAATCTTTGCCCATTCTTCACGTGAAAATTGCTCTAGTTCTACCAAGTTTGACGGGGATCGTCGATGAGCTGCAATCTTCAAGTCTCACAATCGATGTTAATTTGTGCTTAAGTCAGGACTTTGACTGGGCCACTCAAGAAAACAAGAATTTTCTTCTTATTCAGCCACTCTAGTGTGATTTTAGCTTTGTGTTTTGGATCATTGTCCTGCTGAAATGTGAATCTCCTATCCAGTTTTAGATTCATGGACAAGTCGAGCAGGTTTTCATCAAGGATTCTCCTGATTCTACTTTTCACCGTCCATTGTCTCTTCTCTCCTGACAAGCTTGTCAATCCCTGTTGATGAAAAGCAGTCCCATATCATGATGCTGCCACCCCATGCTTGACAGTAGGGATAGTGTTGATTGGGTGAAGTTGTGTTAAGCTTGTGCCAGACGTAACGCTTTGAATTTAGACGAAAATGTTCAATTTTTGTCTTGTCCGACCAAAAAACTTTTCTCCACATGGCTGCAGTGTCATTAAGATGCTTTTTCACAAACTCCATGGGATCTTTTAGATAGGTCTTTTTCTTGCCACCTGTCTAGAGAGGCCAGTTTTGTGAAGGGAACAGGATATTGTTGATTAATGAACACTGATCCCCATCTCGGAAGTAGAGTCTTGTAGATCTTTCAAAGTCGTTGTTGGATTGTCAGAGACATCCCGAACCAGTTTCCTGCTTCCCGAGCTGTTAAATTTGGATGGGTGACCTGATCTGGGTAGAATCTGGGTGGTATGAGACGTCTTCCGGTTCTAAATGATGGATTTCACTGCGAGTGACTCAGAGGGATCATGAATGACTGAAATCTTCTTATAACCCTCTCCTGAACGGTGCTTCTGCACCACTTTGTCTGACTTCTTTGAAAAGCTCCTTGGTCTTCAAGTGTGCCTTATTGGTTGATCAAGTGAGTTGCATCTTAAAACTCCAAAGATAAGTGGAGGAGCTTAAATATCTTACCTGGAATGTATTTCCGGGGAGCTTAGGCGATGATGCATCCTCCAGTTCCATCCATTGTTGGGTGTCCGTCTGCCAACATTTGCAACTTCTTCTCTGAAACTACACACAACATGTCTGAAACTTGACCACAACTTTCATCACCAAATATGTACCAAGTTTGTCAAAAGCATTTAAAAAATATCGGGGTCTGAGGGGGTCTTCGGAGGAAGTTTACTGTGGGCGGAGGGGGTGTGGGAGGGAGGAGGGTCCCCCCCCCCCAAAGAGATATTTGCTTTCTTTTCCAAAACTGCACACACAATTTCGATGAAACTTGACTGCAACCTTCATCACCCGTGTGGTGTGTGATGAGAGAGGGAGAGAGAGAGAGAGAGATACTTTATGAAACACACACACACACACACACACACACACACACACACACACACACACACACACACACACACACACACACACACACACACACACACACACACACACGCACTTGACTGATATTAGCAGAGCAGCAACCCAAAAACCTTGAGTCGCTTTCACCAAAAAACAACATTGCATTTACATAGACGTTTCAGGGATGTTTTTAGAAACAGCCGCGTGTGAATGGTGGAAAAAACTTTTGCTTGGTAATTTAGAAAACATGTTAATATGGCAACCTCGGAAATGAGGTGTTATTTCACAACACCTCACTAAGAATGACGGGGCAAAAACCAAACCAGTCGCTCGGGGCGGCGGAGGGCGAAGCGGTCGCTCCTGCCATCTGCCTGCTCATCTGTGCACACGTCACTTGATATATCGGTTTGGGGTCTGCGCAAACATTATAACTTTTTTTTTAAAACGTCCGTTTTTCACCATATTTGCTTTAACTCCCTGTGGAGCACCTTGCCAAACCTACAAAAATTCCACAGATCTGGCAGACACTAAGGATAGGCAGTCCCCTCCGAGGGACAGGTCACGAGGTCCAGCAGTGAATGCATTAAATCATATAGCTCAATAAAGCTGGTTAATTTTGAGACATTCATAAATTTTTTTTGTTCACTCGATCTAATTATTCAAACAGTTGAAAAAGGTCAATTTAATGCTTTGGAAATTTCACATTTTCTTGTGTATCGATGGAGAAGGAGGGAAAATAACCTTGCTTGCTAAAAGTAAATAGGTCCATCGGCTTAGTTATAAGACTCGTCATTTCTTTAAATTATCAGATTTCACAACAGTTTTCGACACTTATTTCGTCCGGACGATATCCGATCCTAAAAACCGAAATAATATTTTGAGGATATACTTTAATTAGTCCGTGAGAGTAGATCGTGGAACATCGTATCATATAATGCATGAAATACCTCCAAGCTCCTAATTCGAAAACTATAGTACTTACAAAAGCGATGTACACAACGATTCGTAGCTATGATGAACAGGTATTCGATATAATATGAGTGAGGAAAATGAAAAGAAAACTTTTTTGTAAAGAAATTGTTGCTGCGTGTTCCAAGGCAAGGCATACTTGAGCAGGCGAAAAAACCTGGCGGTTTCAGACTCCAACGCGGTTACCTAGGAAACGCCTTGAAACCCCAGACAGCGACTCGGCTTAGGATCACCCGATGAAGGACATAATTAAATACGGCCGTTAATTATCTTCAATGGGGTGTTTTAATCAACCCTGCACACCCTTGGAGTTTTCTTAGTATGCAGGCAAAGTTTCAGGCTGATAGGTTTAATAGTTTAGGAGTTATGGAGGTGACACACACACTTATTAATTAGTTCATCATCATAGTGTTACAGACATTTCCATGCTTGCATGTGTAAGCCGTGGTACACCTAATGGTTGCTTTCCAGGCTGCACAATCCCTTGCTCACCCTCTTGTTAGGCTTTTCACTCAAAAGATGATCTCCAAGCAGCACATCCCATGTTATCCTCGGATGGCCTCCAGCTCTCCTTCCATTCACATTAATATTTATACACCTCCTCACACAACTACCTGACCACATCCTTTCTATATGTCCGGACCATCTCAACCTACCTCAACGCATCACCTCACTAATACTTTCTATACCTCACCTATCTCTCAATTCCACATTTGATTTCCTATCCTTCATTGACACATCCACATCACCATTCTCATTTCATTTTGTTCATCCTCCTTTTTGATCATCCATGTTTCACTGCCATACATCATCACGCTTCTAACGCAAGCTGCATAAAGTTTTCCCTTTAATCGGAGAGAGGTCCCTATTGATGTCAATAGGGGTAACAACTCCGTAAAACTTCCTCCAGCCACTTCTAATTCTTGCATTCACTGCTGCCTCCGCACCACCACCTTCACCAATCATATCACCAAGGTAACAGAATTTATCTACACATTCCAGAGATGTATCCCCATAAACTAACCTTTCTGCTCGAACTGGAGTCACTTGTTTACCTGCACAAACAGCACATTTGAAATCAGGAACCACCTGCAGTCTACCCCTGATGCCACGACACACCTTGTGCACCCAGCAGTTGCAGGATTTACACAATATTGAATTGCTACCTACACCTTTTGTACAGACAGCACAGGGCCACCTCCCCCTCTTTTTTTTCACACTTCCTTCTCCCGCACCACTTATCAGTACTTTCGTTTTCCCTGTATTCACTTTCAGTTATTTCAGTATAAGTGTAGATAAAAGGTTGCACAGGGAATGACACAAATTCGCAAACAAAAACAAATAAATAGCAAGTGTAAGGTGTTGGGGATGGGTAAGAATAATGAAAAGAGATTACATGATGCAAGGAGCAATTTTGGAGCGTGTCACACGGGAGAGGGATCTGGGGGGTGGTAATAGATATGGGAGGCAAGCAGGCAGCACAATGCCAAGCAGTGCTTTCTTCTCCGAAACCACACACACACAATTTTGATGAAATTTGACCACAACCTTCATCACCCATGATGTACCAAAGCTTTTCACACACCATAAAAAAATAAAAATAAAAATAAAAAAACACCATACCAAAGCTTCTCACACACCATATATACATATATACAATAGACATTGTGCCTGATGAAGCCAGCTTGAAACCGGCAAAACATTGCCTGAGAGCGGGTGTGCTCTCGCTTTTTTTGCTCAAATCAGCAGAGTCGATCTGGGTTTTACTTTTTGTTAGAAGCACCTTCTTCTATTAAAAAAAATAATAAACATACAGCAAATAGGCTTTTAGGTTGCATTCGGAGGGGGATCATTTATAAATCAAGAGGTGGTTTTAACATTGTAGAGGAATTCAGTGATGGCCACATCTTGGATATTGTGTGCAGTTTTGGTCACCACAACTCAGGAAGGACATAGATGCCATTGAGAGGGTTCAGCACAGGGCTACTAAATTGATTATGGGGCAAGTTCACATTGGATGAGCTCACCCAAGGTAAGCCTCCACTAAATTTATCACAGGAATTTAGAGGAGGCTCACCTTGGGAGCTCCTGTATGCTGATGACTTGGTGCTGACAGCCAACAGTGTGGAAGAGGTAATGGATAAACATCCAGTATGGAAGGAGGGTATGGAGGCTAGAGGACTGAAAGTGAATACAGGGAAAACGAAAGTACTGATTAGTGGTGCGGGAGAAGGAAGTGTGAAAAAAAGAGGGGGAGGTGGCCCTGTGCTGTCTGTACAAAAGGTGTATAGTAGGTAGCAATTCAATATTGTGTAAATCCTGCAACTACAGGGTGCACGAGGTGTGTAGTGGCATCAGGGGTAGACTGCAGGTGGTTCCTGATTTCAAATGTGCTGTTTGTGCAGGTAAACAAGTGACTCCAGTTCGAGCAGAAAGGTTAGTTTATGGGGATACATCTCTGGAATGTGTAGATAAATTCTGTTACCTTGGTGATATGATTAGTGAAGGTGGTGGTGCGGAGGCAGAAGTGAATGCAAGAATTTGAAGTGGCTGGAGGAAGTTTTAGGGAGTTGTTACCCCTATTGACATCGAAAGGGACCTCTCAACAATTAAAGGGAAAACTTTATACAGCTTGCGTTAGAAGCGTGATGATGTATGGCAGTGAAACATGGATGATCAAAAAGGAGGATGAACAAAATGAAATGAGAATGGTGATGTGGATGTGTCAATGAAGGATAGGAAATCAAATGTGGAATTGAGAGATAGGTAAGGTATAGAAAGTATTCGTGAGGTGATGCGTAGAGGTAGGTTGAGATGGTCCGGACATATGTAAAAGATGTGGTCGGGTAGTTGTGTGAAGAAGTGTATAAATATGAATGTGAATGGAAAGAGAGCGAGAGGCCGTCTGAGAAAAACATGGGATGTGCTGCTGAGAGATGATCTTAGAGTTAAAGGCCAAACAAGAGGGCGAGCAAGGGATCGTGCAGCCTGGAAAGCAACCATTAGGTGAACCACGGCTTACACAAGCAAGCATGGAAATGTCTGTAAGACGATGATGATTATTATGCTCGCTCAACTCCGCTATGAGGAGCGGCTGAAGGAGACAGGTCTTTATACACTCAAAAGGAGGTGGTTTCAAGGAGATATGGTAGAGATGTTTGAGATAATGAAAAGTCGAGATAAAATAAGTGTAGATTAATTATTCAACAGTCGACAGTGACAGAACCAGGGGCCATGGCCTGAGAGTAAAGAAGAGGAGAGTTAAGACAGTAGCAAGACAAGGGGACTTTTACTCGGAGAGTAGTTAATGCATGGAATGGCCTCCCTGGAAAGGTAGTGGCAGCAGAAACGGTAGATAAGTTTAAATTAGAATTCGATATGTACCTGCAAGTTATGGAGATAGAGGGGTATTGATAAGACTTTTAGGTAGTTTGAGCACTGATGGGTGATTGTGTGCATGTGTTCGGCGCTGTTGGTGGGGGCCTCGTCAAGGGGTGTTGTGTGGTTGATGTTATGCGTTATTTATTTATTTTTTTAACCCAAGACCGTCTACGCCCATGATTCTTCCTCTGGAAATAAAAAATTAAAATATATAATTACAACCCCCCCCCACCCCCCACCCCCAAAAATAATTTTGCATTTTCCTTGTTTTGATCTAGTGGTGATGTGGCGCAGGCACTATGGGCCGGATGGCCTCCACCTACGTCTAATTGTGTGCATCCTTATGTAAATAACTAAGAGAGAACAATGTGTGAAAGTTTGAATGTTCAACGCATGACCTGCAAGCATCATCTGTTATGTTTGGCAGAAGACACCGGATGGTGGTAACCATGGCAGGGCTTGACACCGGTGAAGAATGGCAAGATGAAGATTTCCCTAGGTTTGTTTCTAAACAACAATCATTAGCAGGATTTTCAGATTTGAAAGCTGCACCGGCAAAATGAAAACGAGGTTTGTTCCTGTGATGACGTCATTTTTCTTCATCAGAACAAACCTTTGTCCCAAATCCCAAGTCCTTGGCTCGTAAGATAAGTGTTGATGTGGTGTTTGGGGAGGCAGAGAAATGAGACTTTGGACATGAGATTGGATGGAGGTGTATCTAAATTCTAAACACGTACATATACACACACACAGCCACACATGTACAAAAATATGCACACGCACACGCACACGCACACACACTTATTTATTTATACAGGTATACCTCACTTGGCGTTGTAGATGCTTTCCAGAAGAACACGATGTTAAGCGGGGTCTAATTTTTCATGCACTTGCATGTATTAATGGGGGGGGGAGGGATGCGTTCTGTCGACATAATTGTAATTATAACTTCCATTCGCATCGTCGAAGTTAATTTTAACACTCACTTGTCTTATCTGGGAGCTAATGTCGGTCGTGTTGATGCCACTGAATGCCTTTGCTCCGATATGTGGTCGGTAGGGGATGCTAGGGGGAAGGAGAGTTAGTGGGGTTTATCCGTGTCACCCTCAGAGTCTGGTGCAGGTTGAGGCTGTTTTCTCTTGAAGAATGAGTCGAGAGAAAGTTGTCTGGTCGCCATCATCTTCTCCTTGTAGAGCTCATTGTGGCATGAAAAAGCATTCAACGCCATTATTTTCACTGCAGTGCTGCACTCCAAGTCAGGATCATTTTTTATACGCAAGATCTAGAGCCTCATTAACTTTATTCAGGATGGTTGAAAGAATTTTACATGTTAAAACCCTCTCTGATTTGTCCTCTTCTGTTGCTTCTTCAGCCCGTTGTTGGTCGAGCTCTATCAGGTCCTCATTGGTCAAGCTCTCCCCATGAGAGTTCAGCAATCCTCGACATCTCCTGCAGTGACTTCATGGAATCCCACTTCATTGGCCATCTTGGCAATTTCATTGTGCAGTGTGGGTAGCTCAGGTTTGAATCCCATGAAACCCTTGATGCACTCTGGCCAAACCTTCCTCCAAACACCATTCAAGCAGTGGTCTGTGACTTCTCTCCAGGCCTCAGTGATATTTTCAGTGGCTTTCATGATGTTAAAAGACTGCCAGAAGCCTCCAATTGATTGGCTGTCTTTGCCATCGGTGTCACAGATTAGCTGAGAAAAGGTGCGTCGCAGGTCGTAAGCTTTGAATGCTGCAATGGCACCCCGATCCATCGGCTGTAGGAGAGAAGTTGTGTTTGGAGGAAGAAATACAACTTCAACTTTGATGTCAGTTGATGCCAGGTGAGGAGGAGTCGAGGTCGACTGGGTGACCAGGTGCATTGTCCAACAGTAACAGCACTTTCTTTTCAAAGTTATGTTTTTCACAATAACTTTTCACTGATGAACAAAAATCATTCACAAACCAGGTCTGAAAAATGTCCCTGGTCATCCAAGCCTTGCGGTTTGACCACCACATGACAGGCCGGGTCGTGTTGCAGAAACCCTTCATTGCTCGTGGTGTTTTAGAATGGTAAACGAGCAAGGGCTTCAATTTAAAATCTCCTGCCATATTGCCTCCAAGCAATGGAGTAAGGCGATCTTTGGCGGCCTTAAATCCCGAAGCACTCTTTTCTTCACTTGCAATCAAGGTGCGGGATGGCATCCGCTTCCAGAAGAGCTCCGTTTCATCCACGTTGAAAACAAGCTGTGTGGGTTAATTGCAGCGTTGTATTATCGCCTGCAGGTTGGTGGAGAACTCATCCCCTGCCTGCATGTCAGCACTCGCAGTCTCGCCAGTAATCTTGACACTGTGCCGGTTTCTGCGATGCGTAAAACGCTCGAACCAACCTCGACTCGCTGTAAAATTCTCCAACGTCGAACTGTCGCCTTCTTGTTGGTTCATGGGCGCCAGCAGTGACCACTATTTTCATTGTCTGTGTGTCGTTTGTGACTCTCTCCATAGCTCCGTGACGTTTGATGCGATCTTGATGAAACTTGGACACAAGCTGGATATCATGGTCTAGTTGTGTCTTTTTGCATGAGGGGCATCCCACACCCCTTGTGGGCGGAGCCACGCCCAGCTGAACTTTTTATTTATTTTTATTTTTTTTTCTCTTTTTTTTTTTTTTTTTTTTTTCTAGCAATTTCATTTCATAGAAGCTGTGCGTAATGTCCATAAGTACAACATATAAAAAATCCGATTTCATTTGGTCAATTTTGACGGAAGAGATAGGTTTTTACGGTAGGGCTTCCTCAATAATGCCCGCGAACCATCGTCTCCTCCCGGCTTGTTGTTTAAGTTTTTAAACTTTTAGCCTTTTCCATAATAACCAGCTGGCTCAGGGGCATATTCCGCTCGTTTTGGTCCTCAATCCACACGGACAACAGTCTCTCCATTCGCTCCATCGCACTGCTTCTACGACGTGTCACCTTAGTTTCAGTCAATGCGTCACATTTTGGCCACTGGGTCTAATTTTGTCTGCGAGTTTAAAAATCGTTCTCACCGTGGTCGGAACAAGGGCCGTATCAGGTGGCATATCTACGGCCCGATCACCTGAATTAAAGCTCCTTATCACCTTCATTTTTTGCTCCGGTGTTATGCTTTTACAAGACACTGCTTTCAGAAACAACATAAACATTAGCTGGGCGTTTTGATGCCATATTTAACACTGCAATCACTTTGTAACAGAAAAAAGCAAGCACGATAACGCCATCACACAGCGAGGGGTGGCGGGAGATGAACAGAAATAGAGCGCCGGATGTGGCATTTCTCGAAAAAAAAATATATATATATATATATATTGTTACGAATCTGGAAAGCATGCGCACTCAACATTCAGGTCCCGAAGTTAGTTATGCCGGTAAGCAAGTGTGTGGTCAGGACCCCGTCCTTTTGTTTAGCGGGAGGATTAAATGTGTGCGTTGACGTCTTTCGTTAGGTTTTACATCCAGCGAGCCATCACAAACCTCCCCATCACCACCCGCTGTCTGCTCATACCTTGACTTGCCGAGAGGGGCTCGCGGTTCTGGTCCTCACAAACAATAGTTTTTGTACAATGGGCCTTTCAGGGCAGACCCTCTTGCTCTGCGTGAGCGAGGCCACGTGGAGAATATGGGGTCTCCGCACAGAGGCCACGGCTCCGCCCCAGTAGGGTGTGGCCGTAGGCCAATGAGGGACGGACAGTGAGATGATTCTCGCCAAGGCCCCTCCCCGTGTGGGAGGAGATATATATCCCCGAGCAGACTCGGTTGTGGGTGGTCGTTGGGGTTGGTGCTGGGAGATCTGGAGTACTTGAGTGGTTACAAGTTGGTTGACGGTGGTTGGGCTGGAGAGTGAGTGAACCAGCCTGTTCGTGGAGCCTTGGTGGGTCCCGTCCGCGACCCTGATCTCCGCCCCGGAGCTCCGATTGCTCCACGCGGCTGCCGCCACGAGCCACAGGTGCCCATCCGAACTCTGACCCCCAGCTCGTCTCTCTCATCGGCTGGAGGGTCCAATAAAAACTCCGGGGGTTCTTTTCTTTTTTGTGTGTGACTGCATGTGTGCCTGTTCGTAAGTAGAATTGAGTAAGTGCTTTGAATCGTTGAAAATTCCTGCTCTGCATATTCGCTTCAAGTCTTGCCTCCTTGTCTTTTCGTGTAAATAAATTATTAGAAATGTTCCCAGCTTGTTTCCGTGCTTTCTTTATTTGGTCCAGCATGGTCCGGGTCTGAGTTCAGACGGGGTTTCATCCCCGATAATCCGTTAATCCTAGCCGGCACGGCTTTGGCAGTTTCCGCTCGGCTGCAACCGAACCGGAGTTGGTGGTCGGTAGTTGGAACTCTACCGCAGTCGGTTGAGTGACCCGGTTCGAGAAAGACGTGCCAAGGGCGTGAATCCCCGGAAGCCAAGACTGCGTGGTTATTTAGGTATATTGGGATCTAGACAATTAACCCTACGCCACGCGGTTGAGATATTGGCGTTTCACGGTCGATTAATCGACCCGCTGGCTTCGGAGTTATCCAGAGCGATGGCCTATAATTCCGGGGACACCGGTGGGAGACGGTGTAAACTTCCCCACCTAGCGGTCGTTCTCGCCACCAACCCCCGGGCCACAACAAATTTTTTTTTGCATTGCATGATGCGTTCGTGTCGCTGAGATGTGTTTGCTATACACTAGATGTATTTCTGCACCTTTTTTAGCGTTTTCGTTAAAATTCAATCGTTAAGTATCCCAGAAGTAACATTCTTGAAAAGTGTATCTTGCCCCGAGAGCTGGATTCCACTACTTTACATATTCATTGTAAAATATGACTTGAGGGCACCGATAACAAGCAATTTGATTTGCAGTACAGATACTTTTGCCCTCCGGTCGTATGGTACATGTAAAACTTAAGAGAAAAATTTAAAAGCATTCATGACGCATGTGTGTAAAACAGGTTTTATACTGGAGACAGTGATGGATTTCAAACGAGGCTATACCGAAACGACGTTCATCAGGGCAACTTTAAGCAGGGTCTTAGTGTGGACACAAACACACACGTGCAAACATATTGTTGCGGTTCTGCTAAACCGCATGGCTCTACGGAAATGGCACCCAACATAGAGTGATCCCCAGGCAGTTATTTCGTTAGTCTTCATATAGTCAGACCTTCCCCTCATGTCTAGTGGGTTAACAGGATGAAGTGCGTTGCGTGGGTCTAATAGCTCGGTCTAATAATGATATCTCTATCTTCAATCTTGATTTCCACTCAACCCTGTCCTTTTATCCATGGTGCAAATCAAGTCAAGCACAGCCACCTGTGAAAGAATCACCATGAACAAAGACTCTGCCTGGCGCATGCATGGCACGCCCTTTCATTCAAATCTGTGCGCCAATTTACAACGGCGTCTCACCTTGTTCAACTTTCACTCACCAAAAACTCACCACCTCGACCACCAACATCTCCCGCACCCATGAAAAATCATTCCGCACCGTCTCGCATCTCTGCATCGATACAATATGCCACTAAATAGAGGCGTGCTGCATGGCCCAGGCCACTTGGACCGCGTGGTGCGGGGACAGGCCAAGAACGTTAACAGCACCAACCGCATCTCGCTGAGGATGCCCTGAATGGGCCTACGGGACCGTCGCGACCCTCGTCCATTTACCAGGACATGGCAAGATGGGTGGCAAGGGGTGGGAGTCATGGGGGGGGGTTGTCAGCACGAGGCTTTGGGCCATGTTGTGCCGGATGTGCGCATGAGACCGCTTCCGGCCCCAGGAGACTGGCAAGATGGGGCTATGACCGCCGTGGCCAAATAAGAAAGCGTGATTCGGGTCACGGCGCGTCACTTCGGGTGACGGCGCATTGCTTCAGGTCGTCACCCCACCCTTCGCCCAGGGCATATAAAAGGTGGATTGCCAAGCCGTCCACCCTCTGGTTCTTTTTCGCCTGTCTGCCTTGCCTTCGTCTTTGCCTGTTTTCCTCACCCCCTCCTTTGCCTCTCTCCGCCCTCTCTTCACCGCTCCTTGTTATCTGCCTGTTGCTGCATCGACACTCGGGGTTGATGTGTGACAGACATTCTTCTCGGACCAGTTCGGAGCACACGTTTTCATGAGCCCCAGCAAAGTGATAAAGCAGGCGATAACGCGCCGACTCTTAAGGTGGGATCGCTTAAGCGGAGCATCCCCAAAGCATACTGGGTTGCGCGGTCAGCCGACCACGCCAGGTATTGCGAGGCCGTAAGTCCTCCTCTGCTCTCTTTCTTTCTGGCTATCTAATCTTCATTGTGTGTGTGTGTGTGTGTGTGTGTGTGTGTGTGTGTGTGTGTGTGTGTGTGTGTGTGTGTGATGGTGCTTGTTGTCGCATAAGTTAAAATTGTAGAAGATATAATGGGATAAGTCTGCTTTTGTAAATTGCTTGCCTTTTGTTGCACCGCTCAAATTCCTTGCTATCCTTGCAGTACATAATAATAAACACATTCACTGTGCCACATATCTTTGCTCGCCTAATTGTAAATAAATACTTTGTCTCGAAATGTTCCCAGCTCATGTTCGTCTTTTCCTTCATTGGTCCAGCATGGTCTGTATCCTAGCTTAGCCGGGTCGTTATCTCCCAACGATCTGTTTCCTATCCGGTACGTCCTTGGTAGTTACGCTCAGCTGCATCTGATCCAGTAAGGTGATCCGGTTTGAACAAGGTGTACTGAGGGCGTGTCCACTGATAATTAGATCGTGTGACCATTAGGTAACCGACATTCATTAGACTGAGGACCCAAAGTCACGTGGTTGAGTTATTGGCATTCACGGTGGATTAGCAATCCACCACGTCACGGAGTTATCCGTGTGCAATGGCCTGCGATTCCGCAGAGTCTGCTGGGACCCCGATTTAGCTTCCTCCCCCCCCCCCCCCCGCACTTGTGGTCTTCTCGCCCCCGACCCCGGGTCCACACACACACACACACACACACACACACACACACACACACACACACACACACACACACACACACACACACACACACACACACACACACACACACACCAGAAGTAGAAAGATACCATGATTTTTAAAGAATTTATTTATTGACCATTTGCGGATTTCAATGCTTTTACTCTTTCAGACATAGAACTGAGTTCTGAAATTTTCTCTTGTGGGATTTCTGCCCAGGCTTCACACAAAAGGTTTTTTAAAATTCTGCCCGTGATGTTGGTTTCCTGGAATTTTTCCACACAGCTCGATCCAATATGGCCTAGAGATGTTCAATGGGATTCATGTCAGGAGACTGACTTGGCCATGGAAGTTGTTTGATCCCATTTCTGTCCTGCCATTCTTTGGTCTTTTTTGCAGTGTGGCATGGAACTCCATCTTCCACAGTTATATATATATATATATATATATATATATATATATATATATATATATATATATATATATATATATATATATATATATATATATATATATATATATATATATATATTGTTGCGGATTTCGCGCCCGCCGGCGTGCTGACGGCCACGTAACTCGAATCGCGGCACGTCGCCCACCGGACGGACAATCCAGTCGTGACCCTCTCGGACTAACGCCGGGAACCAGTCACAGGTGGACCTTTCGGTCTCACCGCGATCGAGCCAATCAGCCCCCGCGTGGGATAGGGTTGCTCGCCAAATTCGACCTACCTAAGTACCCACGCGGAGGGTAGACCGGGCGATCGCACCTCGCCGCAGGTCGACTTCGGACACGGGCCACTTAAGCGACCCGATCCGTACTATCAGAATAACCGAGCGGTGTTATCGTCGACCTCGACGGTTCGATTAATTATCGGGCGTATTCAGCCCACTACCAACCCTTTACGTGAAGCAAGATGAGGATTCAATGGAGGAAAAGACGAAGCGAAGCGGGAGAACAGTTCAACAATAAAGCACATTTATTCGCGGCACACGGGAAGCACACAAATACAATTCCACCAAATGCACACAAAAAAAAGAAAACACAATTCCATTTACACAAAAAGCAAATACAAAAGCGAAAACAATGCAGAGCTAATACCGACTACCGAGCACACGGCAACACTTATACAATTCTACTTCACAGACGGCGCCGACAACACATACCCAAAACCAAGGAAAAGAAATACCCTCAAGGATGAGGTGGGCCTGAGGCCGAGACCGGGTCGCGCCTACCCGTCTGGTGATGAGACGCGGAGCGGCGATGGCGCCTCACTCCGCGGGCCTCGCGGACAGTGCCTGGCAGGGGGTGGGAAAGGGGCCCCCTTGGTCGCACTATCTCAGCGCGGGGGGAAACAGGAGGGGGTTGCTGATGCTCGGGGTATAGAGGATCTTTATTATCCCTGGTGTGCGTCTCCACCTCGGCCAGGTCGCGCTGCCGGCCTTCCTCGGGCGTACAGCTCCCGGCACCGTCGCGAGCACCCCCTCGTCTGCCTTCGCCGCTGCCGCCTCTCCGCCTCTGGACTCTCCACCCTGGACTCTTCTTTGGGCTCTCCTCGTTCGACTCTCTTCAGCTTCTCCAGCGACTGCAGGCTTCGGGCTCCAGACTTCCACACTCTCTGACTGACGAACACGGTCCTTTTATCCCCCCGTAGCTTCGCCTTTGACCCCCTCCCTTTGACCTTTCACCTCGCTCCCCATTGGCCCGAGAAAAAGTGGGCGTGAAGGCTTTTTGATCCACAAATTTGCATATATCGATCGTTCTGGAGGCGGGGCCAAATCGCCCCTCGCTCACCGATTGGACGGCAAAAAGTGGGCGTGTGTCGTTTTTGATCCGTTTTTGAAGCACAAAATCCGTGATTTTGTACACGCTGTTCAACGTGCGCCCTGCACGAGTCCAACACCGGTACCCACAGCGGGGCAAGAACGGTGGCGATGCTACGGTTGCGAGGTGTGACGTGAAGGTCGTGGCGGTTGTGGTGAAGCGGCGTTGTGGTTGGTGGTTGATGTTGTGGTTGTGGTGGTAATCATGGCGGTTGGTCCAAAGGTCAGGTCAGGTATGGGAGCATGTGCCAGAACAGCGCGTCGCTGCGTCCACTTTCCGCCGGTACTCCGGGGGCCTCCGTCTGGCCATCCCCCAGGCAGATGCCAGGCCCATCCCCATCTCCTTGAGATGATGGTCAACCTGCTGCAACCATGAGGCACGTGGTCGACCCACTGGCCTCCTCCACTCATGAGACTCCCTCGCTGAGAGAATCTGGTGAGCAGGATCAGCGTCAGGAAAACGAGCCACATGTCCATACAGCCGCAGCTGACGCTCACGGACTATGCAGGTAACAAATCTCATCCGAGTCTCTCTCAGCAACCGGTCGTTGGACACAAAATCCGACCAGCGATAGCCAAGGATTCTCCGAAGAGACCTGGTACCAAAGGAATTAAGTCTCCGTCTCAGATCCTTGGTCAAAGTCCAAGTCTCGCACCCATAGAGCAAGACTGGAAGTACCAAGGACCTGAAGACTCGGACTTTCGTCCTCCCGCACAGGTACCGGCAGCGCCACACCCCATGATCCAGTGAATCCATGACTCCCCAGGCCCGACCCAGACGTCTATTGACCTCCGGCTCACAACCTGCGGAGACATGAATATCACTGCCAAGGTAAGTGAATCTATCCACGACCTCAACATCCTCACCACAAACAGACACAGACAGGACAGCAGCATCCAAGATGTCACCGAAAGCCTGGATCTTTGTTTTGACCCAAGAAATCCATAATCCCAACGGCTCCGACTCCTCATTCAGCACCTCGAGGGCCCCCAAGAGGATGTCTAAAGTCTCCGCAAAGATGACTGCATCATCTGCAAAATCAAGGTCCGAGATCTTGACATTGCCAAACGATGCACCGCAACTTGATCTCTCCGACATCCTCCCAAAAATCCAGTCCATACAAGTGCTGAAAAGTGTGGGGGCAAGTACATTTTATTTTGGTCCAAAATAAAGATAGTAAAAGAAAAACGGCTATCCTGAAGAGTCGCAGCTCGCATAAATGACATGTATTCCCACTAGACAACGGGTTCGGGCCTAACTACACATGTACTTACCGAGATACCTCACCTAAGGGACCTGAATGGTGGTTTGCGAATTTGGTAACCACAACAATATATATATATATATATATATATATATATATATATATATATATATATTGTCGCGGATTCGCGCCCGCCGGCGTGCGAACGGCCACGTAACTCGAATCGCGGCACGTCGCCCACCGGACGGACAATCCAGTCGTGACCCTCTCGGACTAACGCCGGGAACCAGTCACGGGTGGACCTTTCGGTCTCACCGCGATCGAGCCAATCGGCCCCCGCGTGGGATAGGGTTGCTCGCCAAATTCGACCTACCTAAGTACCCACACGGAGGGTAGACCGGGCGATCGCACCTCGCCGCAGGTCGACTTCGGACACGGGCCACTTAAGCGACCCGTTCCGTACTATCGGGATAAGCGAGCGGTGTTATTCGTCGACCTCGACGGTTCGATTAATTATCGGGCGTCTTAACCCCCGACCAACCCTTTACGTGAAGCAAGATGAGGATTCAATGAAAGAAATGACGAAGCGAAGCGGGAAAACAGTTCAATAATAAGCACATTTATTTCGCGATGAACGGAATTCACACATATACAATTCCACCAAAAGCACATGGAAAAGAAGAAGACAAAAAGCAAATGCAACAATGCAGATCTATCCGACTACCGGGCACTCGGCAACACTTATACAATTTTACTTCACAGACAGCGCCGACAACACATATTCCCAAAGCAAAAGAAAAGAGAACCACCCTCCAGGATGAGGGGGTAGGCGGGCCTGGGGCCGAGACCGTGTCGGGCCTACCCGTCTGATGATGAGACGCGGAGCGGCGGTGGTGCCTCAACTCCGCGGGCCTCGCGGACAGTGTCTGGTAGGGGGTGGGAAGGGGGCCCCCTTTTGTCGCACTATCTCAGCGCGGGGGGGAAACAGGAGGGGGTTGCTGATGCTCGGGGAAAGGAGGATTTCACCAAAATCGCGGGTCCCGCGACGAGCGTCTCCACCACGACCTCGGTCGCGCCGCCGGCCTTTCTCTCTCCTCAGTTCCCCGAATCCGACGCGAGCACCCCTCGTCCGCCTTCGCCGCCGCCGCCTCTCCACAGCTCCGTCCTCTTCACTCCGACTCCGCGAACTCCCAACTGCACTGAACTCTTCCTCCTGCGAACTGAACTCCTCTCAACTTCCACTGGACTCGACTCGACTGACGAACGCAGTCGTTTTTATAAGCCCTGTGGCTTCGCTCTCTCATCTTTGACCCTCTGCCTCCGACCTTTCACCTCGCTCCCCATTGGCCCAAGAAAAAGTGGGCGTGAATGCTTTTTGATCCATGAATTTGCATATAGCGACCGCCCTCCAACGCCCTGGAGGCGGGGCCAAATCGCCCCTCGCTCACCGATTGGACGGAACAAAAGTGGGCGTGAGTCGTTTTTGATCCGTTTTTCTGCGGAAAGTCCGCGATGCTTTGTACACGCTGCTCGGTGCGCGCTCTACACTAGTCCAGCATCGGTGCCCACGAGTGGCGCGAGATGACGGTGATGCGATGGTGGCGAGTTGTGACGGTAAAGGTCGTGGCGGTTGTGGTGAAGCGGCGTTGTGGTTGGTGGTTGTTGTTGTGATGGCTGTTGAGACGTGGTTGGTGGTGGTAATAATGGCGGTTGGTCCAAAATAAAGATAGTAAAAGAAAAACGGCTATCCTGAAGAGTCGCAGCACGCATGAACGACATTTATTCCCTCTAGACAACGGGTTTGGGCCTAACTACACATATACTTTCCGAGATATCTCACCTAAGGGACCTGAATGGTGGTTTGCGAATTTGGTCAACCACAACACTACCCCCTCCCCTTTTTACAGACTCGTCCCGAGTCGTCAAATTTTCGTGTGCCAGCATGTGTAGTTTTCCCCAAGTACATTTTACCTACGGATCCCTGAGTGCGACATTCATGGTATTCGTGTCCCCAAAATAAATAACCTAAGGGCTGAGTAACTACCTAAACAAACTCACTCACATGGACGACTTAAATAAAATTGCCGGCGCTAGGACAGACATGCCGGGGGCGCACTCATATTTACAGTACATCTTAACCTTAACTTACAAATTTTACACTAAACCATGGCCCAGGATCAATGAACTCTGCAAAAGAAAAGCAGTTAGCAGGGAGCCAGGCTGCTCGCATGCAGTCTCTGGCTCAAAACAATGCAGGTGACAGGGAACGTGGCTGGCTGCTCACACGCAGTCCAAGGCCTTCCGGTTTGAACTGAACGCAGTGAACCACAACGGTGCATGGGCTGCACAAATGCAGTCTCCGTGCCAGCTCAAGTGGCACACGCAATGAACACTACAAATGGATGGGTGAATGGATGGACGCAAACACGGTGCACGGGCCGCCACTGCAGGCCCGTGTTGTAGCTGCCAACAGGGCAGTTCTCACAGCTTGCAAACTGTTGCCTTGCGGATCCTGGCGCACATGGAAATGAACAGGTGGGGGGGGCAAAGCAAAATTGAACGGGGCTGGTGAACGTGGGCAGTGGGCATGGCATGGCAAAGGCAGCAGGCAAACACAGCCCGCAGAAGAAGGCCGCTGCAGGCAAACACAGCCGGCAGATGAACTGGCCGGCACGGGCCTTGAAGAAAAACAGCCAGCAGATGAACTGGCCGGCACAGGCCTTGCAGCACAGCAGCTGCAGACGATCCAGCCGGCAAAGGCCTTGCAGCACAGCAGCTGCAGATGAAGTTGGCCAGCCTTTGCCGTTCCATGGAGGTTGGTGGAGGGAGTGCGGTGGTGCTGGCCACTTGGAAGGCGGGCTCGGACCTACCTACCTGTCTCCCTCCCAACCTATCGCCTTTGCCTGTCACTGTACATACCCACTCCCTTAATTTGTCAAACCCCAATTTAGCCCCAACTTTTTTTTTTTAACTCCCCACTATAAATCGTCCCCTAACCCCCTTTATCGTCTTTGTTCGGCTAACCTATCCTGTCACCTAGCCTACTCCCAACCCCTACGTTCCCTTCCCGGAGGGGAATAAGGGAGAGCTTGCGTCCTGTGTCGAGGCCCAACTCAAGCCTCAGGATGGCCTCCCCAGAGTTCAGCGATCTATAACCAAAGTGGGTCCAGCGGCCCACAACGACAGCGAGGGGATGGATGGTGCGGAGGGGTACACTTCCTAATCTACCCTATCCATTTAACTGTCAAACTACCCCGGGGCTTTCAACAAGCGCCTCTCGCTTAAACTATTGGTTCTAACAACCCAGATTCCCGTCACCTGTGTTGGTGTCCTCACAATTTCGGGCCTCGCCCCCCAATTTTCTCTCCGTGCCCTCACACGGTCTCATGGCTGGGACACGTGGCTCCCTTTGGCAGGCACGACCCTCTGCCGATTCTCCCGCTATGGCACCCCCGGGCACTACACTGCCTCCGAGCCTACCAGCTCCCTAACACCGGGGAGTGCCCCCCATGGCACCTCCCCTGAAACGCACCCGTGGCAGGCTGGCTTCCCAGGCCCCTTTCCGAGGGTCACCCTTGCCCACAACACTGCCCACGCGGCTAATGGCGCCCCGGGCTCCCGCACCAAGCAGGCGCACCCGTGCCCACTACGCTATCCCGGCCCCCCATGGGCCCTTGGCCTACCACGGCCGACTAGCCTGGTGCCCGGGGTACCCACTCAGCGATACTCACCTTTCGCAGCCACGCTCCCAAGCCCGTCAACAGGGCTCCTGCACCCCTCCAAATGGGTTTCGAGCCTACACTCCCACCAACAATAAAACAACCTCCATTTTTCAATTTGACTAACCCCCTAACTCACTTTATACTGACCCCGGGGTCCCTTGGGCGGGAGTCACTCCTCCCCCCAATCACTCATCGCACCATGCATTCCCCATTCACTCCACACACACAGACCCGCTGGCCTCACTAACCCATGTACTCACCTCACAACTCTTCAACACACACACCGCTGAACTCTGCCATCCTTCTATCTGCATCCCCTAACTAACTCGTGCTCCCACGTCGTCCCTTACACTAAAGCACGTTCCTTTTAACACTACGTAGCTAAGCTACGTCCCCACTACACATTCACTGTCTGTCACTGTTCTCAAATGTCCCAAAAATTATTTACCCAACCTAAATCTCGCTATCATCCCTCTAACTAATCCATTCCACGGACTCCATGAGGACTTACCCCTGCCCCATGAAGTCGGTCTAACTAAGCTAACCCTTCCCCCTAACTAGTTTCCATCCTGTGCCCAGGTAAGGGGGTCTTCCACCCCTTGCCCAGGAATCCTGTGCACCCGAAAGTGAGGCTTGTTTTTTTTTTTTCATGCGCAGCACCAGCGCGGCAACTCAGAGCTCGCGCACTTTGCACCTGCCCGTGACGTCATGCAGCTGCACGTGTTCCTCGTCCCTCCTTGGACGGTACCATCCGGCAGGGATACCCCTCCTGCCGGATTCCAACCCCACGTGCAGCCATGGCGTCACCGTGCGCATAAAAAAAACACAAGCCCCACGTCTCGAGGGGTTCCCCACGCGAACACATGTGCTTTGCCCGTTGGAGCTTAACACACACGATCGCGTGGAGAACCCGTCCGGTCCAAATCCGTAATCCTGCCTAAACTTTGTCCGTCCGCGGGATCGGCAAATCCACCGCTGGCGGTTCCGGACCGGGACTTCACTCTCGCAAGCGAGCACGTGGGGGCCTCGTGCGTTGCACAGCACGACCTCGTGCTCACTGCTGGGTGAACCCGGTACGGTCCCCGAAACAACTGCAGCCGCTACCCGGCTTTCTTTCTTCACATGTCTCCGTCGTCGCCTCCATTCGACCCACGCACACCTGCGTGTCACGACGCTCACACTCCATTCCATTACATTCACACCGGGAGACGCGGCTGCGTGCTCCCGCATGCCAACCGACATCTCCCTCACATACCGCTCTCTCACACACACGGTCTCCCTTGCACTCGGCCGTTCACTCACGCATGCTACCTCCCTCGCACATGTGACTCCACTCACTCGCGGTGCCTCATCCACACACCGTCCTTCACTCACACGCGGGGGCACTCAACCGCGGTTCCTCATCCACACTGGCCGTTTCATCCACACACACGGCCTCTTCCACACACGGTGCCTCATCCATACACGGCGTGCTGGGAAGCACGTACTCTGGCACCATCGCCACCACACCACTCACACACGGGGCTGCACTCACACCTTGCACCACACACACAGGGACAACCACACTGGGGATTTGTGTCCCCACAAGGGTCTCCGGGGCCTCTATACCCCCCAAGCTTTCCGTGCACCCGTTCGCAGCACTCGTCCCCTCAACCTCGCAAAACACGACCGAACCCACCTGGTCGTGACTCGCCTCAAGGGGGCCTACTCCCTCCCCTCGTTCCTGGAGGAGGCCATCCAGCTGCTCGCACCGGGCCTCTCCCCAGTCCGCGAGCTCAACCTCATCGTCCTCCACTACCTCTGTGTGTGTGTGTTCGTCTCTAACCTTGTCCAATTCATGCAGTCTCTCCTCTATTTTTTCTGTCTCCCGTGTCTCTATACATTTATAAGTTTCTGTTGTCCCCTCCTGTCTATTAGTCTCCGCTTCTTTCTAGCGTCTTTCCCTTATCTTTATGTAGGTCAACCTTGCTTTCTCTTTAAGTCGCTCCCGTCCTTCCCTGTTTTTCACTCCTTGCTCTTTCACGATCTCCGCGTACCTCATCCTTGCTTTCAGTCTTAATTGTTCTTTTCTCTCCCTCCCAATTACTTTCACCTCGTCTCTTGTCTCCCGTGTCTCTATACATTTTCTCTCCTTGTTCCTTATTTCTGTCTCTTCCTGGTTCCTTTTTCCTTCCCATCTGAGTCGTTCTTTCTCTCTGAGCCCCATTAGCTGTTCGTTCTCCCTCCGGAGCTCCTCAATCTCCGTTGACTCCAATCTCGCTCTCCGTTTTAGTTGTTCAATTTCACACTCATATAGTTGTTGTTTTCTTTCCCACTGTTCCTTCTGCTCTTTGTTTTCCAATATCATTGTTTCTTTCAATTGGCTCATTTCCTTCCTGTGTTTCATTCGCTGTTCTCTCACTACTCTTCCTCGTTTCCTCTCCTGTCCTTCCTTCTCCAGTTTCATGGTTTTCTTCATTTGGTTAATCTCCTTTTTGTGTTTCATTTGCTGCTGTCTAATTACTCTTCCTCGTTTCCTCTCCTGTCTTTCCTTATCCAGTTTCATGGTTTTCTTCATTTGGTTCATCTCCACTTTGTGTTTCATTCGCTGTTCTTTGTCTATATCCTCGTACTCCAGCCTCAGCTTTTCTTTCAATTGGTCAACCTCAGATTCATGTTCTTTTTGTTTTCTATCCCATTGTTCCTCTCGTTCTTCCCTCTCCAATCTCCTTGTGTCCTTCAATCTCCTGATTTCTCCTTCCTGCTTCATTCCTTGCTCCTTCAACTTCTCCTCGTATTCCAACCTATTTTTTTCCTTTTGTCGTTCAGTTTCAAATTCATACACTTTCAGTTTTTTATTCCACTGTCTCTCTTGTTCCTCATTCTGCAATCTCGTGGTTTCCTTCATTTGGCTGATTTCCTTCTCCTGTACCCTTTCTTGTTCCTCATTCTGCAATCTCGTTATTTCTTTCAGTTGGCTGACTTCCTTCTCCTGTCTGATTCGTTCTTCCATCATTACTCTTTCTTGCATCTCATTCTGCAATCTCGTGGTTTCCTTCAGTTGGCTGATTTCCTTCTCCTGCCTCATTCCTTGTTCTTTCAGTACCCTTTCTTGTTCCTCATTCTGCAATCTCGTTATTTCTTTCAGTTGGCTGACTTCCTTCTCCTGTCTGATTCGTTCTTCCATCATTACTCTTTCTTGCATCTCATTCTGCAATCTCGTGGTTTCCTTCAGTTGGCTGATTTCCTTCTCCTGTCTCATTCCTTGTTCTTTCAGTACTCTTTCTTGTTCCTCATTCTTTAATCTGGCCTTCGCTTCCAGCTGTTCGATCTGTACTGTGTGGTTCCTTAACGTTTCATTCTCTGTTGTCGTTCTTTCTTCTCTCACCATCCTCAACTCGTTTTGTAATTCCCTCTCTTTGTTTTGGTGTTTCTGTAACTCAGAAGCTTTCTTTTCCAATTCCTTTCTCATCTCCGCACACTCCGACTTTGCTTTGGCTTCGAATTGTTCAATCTGCTCAGTGTGGTTCCTTAACGTTTCATTCTCTGTTCTCTTCCTTTCCTCTTTTAACATCCTCAGTTCGTCTTGTAATCCTCTTTCTTTGTTTTCGTGTTTCAGTATCTCAGAAGTTTTTGTTTCCAATTCCTTTCTCAATTTGCGTGCTTCTTCACTCATTTCATCTCTTCTTTCCACCGCTTCCCTCCTCAATTCGTCCCCTTTTTTTACTGTATTCATTTAGTTTTTTCTGCCATTCCTTTCCCATTCTTATCTCCCCTTCCAGGATTTCTCTTTTAAACTGGCTTGCCCTTACCTCTCGCTTCAGTAGTTCCAATTCTCCATCTTGTTCGCGTTTTTTCCTTTTCGAGCTTTGTTTTCCTTTCTCCTTCCTCCCTCAATTCTCCCTGCAGTTCTTCGAACTGTTCTGACTTTTCCAGCAATTCCTCCACCCTTTCCTCGAGCTGTCTCTCTCCTCTTTTTATCTTCCATTCTAGGCTTTCTTTCCTGATTGCCTGTTCTTATCTCTTCCTTCAATTGTTCCAACTCCCATCGTGTTCACATTTTTTCTCTTCCAACTGTATTTCCCTCACTCCCCTCCAGTTCTTTGAACCGCCTTGCTTCCTCCAATAATTTTTCCATTTATTGTTTTACTTCCAAGTCGTGCTCCTTTTGTTTCTTTTCAAGCTCGGTTTTCCATTCTTCCTCCCATTGTTTCCTTTCCTGGGAGATACCAATCTGCTGTTCCTCTATTCTTTTGTTCAGTTTGCTCTTTGCATATTCCAACTGACGGGTATAAAACACTACCAAATTCTTTTTCCCACGTAATTTGTCGACTCTATTGGCCAAGTCATGTTTTTGCCACCGAATTCGTTCCAGTAAATCGTCCAATCGCTGTGTCCCCCCGTACACGTAATTTTTCTGAAGCGCGTCTGCGTGCCGTTGTGACTCGTCCACTCCATGTTGCACCTCCTCTATATTCTTCATAACGCTTCACCTTTTCCAAGACATCCCCCAATTGTGCCTGAAGCCTGCCAATGCTCGCATAGTCATCCTGCCACGCCTGCCATGGCACATGCCGTGACCACGTGCCTTGAACCGATGACTGGGAGCTCACACCTCGTGCTGTGCCATTAATAGCTGTGCCATTAAAGCCCGCTCCGTGCTGCCATTGTGCGACTCCGTTTGCCGGCAAAGTTCGTGCTCAAGCCGCTCCCACTGACCACAGTTAGTGGTGGGGTTATAATTATAAAAAGAACCGACCTGGGCCATGGATCCTACATGACGACACATACCTAATACCCCCGGCTCCCGCTCGCCTTGAGATGCCATCTTGCTTCTCTTAAAGGGTTAATTTAGCTCGCTCGTAATTTGGAGGGAATCGGGGGTCGCTCCTCTCACCCCTGGACCGATTCCCGTGAATTTAGCCGGAGACAGGAGAGCCCGTTTTCCCGTTCTCCGTTACCAGTGCCGTGAGGAGGGCGATGAGTTTGTATCGCACGACCTGACACCAGTGTCGCGGATTCGCGCCCACCGGCGTGCGAACGGCCACGTAACTCGAATCGCGGAACGTCGCCCACCGGATGGACAATCCAGTCGTGACCCTCTCGGACTAACGCCGGGAACCAGTCACGGGTGGACCTTTCGGTCTCACCGCGATCGAGCCAATCGGCCCCCGCGTGGGATAGGGTTGCTCGCCAAATTCGACCTACCTAAGTACCCACACGGAGGGTAGACCGGGCGATCGCACCTCGCCGCAGGTCGACTTCGGACACGGGCCACTTAAGCGACCCGTTCCGTACTATCGGGATAACCGAGCGGTGTTATTCGTCGACCTCAACGGTTCGATTAATTATCGGGCGTCTTAACCCCCGACCAACCCTTTACGTGAAGCAAGATGAGGATTCAATGAAAGAAATGACGAAGCAAAGCGGGAAAACAGTTCAATAATAAGCACATTTATTTCGCGATGAACGGAAAGCACACATATACAATTCCACCAAAAGCACATGGAAAAGAAGAAGACAAAAAGCAAATGCAACAATGCAGATCTATCCGACTACCGGGCACTCGGCAACACATACAATTTTACTTCACAGACGGCGCCGACAACACATATTCCCAAAGCAAAAGAAAAGAGAACCACCCTCCAGGATGAGGGGGTAGGCGGGCCTGGGGCCGAGACCGTGTCGGGCCTACCCGTCTGATGATGAGACGCGGAGCGGCGGTGGTGCCTCAACTCCGCGGGCCTCGCGGACAGTGTCTGGTAGGGGGTGGGAAGGGGGCCCCCTTTTGTCGCACTATCTCAGCGCGGGGGGGAAACAGGAGGGGGTTGCTGATGCTCGGGGAAAGGAGGATTTCACCAAAATCGCGGGTCCCGCGACGAGCGTCTCCACCACGACCTCGGTCGCGCCGCCGGCTCAGTTCTCTCTCCTCAGTTCCCCGAATCCGACGCGAGCACCCCTCGTCCGCCTTCGCCGCCGCCGCCTCTCCACAGCTCCGTCCTCTTCACTCCGACTCCGCGAACTCCCAACTGCACTGAACTCTTCCTCCGCTTCCAACTCAACTCTTCCTCCTGCGAACTGAACTCCTCTCAACTTCCACTGGACTCGACTCGACCGACGAACGCAGTCGTTTTTATAAGCCCCGTGGCTTCGCTCTCTCATCTTTGACCCTCTGCCTCCGACCTTTCACCTCGCTCCCCATTGGCCCGAGAAAAAGTGGGCGTGAATGCTTTTTGATCCATGAATTTGCATATAGCGACCGCCCTCCAACGCCCTGGAGGCGGGGCCAAATCGCCCCTCACTCACCGATTGGACGGAACAAAAGTGGGCGTGAGTCGTTTTTGATCCGTTTTTCTGCGGAAAGTCCGCGATGCTTTTGAACACGCTGCTCGGTGCGCGCTCTACACGAGTCCAGCATCGGTGCCCACGAGTGGCGCGAGATGACGGTGATGCGATGGTGGCGAGTTGTGACGGTAAAGGTCGTGGCGGTTGTGGTGAAGCGGCGTTGTGGTTGGTGGTTGTTGAGACGTGGTTGGTGGTGGTAATAATGGCGGTTGGTCCAAAATAAAGATAGTAAAAGAAAAACAGCTATCCTGAAGAGTCGCAGCATGCATGAATGACATTTATTCCCTCTAGACAACGGGTTTGGGCCTAACTACACATATACTTACCGAGATATCTCACCTAAGGGACCTGAATGGTGGTTTGCGAATCTGGTCAACCACAACAATATATATATATATATATATATATATATATATATATATATATATATATATATATATATATATATATACACATACATATACACATATATATATATATATATATATATATATATATATATATATACATACATATACACACATACACTGTACATATACACACATACTATCCATAGTCATATACACATATACTGTACACATATATATATATATATACTGTACGCATATATGTACGAACACACACATACACATATACACTGTACATATGTACACATATATATATATATATATATATATATATATATATACTGTACATATACACACATACACTGTACATATACACACACACACATACTATCCATAGTCATATACGCATATATGTACACGCACACACAAACACACCAGTGAGTGTTGGCGTCGTCCCATCTCCAAACCCAAGCAGTGCTGTAAGAAGTTTTATAATATTTTTACAACTCGTGATTAAACGTGTTCCAGAGTTCGGGTTGAGGGTGGAGGGTGAGGGGTGGGTTGTTGATTGTGGAGTTTTTTGTGGGGATGCATATCCACAGTACAATGAAGGGTTGATTTTGTGTGGGGATGGGTAAGAAGAGGGGGGAAATTAGTATATGGGGGAGAGGGTGAGTTGTGGGGGGGGGGGTAAATGGAAACGACAACCGAGATGGTGTAAATAGGAATAAAGGTTGATGGTGAGAAAGTGGGTGGTGGGGGGTGAAAGAGGTTTCGGTTTAATCTTGTAAATTTAAAACCCCCTCCCCAGGCCCTCTCCCCTCTCCGTGCCCCCCACCCCTTACCCCCACATTTCCCGACATATACTCGAACCGTCCATCCATCTTCTTCCTCTTCCTATTACCTTCTTCTTCTCCAACCAGTCCGCTCCCCCCACTTCTCCCAACACCTCCAATCTGTATGGCTGCCGCAACCTCTGCTCTCCGTTCTTTCGACTCTCCATTCCCTGTCATGCTCCCAGGTTTTCCACACTTTCTCTCCTCTTTCTTTGTGCGTCTCGCTTCTCCACACTCACAATATCATTTTAATCCCTAACATCCACTGTTGTCTTCATCGACACGTCCAATCTCATTTCCTCACATCTTTTACCTCATATTTACACTCGTCGTCCAATCCTGCTGCCTCCCTGTCCGCCGTTCCCACGGTCCACTCCCTCGCATTGGCAACCCCGTCCTGCCCTGTCGTGTCATCTTTCTTGTCTGTGTCCTCAATGTAAGGATGGCCCGTGTTTTACATCGACATTCATATTATTATGTCCACCAGGCTCGTGTCTGAACGACTAGCCATGGACGTTTATCTGCACGAGGAAGAAGATTCAGCAGCACGTGAGCAGCACGGACAACAAGGTCGGTTTCAAACTCGCGATCTCTTCGGTCACGACGTCGCGATTTGTGGGCCAGCAGCAAAATATCGCTCTGCACTTCCACCTGTGCTGACGAGAACATTTACATAATTACGTATGCAAAAAATGATGGGAATTTTGACCCACCTTGATCTTTTCACTCCAATCTACTCCCTCCCCTCTCCCCCACCCCCCCCCACACCTTTCTATTGTGTACGTAATTTGTGTACGGTTCCCAAGAGCTAGCACAAGGAAACTTTTTGTACATGTACCAGCACACAATGTACTACGATTACAACTACTACTACAACTACAGACTACGTTGATGGCCTCAAATATTCCCGGATTCTTTGGGTCAGCCGTGGAACATTGCTGGAAACATTCCCACCTGGAATCTTTGAAATGCACAGTGGATAGCCGGCTTTATATCTGGAGATTGCACCCCTTTTAATGCCCTCTTCCGGGCAATGCCACCAGTGTGGCAGTTGTAGTCGGATTTCACTCAGCTGGCAACCGTGTTCACAACCAGACACCTCAGATAGTGGGGCAGATAACAGCAATTTTTGAGAGGAATCGTGCAAATGATGATACAAGCATCAAATTTGGCACATTTGTTCTCCAGGGGATCCTACTCAAATCTGCCTGATTGACCATTTGAAAATCCAAATTTCGAAAAATTTGAAGAAAAAAAAATTCAAAAAAGTCAAGATCACGAATCAATGTTGGATGCTGGCTGAGATTGGTGAATGTTTCAGAAACGTCATCAAAGACGTTCCAAGTCTGCCATGCAGTTTTCTTCCCTTTACCATGGAAGGCAGACACGACGTCACATCCAGTGAACGTATGGAAGTATGGAATCCCTCTAGCTTTCTCAGGCCCTATTGCAGAAACTATCTCATGAACTGAAATCCATCGTGCCTTGGCTCCTTGGCCAAAGGCAATCCACGTGTTCTCAAGACCAAGTTCCTGTAAGGATGGCAGTACAGATATTGCTATGACTAATACGTCCATGTCATTAGCCTTAATTATAATGGACTTGCTACCATCTGTCGTTGCATCCCTGGCGTGCACAAATATTTGAGTGTCAGCTTCTACATGACAACATGGAGACAGCATCCAGTGACTTCCTTGTGTTGCAAATGGCATCTCCTCCTTTTGTGACAATGACTGTGCTCGTCGTCTGTGCTTCACACATCTTTTCCGCAAGGAAGTGAAACAGCTCAGTCTTGTTGCTGTCATCTCGAAGAAAGCTTCTCTAGTTACTTGGGGTCTTACTGGTTCCTGTCACTCTTCTTCTGATTCCTTGCCCCCTTTTCGACCTTGCCTTCAGACTTGACTTCTTGTACACATCAAACACTATGTCCACCCTCTCGTACCTGGTACCATAGGATTCCACCTTTGGGATGATGTCTTGTTTCGCATAGTCATCAAATATCTTTGAAGTGCGTGGAGGTTGGACATTGATAAGTGCTGAGCCATCAATGATGACTGCATCTCCCCTTGGTTCTCTGTCTGGGATGTTTACCTACACGTCAAGAATTTCAGCCAGCTGTGACTTCAAATTTTTTTGAAGTTTTTTTTTTTTTTTTTTTTTTTTTTTTTTTTTCCTTCAAAATTTGGATTTTCAAATGGCCAATCAGGCAGATTTGATCAGAAAGCCCTGCAGAACAAAAATGCCAAATTTGCTTGTATCATAATTTGCACGATTTTTCTACTATCAACTACACTAAGAGGCGAGTACACCACCGAATGAGCTATCCCTGCCGTCCCTGGTGTCCCGGATTCAGTGTGCTTCAATGTGTCTTCCTTTTGGTACCCGGACTGAATGTATCCTGGCCTTGACAAGATACCGGAACACTTTCAGGAAAGGTTGTTCTGTTCATGGGGTGATGCAGTTTTCATAATGTTTGGTGAACTTGATGATGAAGGGAGTTTGAATTTTAACGCTTCTTTGTGGCATAATTACCAATGAAAGAAATACTTAGCCCTCCCTGCAACCCCCACCTCCTACCCATTTACAGATGTACACAGCATGAGTGCCCACTCTACCGAGCGACACAAACGGAAGCTCCAAGCCCCAGACTTCAGCCTATCGCTGGATCAAAGCGAAGGCTCTCTACCGTCTGATGCGGAAACTCCGGACGACCTGGATTTTGACGTGGATGACTTGGACACACCGGATGAGGCAGAGTCCATCGATTATGCACACAGCGCCGAGCTCGAGTGGGAGAGTAAGTCCATCACCTGGCATTGGGCAATGCCCTTCACACACAGCAATGGCACCACACCTCTCTAACTCATCAGTTCCCCTTCAACTAATCGACAGTACTCGCATTGATGAACACCACATACTTGTAGAACTCACAATCGTTCATATTGCCAAGTATTCATCGGTGTTACTTGAACCCACCTAATTGAGATACTAGGCTGGCAGGATGGCCTGGAAGTACGCACACTCGCCTCAAAGCTGTTTAGCCTGGGTTTAAATCCCAACCCAGCTACAAACTGACATGGTAGTGTTTCAATGGCGGAGCGATTCATCAATGTGCGTGTCTCTCAGATGGATGTCAAATTGCACGTCAGGTCTGACGTCATAAGTTGGTGGACGCTAAAGATACCATCGTGAAGAGTGGGCGAGCTATCGCCGGCACCACAAACAAATTCCGCAAAGGCATTGTCAAACCACCGAAAACAACTCTTGCCAAGAAAATGCTTCGGCAGCACCGACGCTCTGCAACAGTGTATGGTACATCGGAAAATAATCGAGAAACTTGATCACATTAATGGCCACCTGAGCAAGTGAGCAGTTGAATGTGTCAGGGAATGGTCTCCAGCTTGGATCGTGTAAACATTTGTGTTCAACAATATGGACAGCTTCTCCTCAAAGAGAAAAATGCTCGTTTCGCGTTCCATCAGGAAGTCCCTCTCACACACCACCTAACGGTGAACCCACTTGCACCACTCGTACCTCATCGGCATTCGTCTGGTCCCACTTCACTTATCCGGGCGACACGCACTCGTGCACACATCTTTGCCACTTGGACATTTCAATGTGAATTGCCTTCATTCAGGCCGTGAGCACTCGTTCCAGCTGCTTGCAGCTATCGCCATCATCCGTGTTCACGATTGACGGTGTGCAATGATCGTGGTTCTCTATACGCACAACGAGGGGTTTATTGACCCTGAAAGGCCGTAACGTAAAGGCATAATTACCCCACACAGGCGAAGTGAACAGCGGGGTTAAGCAATTGCTTCACGTTTCTGCCTGTCCATCTACAAACGTTAATTTACGATCGAGGGACGACTCGATTTCACTCGAACGTTATCTTTTCGACATTAATCGGAAAACAAACCAGTTTAGCAGAATTTTGCCTCTGAATCCGTCCCGATCGCACGTGCGCAAAGAGGAATGAGATTATATTATTCGTCTGTCTGGCAGTCAAACACAATTGAACATCATTTCAAACAGGAGACTGGCTGTTTTTAAGGACGTCATAAAGGACACAAACAACACGCATGAAGAAGAAACAGGTTAAATAAGGTGTAAAAAATAAAATAAAAAAATTAAAAAACCACAACCACAATGACTGACTGACTACACTTTCAAACTTTTTTTTTTCTACAACCTACAAAATCTTTATTTTATTTCAATTGAATTATATATTTTAACACTGTCGAACACAAATCACCTTGTTGGCACTTTTAAAAACCTTTTTATTAGCAGTACATGGACAAAATATTATGGCGTTTCACATCATCCCGACCAATCAGATTTTCTGCTCGCAGACCCCGCCCACGTCCTTTTTTTCCAAACCGTGCACAGAGTAAGGTACTCTATGAAATCTCCAGTGACCTCTTCCACCGAAGGAGGACAGAGGTTATGTTTTCACCCCTGTTTGTCCGTGAACAGGATATCTCAAAAATATATAGACTGGTTCTGACGAAACTTGGCGGACAGGTTGGGTGTGTGAAAAAGATAAATTGATTCGATTTTGGTGAAGATCCGCATCCGAATCCTGATACAATTTTTACTCGTGCCGAAGGAGACGGTATCGTGTTTGGGTCCATTTGTTTGTCTGTCTGTTTGCTTGTTTGTCCACACAGATCTTTTGTGTTTTTCTCCGTTACCGCCTGTCGGATTGCGAGGAAATTTTCACCACCGGTGCGACTACTCATGTAGAATGTTTTAATCATAATTATGATGTCATAGGTCACGTGGTGTGGCAGCCATGTTGGAAAAACTTTGGACCTCTGCATCTCTGAAACCGCACCAAAAAAAATTTGAAACTTGGCACACGGCAAGTACTCTTCATGGGGAATGAGTGTGATTTTTTTTTTTTTTTGATGACGTGATAGGTTCCTTCGTTGTGACGTCATAATTGCATATGTAGAATGCTTCATCTGATCAGTATTAAAATTTTTGACGGTCATCTCGGGATAAAATGGTCCACAGAAAAATATTTCATGACGTCATCGGTCACGTGATTCGGTAGCCACATTGTTAAAAAATAATAAATAAATAAAACAAGAAAACCTTTGAAAATGATCTCTTAAGTTGCTGAACAGATCAAGGCGAAACTTTACATGTATGACGTCTATCCATGAGGAACAAAAGGTTCACACATGTGATGTCAGAGGTCACATGGTTTGGCAGCCATATTGGATTTACCCAAAAACTGATAAAAAATCTTCTTCAGAACAGCTGGACAAATCGAGGGGAGATTTCACACAAATGTTCCCGAAGCGATGGGTGTACAAGTTTAAGGAAAAATTGATAGGTCACATGGTTTGGCAGCCATATTGGATTGAAAAAAATTATTAAATAATGTTTTCTCTGGAGCTGCTTAATCAATTTCTGTGAAACCTCACGTTTCTGATCTAGTAGTGACGGTCAATACATGTTTTAAATTTCAACTTGATCGGACCCATGGTCTGACAGCCAGAATTATTTAATTTCTTGAAGTAGGTATTTTTGATTTTTTTTTGATTTTTTTATTTTTTGAATAAGGCTCACTTGGTTGTGCCTGGATGGGTTTGAGGGTAGAGGAGTAGCAGCTGAAATGTGAACCCTATCCAAGTTCCTCCTGATGACTTCATCTTGGCTTTTTGCTTGTTTGGGTTCCTTCTGATTACTCCAATGCAGGACTGTACCTATTTAGTCTTCCACTTGATTTGAATGGAATATATTTTAATCCCATTCTGAATTCAATTGAAAAATCAATAATAATTATTAAAAAAGAACGTCATGGGTCAGGGTCAGGTGTCCGATCAAAGCGAGGTTGCATCAAAGTGGTACGTATTGGTACCCAGTCATCACGACTGCCAACCAGCAGTGATAAAGTAGCAGTTCGAAATATGTCTTATTAATTACGTGCCACACAAAATACATCACACAAAAGACATCCTGTTGAGGGTCTGCCATCTCTGATTGCTTCTTTCTCTAATTTATTTTCATTACCTCTGTCACCGAAGGTGAAGGAGGTTATGTTTTCACCCCTTTCTGTCTGTTTGTTTCTCTGTGCACAGGATATTTCAAAAAGTTGTTGACAGATCCAGATGAAATTTTGCGGACAGGTTGGGTGTGTGGCAAGGACGAAGTGATTAGATTTTGGTGAAGATCTGGATCCGGATCAGACTACTCGAATTTTTTAATTAATACTTCATCATTGAGAGATAGGGCCAAAAACGATATATCGCAAGATATCTCAAAAAGTTGTGGACGAATTCAGATGAAACTTGTGGACAGTTTGGGTGTGTGACAAGGAAGAATTGATTCAATTTTGGTGAAGATCCGAATCCGGATCTGGATACGAGAATTATTTAATACTTAAAGTGATTCTTCACCATTGAGAGATTGGGCCAAAAATGATAGAGTACTGTAAAGCATGATGTTTCAAAAATGTATTGGGCTTGATATGTTCTCGTGGATCAGGCATTACGTGGCAGAGATATGCGCTCTACCAAGTGCCCTTCTAGTTTAAAAAGTGATTCTTCACCATTGAGAGATGGGGCCAAAATGATATATAGCACAATATCTCAAAAAGTTATGGATGGATTCAGCCGAAACTTGTTGTACAGGACGGTTAGGTGTGTTACAAGAACAAGCTCATTATATTTTGGTTAAGGTCAGGATGCAGATCGGGCCAATCAGTGGGATACAAAATGTAAACTGTTCAGCTTGACAGAGGGATGTGCTCTACCAAGTGCCATTCTCGTTTTGTATTATTTTTTTAGGCATATACTGAGCATCTCTCTGTTCCTGGTGGTGGGAGTGTGTTCGCCATCATTCACTTCTTCATCAAAATGATCACCCTCTTCATCCAACTGTTTCTAAACTAATGATCCTTCTTCCACTCTGTCTCGTAATCCTTACATCTGCAGACGACACCCCTATAACGGAGAATCATTTGGGAGCAAAGCATCCGGCAGGATCAAAAGACGAGCGCGAAGTGGATAACGAGGGTATGGATGAGAGACTTTGGCGTTCTGTCATCATTGGAGAGCAAGAATTCCGCATTGACATGGTGGCAATTGAGCCGTACCGAAAAGTGCTGTCGCATGGAGGTAAAGTGTGTGTGTGTGTGTGTGTGTGTGTGTGTGTGTGTGTGTGTGTGTGTGTGTGTGTGTGTGTGTGTGTGTGTGTGTGTGTGTGTGTGTGTGTGTGTGTGTGTGTGTGTGTGTGTGTGTGTGTGTTTTTCTCTCTAAACAAACACCATCCTTAAGTTAGTATTAGTTACTGTTGGACCCCAACATTCTTGGTTTTACTATTCACGGACCTCGTGCATTCGTGGTTCATAAAAATGTGACCTGCTTCTACATTAGCAGTCCTGTGCTTTGTGTATTCGTTGTTTTTATCCCCCCCCGCCCCCCCTCCCCGGAGGGAGGGAATGGGATATTGTAATCTTCCGGTTGGTTACTTTGTGAAATCTTCGATTTTGTCAAGTATGTTGGCCTGTTCCGTTTGTTGGTTTGTTTGTTTGTCCGGTCATCTACAGCCCAAACGGCTGGACCAGTCGTTCTTAAATTTATGCACCTGAGACGGTCCTCGTCCAAACCCCGTCTTAATCGGACGAAACGTCATGACATGACGTCACACAACGTGAAAACACATTTTGGACATAACTAAGTGACGACTTCTGGTTGACGCCAAATTAAACTTCATCCAAATATCTAAATGATTACTAAATGCATCTTATTACAAATTACGCATAGTTTTTGCAAGCATATGACGTCAAAGTTTTGCCGATTGACATCATTAAAAATATATATATATTTACGCTCGTGTGCAGCCGAAACTACTGAAGCAATCGTTCTCAAATTTTAACACGTGATAGCCAATCTTGCTGAAATAGTCTGGGATCAAATCACGTCATAATCGCACTTAGGCCGAAGTCACATTTGCCACGGTGGCCGTGGGGTCTCCAAAATCTACGGCCACGAGCAATTATACGGCGGCCGCAGTATTTCCACGGTCGCCCAATGTAGCAGTCACATATGTTTTTATTTTTCGGGGAGCCGCATGGCGTATTTATAAATTGTGGAGACCGAAAACGTGGTGTTGCCGTACGGTCTTTGATTTGATCTCGCACGGTGACCTTAAGGGGGCCCTGCGGCGGCCATCGAATTTTCAAGGTAGCCTCAAGGTGCCCGCAAGGCAACCGCAGGGGGGCGAACGTGCGGCCAGACGGACGGTAACGAGTGGGTTCATTATTATTATTATTATTATTATTATTATTATTATTATTATTATTATTATTATTATTTTTACCAGTTTTTTTTTTTTTTTTTTTTTTTTTTTTGTTCGGCTTGTCGAATTGCTACGGCGAACGTAGAAATGAAAAAAAGTTATAACTCCGCGCTATAATTCCACGGCGACCTGACGGCCTGTAAAATATAGCCAAACGGCATAGGGCCACCCTGAGGCCACCGCAGAAACTCTGTGGCCACCGCACGTTTGTCAATTCAGAGGGCGTACGGCCACCGTATCCTCGCCGTAGAGCAAATGTGACTTCGGCCTTAACGTCACGACGTTACGTCAAAAAAGGTGAAAACAAGCTTTTGAACATAACTCTGTAACCGGAAGTCGTAGCGACTTCCTGTTGACGCCAAAACAAACTTCAATGGAATATGTAAATGTTTTAAAATGCATGGTAGTACAAATTATGCACAGTTTTCGCAAGCGTATGACGTCAAAGTTTTTAACTATTGGCGTGATTTAAAAAAAATTCTATTCGTTCTACAGGTCACAATTCTTCACCGATTTGGATGAAATTTTAACATCTGATAGAAATCCACAGTGCAAAAAGATATGTGACTTTTGGTGATGTTCAAGATCAGGATCTGGATTCTGCATCACTTTATATTATCGCCCATTATTAACCAATGGGGAATTTTGTGAATTACACATGGCTATTTCTCAAACAGTTTTGCACTTATTATATTGAAACTTATACTGTCTATTTATGCATGTAATATTAACAGGTGTACAAAGTTTGATCGAAATTGACCCAAGGTCAAGGTCAGGGTCACCCAAAACATGAAAAACACACATATAAAATACATATTTTTGTTTTGCAACATATTTCAAACCTGATAACGGGATCGTAAAGCTGGTTGAAAAGCAATGTTCCTAGGTATTTTCAAATATTTTCTATGATCAGAACGAAGGCAACAAGCACCGATGATAAGTTGTTGAATGTCACATCGTGGCTTTAAATGAGTTGTGAAAATTTTCAATCTGCTGCCGTTACCATGACAACGCGCGCCTGATAATTGTTATTTGTGACGTCACGTCATTTTATTAATGGACGAACAAATAAACACCACACATTCCATGACATTACAGCTTGGACCACCACACGGAAAGATCAACTAATTCGCCAAGTGTCGTGCTCAGCACGATTTTTCATTTGTCTGTTTGTTTGTCTGTCTGTCTGTCTGTCTGTTAGCAACTTTATGGCAAAACGGCTTTCGCAAACACTATCAAATTGAATCCACAGGTGGGCAATGAACCTTGGACGACCCCATTAACTTTTGGGTCCAATTGGATCAAAGGGCAAGGTCAAGGTCACAAAAAGATCAAAATCGTTTTTTGCTCATAACTTCGTCAAAAATGATCTGATTTACTTCAAACTAAGCTTATAGTGAACCTTATTCTATTTGTCACTTATAATCCTACCCAGTGAAAAATGCATATTTGTGAAGATCGGTGGAGTTTGAAGTTTTGGGGTCATGGCCATCCGTCAAAATTACAAATTTTCCATTAAAACTAAAACATGGTTACGAAAATACAACTTTACGGAAAAACGTCCGGCTCAAACACTGTTAAATTGTATCCACAGGTGGGTAATGAACCTCGGACGACCCCATTAACTTTGGGTCCAATTAGGTCAAAGGTCAAGGTCAGGTCACGAAAAGGTCAAAATCGTTTTTCGCTCATAACTTCGTCAATAAATGGGCGGGCTTTGTTGTGCCTGGCACCACTTGTTTTTTCATGTTTTCATAGTTTGTGTGGGCGTATTGATGGAGTTCTTTTTCGTGGTTTTTCCCGTGTGTATTTGCGGGGTTTTTCCGTGTTTTGTGAGGGCGTACTCGTGGGTTTTTTTGGGGGGGGGGTCGCAGGCGTATTCACGGTTTATTTTTGCGTATTCACAGTTTTTCGCTGGCGTATTCACGTTTGTTCACGGGATTTTTGATTTTCCTTTATGAATCATGAACCGTCAGGAACCTAACCCCATTTTTCCATTGGAAAAATGCCCCAACATTCGCGGCATTTCTCAGGAACGTATCCCCCACGAATGTCGCCATCCATCAGTATGCATTTATGATGAGATTTTTTTTTCATCGTCCATTTAACCTGATGTAAAACTTCTGCTGCCGGTTCCTAATTGAAGGATGTGTTGTTTTCTATTCTAACTCATCGACCTCGAAAGATGAGATGATTGTCAAGAATTTGACTTTAAGTTGTATTTTTGGCACTTTGTATAAACGTTTGTATCCGTTCCTCTTTGTTTTCATCCTTATAAACTGTGCTATGCCCCATGATCTGCTCTACCTTATTTATTTTACCTTGCTCTGTCCTTTCTCCTATTGTAGTTTTTTTTATTTTATTTTTTTTACTTACTCATCTTATTCTCTTCAAACATCTTTACTAACGATCAAAAAAACTCCAGGTGTCTCTTTTTAACAAGGGGGAAAAAACGTTTCTCTTATTATTATTATTATTACATGTTCATTCACCCATATTCTGTAATGCCTCTCCTACTCACAAAACAAGTCATGATCACATCCATTTTTTCCTTTCACCTCCTCCAATACTTCCTGCTTCCAACTCGATTACAGAGCTACATCACAACTCCTGACTCGCACATACAGTCCTCAACAACTCGACACACTCATCTAACCCTTGTTCACCTTCGAACACCATGAAGTACGCATTGCTGAACTTGGTTAACAGAAATGTGATCAAACCAGCAAAAAACACATCCCGTCCCTGCTCACCTTCACCAGTGTTCTCCTGTCGGTACTTCCTCCTCTCTCACCTTCTGGTCCATCAATATCGGTGGTCTGCGCTCCAAATTCACACATCCGTTCATACAGGCTGTTGTAGCTAAACCAGATATCGTTTGTCTAATGGCAACATTTATTCCACAGAATGTTTTGGACTCTTTCTTTGTCTTCCTGGTTATTGTCTCCTTCACTCTGACGAGCCTAATTCTCTTACTGGTGGGGCTATCGCTGTACATGGCCTTTTCTCCCTCAGTCATAATCTGTACCCCTCACTGGTCACTCCCAACGCCATGGAGTACGTTTGGATTGTGTGCCTCTCCTTAACAATGTAGTGTTTCTTTATATGGTCTATTGTCCCCCAATTCTGATGACTCCACAAACATTGACACACTGCTCGCTCTCCACTCACCGCTGTTAGCTCTTCCTAATCTGTGGAGACATTCAATTCCACCATGCCAGCTGCCTTGATGTTGACTGACCTTCATCGGTATATAGCCTGGTAGTTGTCATTCTGTGAAGCTACTGGTCTTGGTCTGTTTCTTTTCTGACACACGTCTCTCCAAATGGCAACCATTAATTACTGCAACCTGTCATATGAAACTTTTACTCCTCCTCAGCTCCTCTGACCATGTGTGGCCATCTTTATGGCAGTCATCAGAGAACCCCTGATATGCAGATGTGTATAGCAATTTGGTAAAACCTATTGATGTGGCTTAACATCCGCTCTCTCTCTCTCTCTCTCTCCAGTCAAGACAGGTCCATTAAATCAGCTCCAAACATTGACTGCTCCTGGAATTTGTTTTACAACAGACTAATTTCTCTTCTTCGTAAGTTCATCTTTATATTTTTGTTATTCAGAGTCGAGGCTCATGCAAGAGTTAGAACATAGAACGGATCAGGACACAACAGAACAAAACGAACAGGAGAAGGAGAGAGAGAAACGCAACAGTGGGGTTGAGAAACAAAATAGAGAGAGATAGACTCCAAAGATGAGGGATGTAAGGAAGAATGAGGACGAGGGGAGAACACAGGGCATGGGACAGGTTGGATACAGAAGCAAATTCTGAAGAATGAAAAACAGGAAAGCTGGAAAGAGGTGGGCTTGGGGAGAGTTAACAGGTGAAGAAAATATGGTTTTGGAGCGAGGATGATCTGAGATGGTGGTGAACAGCTGTCTTGAAAACCTGGAGGGAAGAATTGGATTGAAGAGAATGTGCAAGTTGATTCCACAGATGGGAGAAAAGAGGAACAAATGAGTGGAGATGAGCAGTGATTCTGGAGTTTGGGAGTTTCACCAGAAGGGGGGTTGATGGTGGACCACATGCACCCTGCATAAACCTTGAGAGGGGAGTTGGAAGGGGGGGGGATGACAAAGCACCGAAATAGCAGAAGGTGCAACATCAGAAAGGAGGTGGTAGAAGACCGAGACCACCGATCCGTCTGCGATGGAAAAGTAATAGGCCCATCGACTCAGTTTTGCCACGGGAGATTCCAATGATCTTGGAGGCCTTGGTTTCCATGGCATCAATCTGAGCAAGGTGGGAGGCAGGGGCACCAGCCCAAATGGGGAAAGCAGTACTCCATCAAGCTGCGGATGAAGGCCTTGTCTGTGGATAGGAGTTCAAGTTTGCAAAGGAAGGACCTTACACGACAGAGGATGCCCAGTTGGTGAGTCAGCAATCTATCCCACATTCATCATTGTCTTTTGTTTTGTTCATATTTAAACCGAGTTATACTTGGCTTGCTTCAATGAGTTAAGTCATATTTTGCATTTCAGAAAGGCTTTTTAGATCCAGATCGAGTATGTCATAATGGTAGTCAGTTCGGGCAGAATGCGCTGGGGTGACATGTGGCACCGATATCCCTGTAAAATAGCACAAGGCTCAATAACTGTAACGATACTGTGGCATGGCATCTAAAGGCCACCAGAAATGGCGTTGTCTCCAGATATTGCTAAAATATCTCCACCCATGGGAAAAATAGGCAGGCAGATTGAGCTCACAGCTTCGTATTGTCATCGATCTTGATGGAACGCTCCAAAATAAAAAAAGTCCCCCTTATAATCTGCACGAGTCCAGCATGGAGCGGTAGGTCCAATCTAGCACAAATATGTCAAACAGTAATTGGCCCCTATTCGCTTGCAACTCATTCGTCTTGGGCTAAGCTTGTGGACCATTCAGGATGGGAGCAGAGGTGCTAAGAATCCCTGGTTTGAGACAGGCGACCTTTGGAACTTAGAGGTGCTACATAAAACATTACATTCATACGAGGAGATGATGGACTACTTCAGTTGGAGGAGGAACTTGAAGGAATAAATTGGAACATTATAGGACTTAGCAGTTAGAGAAACCGCAATTTTTAGCACTTGAAAATGGTGAACACTTCCACTGCATCGGTACAGAAATCAAGAACACAGCGGGAGTAGGATTCATTATCCATCAGTCAGACAAAATAGTTAAGTGAAGTGAAAGGCATGAATGAGCATCTGGCACAAATCACATTGAAACGAAGTAAGAAATACAAAGAAAAGATCATCTAAGTACTGTGTGTGCACCGACATCAGCACAGGAAGATGATAGAGTGGAAAAAATATTCCTTGGAACAACAGACCTGCTGAAAACACAAGGAAGCACATGACAACTTTATAGTAGGTGACATCTTAATAGTGGGGCAAAAGTTGGACACAAGCTGGATGAAAATGCATTATAAGTAATAGGAAACTTTGGTACACGTTCATGGCATGAAAGGAGATGCTCAGTGGATTTTGCAATCGGCAATAATGATAGAACACATTTCAAAAGAAAAGTGCATCGAGAACGTTGCCAAGGAGGAGTCCGAATGGTGATACCAAAAATGAAATTGATGTCATCTTAACGCTTAAATACGTAAAGCAATCTGAAAGATTATTTCAGAAAATACAACACAGAAAAGATTATAGGCAAATGATGGAGGACAATATAAGCTTTAGGAATGAAGGGAAAGCTATCTGGGGTGGGAGCCAGGCAGTGGGGTGGACAATCAGACAGGGAAGGTGGAAACAGAAGATCATAATAACTCTTATAGGCAAAAACTCTCTTGGGGGAGGTGACTTGTTCATAATGGGACTATGTACCAGTGGACGGGAAACACCTGATGAAGGCTCCTATACTGGATAAGGCTCCTGTAATCTGCATCCGGACCTTCACCAAAATCTGATTGGCTTCTTCTTGTGACCTACCCAACTCATCCACTGAATAATCCATGCACAACTTGTTGATGTATCATGTTATGTATCTTGACAGACAGGGGTGAAAACGTAGCCTTCGGCCCCTTTTGGTGGTGGAGGTAACTATAGGAGAGCAGCTACTCCAGTGAACTCCATCAATACTCGAGGTGATAAAAGTTGGGAAATGAAACGTGCATTGAAAGAAATGAAAAGAGGAAGGACACAAGGACCTGATGATATACACATCGATACCATCATGGACGGGGATGAAATGATTGCAAAGGATCTCTTTATGCACAGCTTGTACACAACAAGGAAGAGTTCTACCAGAATAGGAGGCAAAGATGTTGTTGATTCTTTTCAGGAAAGGAGACAAAAGAGATCTTAAGAACTACTTATACCATCCGATCAGCCTACTGCTTCACTAACAGACTGGAATACACTTGAGATAGCAACTATGCACGAGAGCAAGCAGGTTTCAGAAGTGTTATACTTCACACCATGGACCACATACGTACACCAAATCAATTGGAAGAAGTGTTGAGAATACAACAAGCCTCTCCGGGTTGCATTTGCAGATGATGAAATGACATTTGAATCAGCCCTGCAGGTAGCATTAGAAGCACTACACCACCAACTGCACTACTAGAGTAAGACTTTTGCCAACTCCTTTCTGCCGTTGAACCATCTGCCCTCTAAAAGAGGAACAAATGAGTGCTAACCTCCACTCGTGCGTTCCTCTTTTTATCCCACCTGTGGAATCAACATCCACATCCTCTACAATCTCATTATACCCTCCAGGTCTTCAAGACAGCTGTTCACCACCATCTCAGATCACCCCCCCATCCAAAACCATGATGTTTTATACCCCTGTTAACCTTCCCCAAGCCCACCTCTTTCCAAGTTTCCAGTTTTTCTCCTTCCTGAGAGTTTGCATCTGTATCCATCTTGTCTATCCCCTGTGTCCTCCCCCCCCCCAATTCCTTGCCATGTTATGTCTTGATCCATTCTAATTCCGGCTCTTCCATGAGCCTCGATCTTGTATAAAAAAAAAGAGACCTCATAAACACAGTGAATCGATTATAATAAAGGAAGTAAAGCAGGGAGATGTAATCTCACCAGGTCTCACTGTTCAAACCTTTTACTTGTGGCTTGCAGCTTTAGCCAACAACACCTACACTACTTCACATACATGTAGACACCCAGCTTACCTTACACGTGACACAATTACCCAACATTCCCGTTCGGCTTGCACTGGATCAGGCTGTTAGTAATTTTGACGGATTTCCCACGTTCTCCACTGCAGCCCGAGCAACCAGGGAAAACGTTTTTATCATGTATTTGTTTGAATGCTTCATTCATGACGTTTTCACATTTTGTTCTTGTATTTGCCGAATTCCGTCTGGTGGACTTTTTTTGGCCTTTCAGAACACTTTAAATCTGCGAAACTGCAACTTCCTGTGTATTGGCATACGTCTGACTATGTTCAATGTCACCGATGAGTTCGGTGCTGTGCTTGGTGACTAAACTCAAAGACCTTGTTGAATTGATTTCACAATAAACCTGTCCCCCTCAAAACCGAACCGCAGGTTATTACGGGGAGGGACTAAACGCCGTCATCGTATTCGCAGCATGCTTCCTGCCTGACAGCCGACAACCCAACTACGGCCACATAATGGAAAACCTTTTCCTGTACGTGATGCCAACAGACATGCAACACCACATTTAGTGCTATCTTCCGGTATTTTGAGAAGCATCTCGTTTCTTCACTTTTTTTGTACACTGATCACTACTTGTGCTGGACTTGCACTCATTGATGAGGCTTGTAGAACACGCAAGGTAACAAAATGACCTTCACACACGAACCTGACACGTAGCATGGAACTCTCTATTAACATGCCTCTTCATGTCCTTGAACCATGTGACGTATGTTAAGGTTTGCCTGTGTAGCCGAAGGTATCCAATTAGTGGGTGACATGTGAACCCAAAGGAGTTTGTTTATTGTGTGGGAGCTGCTACCCATACAGCAATCACACTGAGATAGCAAGCATGAGTGTAACCCTGTTGTGAAGGAGTCTCCGAGAGAAGGGCAGACCATTTGCTACCTACCCACAGTTGATGCCTGAATTTGGAATTTTGTTCAGGGGTGCCTGTGGGCTGGCAGGATGGCCTACAGGCATGCACACTTGCCTCTGAGCTATCTAGCCTTGGATTAGAATCCCGACCGAGCTATAAACTGTCATCTCAGTGTTTCACAGGCAAGATTCATCATCAATTCCGTCCCTCGGATGGACGTTAAACTTGGCGTTCCGTCTGCCGGCATGAGTTGCTGTGCATTAAAGATCCCACGGTGTCCTTTGTGAAGAGTAGGCGAGCTATCGAACAAATTACAGATTCCTGCTCTAACCTACGAAGGGCATTGCATCAGCGGCACGGCCATGCCCTCAGCCAGGATACGACCCCACAGCCTTGTGCTGCATACAAAAGAAGAGGTGCTGGCAATAACTCACCTACTCTTCTTTGATAGATACCGGCTAATGCTTGTGGATGGGATACCCAGCTGGACGTCCATCCGAGGTAAGGCACACTCCATGGTGAAACTAACCTGCCTGTGAAGCAGCGCTCTGCCAATTTAAAGTCAGGTCGGAATCAAACCCAGACTAGATGGCACAAAGGTAGGTATGCTATCTCTGCATCATGCTATGAGACCATGATATGGGTAAAAATTTCTCTGAGCCTTTCACCACGATAAAAATAAAAAATATTTGTACCAAGCTCCATTGCATTGATCTTAATTAATAAATTTTGAAAAAAAATATGTGCATGACACTGATTATTTATTTCCTTTTTTTTCAAATCTGGATAGGAAAAGAAGCAAACTAATATGGAACAAGAAGTAATTCAAGTGAGTTTAATGCGATGCACACACGTTTTACAGGTACGTAATCAGTACATTGGAGCTTCTTGTTGCTGAGAATTATCTGATTGTATACCTGAATGGAGCAACACCTCACCGACGGATGCCGGGTATCGGTTGGCTCAAACGGTGTTACCAGATGATAGATCGCAAGTAAGTTCAACTGCTCACCCTTATTTTGCATGATCTTGTTGTAATCATCAGTTCATTGTTCTATTGTTCCATTGTCCAACTTGGGATAATGTATTTGAAAGAAATAGCGTTTTGTTTTGTGCAATTTCTTGTGATCATTTGTAAGACTTTGAGGCTGCGGAAAAAAAAAAAATTTGAAGTTGTAATCCCAAACTTCAATTGTTGGTTTGGAGGTGGCCTCATGATGATGATAAAGGACCTGACAATTCAGACACTATCGGTTCAAATATGGCTGAATGAAGGATTGGGATCCCAAGCTTCAGGAAACTTTCTGCTGAGAATTACCGTCAGATTGTTCATAAACATCTAACTGGCTCACCAATGACCTTCAGTGAGGAGTAATTTGCCTACCTTGGATGGTATGGTCCACATGAGATTCCTGTCCATGCTTTGTGGTTGACTGCTTGATGCCTTCAAAGTAACTTGTGATGAGTCGAGGAAAAGCAGCACAGTCGACACACCCAAACCGAAAAAGAATGCGTAACCACATTTATTTAACATCACATGGTGCTTGACATAGCTCATCAATGTAAATGATAGTTTCCTGGAATAAACCTGTACTTTCCTTGTAAATGTATCGCTTGGGATGTCTGTCAACAAGAGGAGTGTGTATTCACGCTGGTAATAAGGGTGACATTGCTGTTTGTACACTACTGCCGTGTTGTGGTTTATCGCCCGATCGTCATGTGTGCAAGCAGACTTCGGAAGAACTTGAAAGTCGTGCTGATTGTACACCCAACGTGGTTCATTCGGACAATTCTTGCCCTCTCGCGACCTTTTATTAGGTATGGTCCCAATTTCTGTGCCATCTTTCACGTGTACTTCTGTTACATTAAGACACGAAGGTATTGTTTGTCTCTCCATGGGAATACTTGTTTGAGATACTTTAAGGGCAACTTTTCCATAATTGCACCTTCTTCCAAGGCCATAGAGGGTAAGCTGCTGGGTTCATCAATTTACTGTGTGATGGTGTACTGTGCTACTTGAGCCAGGTGGTAATTGTTACACACAGTGCCTTGATCTTATGATGTGCCCTCCTTTGTTTCCCCAGCTCCAAGTTCTACAGCAAAATACGTTTGGTGCACAGCTTGCCGAGCCTGGCTGTCATTTTACCACTTGAGCAGATTCAAATCCCAGACTGCATCTGGCAGTGAGTTTCACCCTCTTAACTCACAGCTTTCTTTTTTCATCAAAGCAAAAGAGGCAATAACATGGTTTTTGCTCCAATGAAGGGTTAATGCCTGAAACAGCAGTTTCTCCTTGCTTCCCATGGCTGTTGCATACCTCGATTAATTTCCTGTTGGTTTCAGCCACTGACATACTTTTGTATAACTTTTAATGCCCCCCTCCCACTGGAAGTGGTGACATGCCATACACACAGTACTTACATAAAGAGAATTGGGGTTCTCCCCATCCTGAACCCCCAAGTCAATGAATCTTTTTTTCTTTTTTTTAACCACCTCAAGCCTTCCCAGGCACATATCCAACCCTTCTGTGAAATTGACCATTCTGCAAGTTATACTTTTATATTTCTTTATAATTCTATACAATTACGCCCCACTGTATGTTTCCTCAATATACATAGTTTTGCTTATACGTCGTTGCCAACATGATAGCAACGTACTACTTTCAGGAGTCGAATAAAGGCAATGAAAGCCATTGACAACATTGGGGAGTTGTGGCAGGAAATTACGTCGTCAAATATGAATGGCGAGTGACGAAAACTCTGGCCTGGAATGAATCAACAACTGACGAGGATTTGAAGAGACAGTCCGAGAAATTCAACGCGACATTGTGGGGCTGGCTATTCAACATATGTCCGACGACATAGAGGAGGCGCACGTGGTGGAGTTGCTCGAATCCCATAGAGAAGACTTTTTCCAATGAGGATCTGATGCAGCTGGACCAATAAGCTTTATAGAAGAGGGTGTTACTGTAGAAACACCACCCCTCAATCGATAACTAAAAACATTATCAGAGGCTTCTGATCATATGGAAGCAATAAAGGCAATCTTCAGTGAGGATGATCCAAATGGAGAACGCAGCTCAAAGGTTAACAGGTTGTTAACTGATAACATTGCTGACTTCAAGGAGCTGTACCAGTAGAAGAAAAAGAGAGCTGTCCAGCAATCATTGGATAAATATTTTAAATGTACAGAGAAGAATTGTAACAAACTCAGTTTCATCCTCAGATGAAAGGTCAGACAATCTTGCCCATTTGTCTGAATTCCACCAATCCACACCCCAGCAGCCTTCTCTATAAGCAAGCTCTTCAACCATCTCAGGTGAGTTTTGCCTTATTTATACAATTTATTTTGTGTTTCAAATTTAATTTTAACTCGTAATGCGAGGGTCGGTACAAAAGTAATGCCTCTAATTTTTCAGTTCGTAACCGAAGCGTCGTAGGAAAGCTGCGTGAAATCACACTGAAAGGTTTGTATCTCCCACCCATTTTAAGTTGAGTGGCACTGCAATCGGTCACATGACGACGTCACACCACACTTTCAAAATGGCTGCCAGGCTCGTTGTGCGTATGAAGCAGAGAACAGTTGTGGAATTTCGTACTGTGGAAGAGGTTCCTCCAGTGGATATTCATCGGCGTTTAAAGAATGTGTACGGCGACTCTACCATTGATGTGAGCACCGATGGATGTTGGGCACAGCGTTTCAAGAGCAAGGAAACCAAATGACGACGAGCCTCAATGTGGTCGGCCTGCAAGCGCAGTGACACCGGAAAACAAGAGTCTGATTGATGCCTTGCTGGTATAATGGTAATCGAGCTACATATGTATGCACTTTCGCTGTATTTTTCATTGTAATAGGTGAGAAATAACATCAGCCATTACTTTCGTACCGACCCTCATAATCCATAATGTATCAATTTTGGAACTTGATTGGCTTTTCTTTTCTTTTTTGTGGAACATGATTGACCAGAAATGTCCCCCAGAAACTTAACCCCTATTTATATCATCAAGTCGATGTTAACGTTTGCTTCAATCAACGTACTTTCACTTCGTCACACTTTTCAAGAACTTGGCCTGGGAGAGACAGAAGCTCTTCCATGAGCCTCAACTATATGTACAACAAAAAAAAAATTCTCAACATTAAGTGTGGCCTCGTCTCTCGATGGAGGGCGGTTATAGTCGGGCTGCATTTGGTGATAGAGTGTATTGTGGGTCTTAGGGTTGTAAAGGATCTTAGGGCTATGGAGGGTTTCAGTGGTCTTGTTGGTATTACGGGCTTAAAGGTTTTTCAATAGTATGCAATTAATACACCTACTCACGTTCTGTGCGGACAGACAAATCGACAAATAGGTCCAAATGCCCTCTCCTCTGGTGAGGGTAATTAAGAGGTTAAATTAAACGACACTTCTCATGAGATGACAGAATCTTGCAATATGTGATGGACATACAAACATACGTTACATTTTGAGTTCATTAGCTCATTATTTCACCACCTGGATGGGAATTTTTTTTTTTTTAAAAAGGGCTCCATTCGTTTTTGCGCATCAATGTCATGAATGATGCTGAGTTTCAAAACGATCCATTGAGCCGCCTTGGAGGAGTAAGGAAAAAAACAATAATAATAATAATGTTCATGGACCCATTTGCCTGCCTGAAGGACGTCACTATGGCTTTAACAGCTCATCTCGACTTTGTCGTAGACGAGGTAAAAACTTTGTCATGTAAAAGTTGCCATAGCTGAGTAGTTAGAGAGTCTGGCTCGTAAGCAAGTGGATGCGATTTGATTCCACACAAAGCAAAGTTCGAAATTTTTTTCTTGTTGGATGTGAAAGAGCGTTGCGCACAGACACCGCTCCTTTAATATGCATGTTTATATATATGACACATAATGTAGCATACTTGCCATATTATAAACACTTCATGCCCAACAGGTGTTACCATATAAGGTATAGCATCAGTCATTAATTTTTATTTTTCATGATCATTCCATGGCTTCCCAAATGTCTGTGTGTGCATTTCATTCATCCACATTGTTATCCCCCTGCTTTTGTTCCCTTCTCATCAAAGGTTTGAGGAGCGACGCTTTATTAAAAAGAAAAGAAGGTAAAAACCAAACAGATTCATAGGCATTTTAACCCCTTCCCTGCCATCATTTCGTTAGCCTCCCCGGTTTATTTCATCACATCGGTCTTGCGTTCATATTTTGTGTGGCAAATTGGCAACGCTCTGAATGACTGAAATAGAATAATCCAACACCAATTTGGGCTTGTATTATGCAGTGGCCCTGCCAAAATAAAATGACCATCGGTGATTGCAAACAAACTATTTTAACAATCTGTGATGCAAACAAAATACATCATATTGACTAGATACTACAAGATTAGTATCTGTAGCATGTCCTTTTGGTATCATGCAGTGCTTGAACCCATGAAAGCATCGGATCATTGATATTCTAGGACTGCTGTTGGCTTCATGGTTGAGGTGGCTGACTTCAGATCTTAGGGTCTTGAATTCAAGCTCCTATCAGGCCGTTGAATTAATACCAGGCGAGTTGACTCAGCCTGTCATCCTTCCGAGGTCGGCAAAATGAGTACCAGCTTACTGGTAACGGGGCACTGCATCAGCGGCCCAGCTACGCCCCCAGAAAAGAATGCAGCCAAGCAGCCACAGTCTGCATACGAATAAATAAATAATTAATATTCTTTACGACAGCCTTTCGGCTAAAGGTTTTGCCAAACGTGAAGTAGATTTTGTTGCCGCTCTTGCACATTGCTTCGCAAAGATCGTATTTTCCACAACTCCAGATCATACAAGAAACAATTATCAGGCAAATATGCAAGTAACCATTGATTACCATTATATGAGCAAGGCATTTTGCCATTTGGAAGAATTACTGCAGGGAGATGGTGCCACATTTCCGTGTGCCCGGATGAGAACCACCTCTGCCTGGAAGAGGCGGAATGAACTGCATTTTCTTCCCCGAGATGCACAGGGTCCCAACATGAACACCATCGGACACGTCTGGGAACATGGGTCAGGGGTTGCAGAAATTCCGGTCTCTGCGAAGCAATATGCAGGGGCTGCAGCAAAATCTACTTCGCATTCGGCAAAACCTGGAGCTGAAACGCTGTCATACAGAATATCGATGATTTGATGCCTTCACGGGTTCAAGCACTGCATGATACCAAAGGAGGAGAGGAGATTGGGACCATACTCTGTGCAAAGCGTTGGTGCTGCTTAAGCAGTCTCCTTGGCTATTGGGCACGATCCTGGACATGTCGCCTCTCCGACACAGTATACCAGCAAGCTGGCACTCATTTTGCCGACCTCGGAAGGATGACAGGCCGAGTTAACCCCACCTGGTATTAATTCAACAGCTGAGCGGGACTTGAACTCAGGACCCTCGGATCCAAAGCCCACCACCTAAACCATTAAGCCAACACCAGGGATATACCAAAGGACATGCTACTAGATACTAATCTTGTAATATGTCGTCGATTTGATTGTTTGTATCATTAAAAATAAAGTTTGTTTACAGTGATGTTCATTTTATAATAGCGGGGCCACTGTACATCATCCTATCAATGGTATATTATCTGAGAATACTCACAAACGTACCTTCTTTTGTCTTACAGGCTTGATGAGGAATTGAAAGAAGCTGCAGAAAGCAGGTAATTTGTCGTTCTCACATGACTGAATAATTTATGCCTGACATTGCATGCATCATGCACGTGTGCCTTGTATTCCCTTCCCTGCAGCTATTTATTGTGTAATATGATTGATTAGTGTCGTGCAGCACGCAATGAATTTTGCCGTTGTTTGTCCATACTTGTCAAATATGAATGGGATTGAGACGTGCAGTACATTTGGTGCCATCAAAAAATACAAAATGTACTTTTAAAGAAACTTCATCGTTTATAAATAGGCTTTAGCGACAGGACAAAGTGAGAATGGAGTAAAAGGCAGATGAGTTACTTGAACGTTATGCGGTCGAGCGCATACCTGCATCGGGCTGATCGGTTTACGTTTTGTAACGCACTGACAGGCTGGATCTGAATGCAGATATAAACCAAGATCTAATCGGAACTGTTCGTGTCACCGACCTGACTCGTCCAGCATGTTTTGTCATAACTCGTCCACAACTTTTTAAAATATCTTGCTATACATCGTTTTGGCCCCATCTCCCAATCAACGGTGAAGAATCACTTCAGAAAATAAATTTTAAAATTCTGGAATCCGGATCCGGATCTTCACCAAAATCGAATCGATTCGTCCTTGTCACACGCCCAACCTATCCGCCAAGTTTCATCCAAATCCGTCTACAAATTTGAGATATCCTGCTCACAGACAAACAAACAGACAGAAAGGGGCGAATGCATAACCTCAGTCCACCTTCGGTGGCAGATGTAATAAAGCAGGAAATTTAACAAATAATGATGGTACTGTGGTCGCAAGCTGCGATAAAAGCCGGTTACAGGCTGAAAGGAGCATGTTTATGAGCTTGATTAAACCTTACTGATTATTTTTATTTGACATACGATTCGATTTTTCATCATCGGTAATAACACCCGACCCAAACAAGCCAATGGAAATCTGACAACACACCTGGGCAATGTATAATCAGCAGAGGCCTGCAGGCCTGATATTTTAGGCACACCAGAAAACCAAGATAGTGGCCATGTTGTCTTGGCTGGTTGCCATGGTGGGTGGAATCAAGCGAGAAATGTGGGAGTAGTCGAGTTTTCTTCTTCACTTCCATTTATTAGCGGTGAGGTCTAATGATATCAATGTTGTGTCCTGCCTGCCTTGACCACAATGCTCCTTCACTTCCCCCTGTCCTCTCCACTCTCGAACCAACCCCACCTTATTGATATCCCTCCTCAAACAATCTTCCAATCTCAACCACAGTCTTCCTTTTCCTCCGACCTTACTCCCTCAACCTATCCACTTTGAGCCACATACTCTTCTCCCATCCACATCACGTGACCAGCTCATTTCAGCCGGATTTTTACCAATCTCCTCCCCCAGCTCATCCATCCTCCTGTTCACCCTCTTCACTCCTGCAATCCTCCTGACCTGACCCAGTTGTTCTCGCAGAAATAAGAACAAGAGAGAAAAGTGGATGACAAATTTCTCCAATCTAATTCTGACGGGCACTCGTATCCAGAGTTGGAAAACACAGGTTATTTCAAAATATCTAGACTTTGTACTATAAATGTCTGCACTGCCTAATGGGTAACAGCTGACTGATGACGTGCAATCATTCCATCCCAAGCGAACACCATCTGTTAGGTATTAACAACACTCAACATCTCCCCCCTCTCTGTTATTTAATTAATTATTTTCTGAAATATTAAACATTGTCTACATTTTATTGAGACGCCCTTTAAGCCGCTGTCACACTTTGACGTTTTAGCCAGCGTATGGCAACGTATCAAAATGTATGTAAAACGCTGGCGTACGCTGAACTATTGATGTTTTTTTTTTTTCCAGTTTTGGGCGTATTCATAACGAGTTGGACGTATGCATAACATATTAGTAACGTACACAGAACGTTTTAATAACGTATAGATAACTTTTATACCAACGAATGCTTAGCGTGTTGTTGGCATTCCCAACCTATGCCCAACGATAATCTAACGTATGAATAGCGCGGCAGCGTATCGCTGACGATCATGTGGCGTAGCCTATTAAAAGGCTGCCACTCGACGATTCAAATCATAACCGCACTAGACATCAAAGTGTCAAGCCGCTGTCACACCTTGACGTTCTAGCCAGCGTATGGCGATGTATGAAAAATTTGCCGAACACGCTGGCACACGTCGAATATGTTGTGGGTAAGTTTTGTATACGTTAAGAGCACACTGGCAGACATCGACAAATTTTAAGCATGCTGAAAATTTTTTGACGTATGACGCACACGTTCCGCATACGCTGGCCATAAGTTGTAGGCACGTTATGCGATCATTGACACGCGTCGACACACGTTACTTGTAAGTTACTCATAAGTCGAAACACGTCGAGGTAATGTTTAGCGTACCCGCAACTTATTTCTAACCAATGAGTAACGTGCTTTGAACCTATGTGTAACGTATCTCCAACGCATATTGACGTATGTAGACGTATTTGACGTCTTCCGGACGACCACAGAACTTGCTGAACGTGTTTCTAACTTAGAGCTACCGTATAATGGCGTATTGGCAGCGTTTAGGGGAATTGGTATATAAAAATGGGGTTCACACAGGAGGAACCCATCAGTGTTCCAGACTCCATGGGTTTTTTTTTTTCTTCGGTATGACTGTGAAGTTGACACTTCGATTTCTAGTGTGGTTATGATTTAAATCGTTGAGCGGCAGCCTATTAATTATATTATATTATAACTGCACGAGAAATCAAAGTGTCAACATCACCGTCATGCCGAAGAAAAAAAAAAACAATGGAGTCTGGAACACTGACACTAACCATTACCTTGACGTGTTTCGACTTATGAGTAACTTACAAGTAACGTGTGTCGACGTGTGTCAACGATCGTGTAACGTGCCTACAACTTATGGCCAGCGTATGCGGAACGTGCGAGTCATACGCTGGCATACGTCGAAAATTTTTGAGCATGTTAAAATTTGTCGACGAGCTCGGCGTACTACGACGTATGCCAGCGTGCTTCAGCGTGCTCTTAACGTCCACAAAACTTACCCATAACGTATTCGACGTGTGCCAGCATTTTAGACAAATTTTTCATACGTCGACATACGCTGGCTGAATCGTCAAGGTGTGACAGCGGCTTTAAGTTTGTTTGCACTTTCAAGTATCTGTTGTGCCGTTGTGACGAGTAATACCGCAAACAGTTATGTATGGATCGTGGCACGCTGGGAAGAATGGAGGTTCGATCTCTTGGTTTAGACTTTGGAGTTTGTTTCACTTCGCACTGATGCTAGCCTTCACGAGCGTGCATTCCATGGAATGTTTTAATCATCCCATTGTCACTCGCTTTGCTTATTTGTGCAAAGAAGAAGAGGAACACAAACTCATCTCACGATCACAGATGGTGATGAAGAAGATTCTACAACAGCCTTCGCGGCTCCCCCTCAGACTCTGCAACCTCCAATTAGAGAGCTGAACACTGAACAGGCTCCTCCCACCGAGACCATTGGGAGGTGATTACGCATCAGTAGAGAACATCCAATCAGAATTGAAAGTAAGTTTCATGATCTTGATAACTCAAGAAAATAAACTTTATTTTATGTTCTTACTGCAAGAAAATAAGATTTCATGTTCTTAATATTTCTTTTATTCATGAAAACAAACAGCACAAAACGATGCACAAACATGTTAATTAAGGATACAGTTTGGCAAAAGTGGGTGACAAATTTAGTTGAAGTCCCTAACCTTATTTTCCCCTTTACTCCTTAAGGTTTGCGCATCACAGATTTGCAGTTCATGGGGAATTTCAATAACTTAACCCCTGCTAATGGCAAGACTTCCTGTACCAGCGAATAAACCAGTGCACAAGACACTCCCCGTCTACATCCCCACCCTGTACCTGACACAATTCTTAGAATAGTTTGTGCGAGTAAAAAATGAATGTGTGTGGCTGTGAGATTTAATCTCAAACTTCTGATTGGATATAAGGTAAACCATTTTAAACAAATCCCACGAGTAGCAACAGAATGAGAGTTGGTTGAATGGTTGGTCTCCGGTTCCTGTAATTTACACTCATTTGAACTTCCAATAGACTTTGGATCATGTTACCCAGATTGTCAATTGAGATCGAATAGTTTTAGGTGTTGTGGCACAGTATGAAAATAAAATACAATTTGATCCCTGTCACACGTCATAATGTCATGTGTGCCACAACATAAAACAAAATGTAAAAAAATATATATTTAACTTGCATAATCACTCCTTTCTCTGAATATTTGGGCTTGCTTAAAGGTAGAAAGGTGTGAAGGGGAATCCAAAAGTGGAAAGAACACGAATCTTTCCACATCACTGACCCCCTTGGGGTATTATGACCACAAAGCAAGAGTGATGAAAATAAATGAGCCCGTCTTTATTTGTATTAGAGACAGAATAAGATGTGTTTTCATGTGAGAACACTGGGGGCGACCATTCCCAACCACAAGTTGTAGATAGGGGAATGACCCTTAGACATGAGGGTTAACTGCATAAGCAGTCGGGGACAATCTGGCGGTGATTGTTGAGGAGTTTAGTTGGTTAACTGGTGGCATGGTTCTCCTTGTAAATCCTTTGAATAACGATTGATGCAATCACCTGGTGAGTCAGAGGCACCATAAAACCTCTTCCCCGCACTGTCTTGTGGGTTATCCATTTTTGAGTAAGACAAGGAGAACGAAAACTCTGATGGGAACACCAATGGGAAGGAGAAGCTCATTAGGCTTGGTTGCCAATTCTCCTAGTAGCAGATGACTACGAATCGAATTCATCCTCAGTAGCAGTAGCGATGCACCGTAGTCATAGCCAGTTGAAAGCATGATGAGTTTGAAAAACAGCACCAGGGTTTAAACCCATGCCTCAAACTTTCATTTATCTCATAGGTTTACTGGCCTTTATGACAATGAGACTCCAAACCCGCAAGGACGGATCTCATCCTAAATGAGAGCAATGAAAAGACTTTGACACCCTAAGAAACCTTTGTTTCTTGGGCAGCTCAACTGTCGTAGACTTTCTTCCACTTGTACAATTGAATAAGTTAACAAGCACAGAAATGACTTCAATATATCAGCGATTCATATTCAAGAGCATCGATTAGGTCACCAACTATTGGATTCAGATATTCAAAACACCAGAATCGAGCGTGGAGTTCTACGAAAGCATAAACCGGATAGTGTCATCTATCCCTAAACATTCTTGTCTTATGCTTGGAGGGGATTTTAATACCCAGGTGTCGAACGGCTTTTCTTACCATAGCTCCACCAACAGAAATGGACAATTCCTTCTTGATTTCATCCATCAGCATGACCTTTTAATAACTAACATTCTCTTTCAAAAACCCAAAATCAAGACTCTGGACATTCCATGCACCAAACAAAACATCTCAAATTGATTTCATCCTATGTCATAAAAGATGGAGTAACAGGATCATGGATTCTCTTTCTCACTCTTCATCAGACCCTATTGGCTCTGATCACAGAATCGTTTGCGCAAAGGTAAGGTTTAGCGTGAGATCAAAAAAGAACACGAACAGGTCCAGACTTCATTGGGATATTGTTTCCACCGATCCTTGCATAGCCTCCCAAACTGAAAATCAAATTTCTACTGAATGGGATATGTTAGAAAGAAATCAGTCAAGCACATATAAAGATTTTGTTGATATATGTTGGTTCACAACTTTACAAGTTGGTTCGACAACATTGCCACCATGAAAACCTGTTAAAATTAGTGTTCAAGGAACTGCTGAAGTAAACGCTGCCTGTGATGCTGTCCTCAATGCACAACATAAGCTGCATTATGTGATATGTACAATGAAGCCCAGGAAAAGCGGTTTCACAATATTCTGGGGGGCTCTGACAAGGGGGAAATCAATTAGTGCACTCTAACGCCTAGAACCTCGTGAAACTTCTTTCTCGAAAGAAATCTCGAACTGTTTTTAATCCAAGGTGAGAATCGCTTAGATTCCTGGAAAACTCATTTCCAAAAACTGCTCTCTTCTGATAATCCCAACAATCCAATCGATCCCATTTTTGAGGTCAACTCCAACAATGTTTTCATCAGTAGAACTTGACACAGCAATGAAACTGGGAAAAGCCCCCCAGTCTCAATGGCATTCCACTTGAAGTCTAGTGACTTCTGAAGTTAAAAAAAAAAAAAAAACTTGCTGAAATTCTGCAACAAAACGTACTTTGGAAAGCACCCTCCCGAATGGGGGAAGGCAGGTATCGTACCAATACTCAAGAAAGGAAATTTAACGCTTCCTGAAAACCACCATGGAATAAGTTTAACTCAAACAGCAGCAAAAATTTTACAATCGCTTCCTCCTTTACAGAATTTGCCCTGAATTGGAAAAGATCCTACGCCCGAATCAAAATGGTTTAAGGTCCCTTTCGATCTACATCTTCTCAGATCCTAAAATTTCAAACGCATCATTGATGAAGTACGCAATCACCGAAAAGAGGGCATTATTTTCATCGACTTCAGGAAAGCCTTCGACTCCATTGACAGGAATAAACTTTTCCAAATTTTGCATGTATATGGCATCCCTGAGTCGATTGTGAAGGCCATACAAATTTGTATGAAGATGCCTCTGCAGTGGCATTAACTCCTGAAGAAGAGACTGCACCTTTTCAAATCGACAATGGAGTTCTTCAAGGTGACCTGCTCACTCCTTACCTGTTTACCATTGCCTTGGACGATGCCGCAAGAACTGTGATTGAAAACTGGGATGGTTTAATTCTCTCCCGGCATCAAAATAGCAGACATCCAGCCCAGCACATTTCTGACCTTGACTTTGCTGATGACGTAGCGCTCCTTTCAGACATATTAAGCGAAGCTGAACTCCTACTTCACAAGGTTGAAACTGCTGCTCGGTCTATTGGGCTTGCACTCAATGCTGAGAAGATAAAGCATATGCACATCAATCCTTCTGCTGAGTGTGCTCGACGTGCTGTCGCCAGAAGTCTGACAGAGAGAGTGAATGACTTTAAATACCTCGGCTCCTATACCAACATGCAGCATGACTTAGAATACAGAAAAGCTCAAGCTTGGGCAGCAGTTTACGTCCTCCATAAAGTTTGGAGATCTCAAATTCACAGATGGAGTAAGCCAAGGGTCTTCAAAACTCCAGTTGAGTCGATCCTTCTCAATGGGCGCGAATCCTGGACCTTGACCAAAACATTGAAGAAATCGTTGGATGGTACCTACACCTGATTGCTTCGAAAAGTTCTGAACATTTCTTGGCAAGACCATATCACCACTGGGAATCCATATGGTTATTTGCCCTGCATCTCTACTATTGTCAGGGAACACCTTCACCTTGCTGATCATGTGACACGACATGAAGAACTTGCAAAGAAAGTTCTACTCTGGAGGCTTGAAGAACCACGGAGAAGGGGTCACCCCATCACTACCCTGCGAGACATCATCGAGAAGGACACTGGCTTAAGGGGGTGTTGACTTAGTCAATGCTGTGTCTCATCAAGAATCCTGGAAAGATCTCATCATGCCACCATGATAAATGGATGATACGGTTGTGGCCAAACATATTGGCACCCTTGCACTTTTTTCAAATAATGCACCATTTCTTCCAGAAAATTGTTGAAATTAGTTTGTAGTGGAATAAAACAAAGAAAGCTGAATAAATTACTAAATCTTAGCTTATTCCACACAGAAATCCTAAAATGGCTTGGACAATATTATTGGCACCTTTTAGAAGTTGTTCGAAATAATTAGATTTCAAGCAGGTGATTCTCTTTTACTTTGGAATTGAACTCACCTGTGGTGAGTTGCAGGTGCCGACAACATAAAAATCACTCATTCAACCAGTTTGAATGAAAAGAGGAGTCATTCTGCGGTTTTGTGTCACTGTGTGTACAACAATGAGCATGGAGAAAGGAAAGAAAACCAGAGAATTGTCTGAGGAGGTCAGACACGAGATTGTAGCCAAGCATGGACAATCTCAAGGCAACAAGTCCATCTCCAGAAACCTTGATGTTCCTGTGTCCACCGTATGCAATGTTATCAGGAAGTTTGAGGCCCATGGCACTGTAGCCAACCTCCCTGGACGTGGCCACAAGTTAAAACTTGATTGAAAATTGCAGCGAAGGATTGTTCGAATGGTGGAGAAAGCACCTCAATCAACTGCCAAACAGATTCAAGCTGACCTTCAGGCACAAGGTACGACAGTTTCATATCGCACCATTTGTCGCCAACTCAATGAAAGGGTGTTCTATAGAAGGAGACCCCAGGAGGACCCCACTGCAGAGAGAAAGAGAAAGACAGAGACATAAGAAAGCTTGACTGGATTTTGCCAAAACACACCTGAACAAGCCAAAATCTTTCCGGGAGAATGTCCTGTGGACAGATTAGACCAAATTAGAGCTTTCTGGTAAAGCAAATCATCTCTGTTTACAGAAAACAAAATGAAGCCTTCAAAGAAAAACACCTTTCCAACAGTGAAACATGGAGGAGGTTCAGTGATGTTTTGGGGTTGCTGTGCTGCCTCTGGCACTGGGTGCCTTGAATGTGTGCATGGCATCATCAAATCAGGAGATTACCAAAGAATTTTGGAGCACAATGTTCAACCCAATGCCAGAAAGCGGGGTCTCCGTCGAAGCTCATGGGTCTTGCAGCAGGACAATGACCCCAAACACACTTCAAAAAGCACCCAGGAATGGTTCAAGACAAAACGCTGGACTATTCTGAAGTAGCCAGCAATGAGTCCAGATCAAAATCCCATTAAACACCTGTGGGGCGATTGGGAGAAGGAGCCCTTCAAATCTGGGAGAACTGGAGCAGTTTGCACAAGAAGAGTTGGCCAAACTGCCAGTAGAGAGGTGGAGGAAGCTCATTCATGGCTATAGGAAGTGCTTGACTGCAGATATTTTGTCCAAAGGCTGTGTGTGCTACCAAATATTAAGTTGAAGGTATCAATAATTTTGTCAATGCCATTTCTCAGTATATCCTTTGAAATCAGAAAATATAAAGTTCTGAATCAAAAACAAAGGTTCTGTAATATTAACAGTGAAATAAGGAATTGTGGAGACCAAATACTTTCGTCAATTTCAACTTATTTTTCGAGAAAATCCGAGTTATTTGAAAAAAGTGCAAGGGGGTGCCAATATTTTTGGCCACGACCGTATTAAAAAAAAAAGAAAGAAAAAAAAAAAAAGACATGTTCCATCGTAACCAGTATTTATGCCAACTTGTATAAACCAGGGCTGCAATGCTTTAAACTTATTTAATTATGATATGCTTTTCAGCTGTCTGTGATTCAATTACCTCCTTACACTCCATCCCCAAACCTCCTGATACAACACTCAAAAAGAGCAAAACAACAGGATCAGAGGGATTGAAACAATGCATTTTTAAAAATCTAATCTTGTGGAAGGGAGATGCAACACACTGGCGGTGAGGAATAACAATAACAAGGGGAGAGAGAGAGAGAGACAGAGAGAGAAAAAATAACAAAAAAAATATTGTAACCTGCAAGTGAGGGGGGTCATGGTGGTGGAAAAGCTCGTGAATTGGGATGGAGGCTGACTTTAAGTGATGGCATACTCCTACGCTAAAGGAGAAAAGTGTGGAGGGGAATCCAAAGATAGAAACAACACTGACCTTTCCACATCACTGAGCCCTCTTGGAGGGGTCCCTCAAATCGACTTAGAAAGATGGTTCAATAAGCAGGAGAAAAGAAACAAAAGATGGTAAGCAGCACAAGTCTGTTGCTCTCACATCGGAAGCAAGTCGGTGGTCTCCATTTTCCTCCGTCTATTCTCTGATATGGCAGTGGAGGACCTGCTCTCTGTCCTTAAACCCTTCCTGACACCACGAGGATACAGGCATTTTTTGAGTAACCCTCCAAAAAAAAAAGCAACCCCCCCCCCCTCCAGGGTTCAAGCAGTGCACTGCTCTCTCCAGTCGACACCCATCCTGACACATGATCTCTCCTATCTCAACCACCTTACTTGTTAGTTTTCATATTTCCTCTCTTTTCTTGTTCATTCATCCCCTTGATGTTTGCCCTACTATCAGTTCTTGTCCTTGCTCTTTCATGAGCCTTATTCCTCCAAAGAAAATAAACCAAACAAATGTGGATTTTGGAGATTTTACAAAGGTGTTACTGGGAGAGCACATGCATACTTGGAGGACTGGGGTGGGTTAGAGGGATGAAAGAGCAGAGGAAACACCTGAGAGGTGGTTAGAAACAGAGGTCACCAGCCTCATCTGTGATGAGGGCACAGCAGGCCTTGTTTTATTATTTTTCTTTCATATGCAGAACAAGGCTGTGAGAAGCTCGTCTTTGCTGAGGGTGTGGGTGTGCCGCTGATTTAGGGCAGGTATTTGTATTTCTATGTTCGTGGGATTTGTTTAAAAATGATTAACCTTTGATTTTCTCGGAAGTTAGAGATCCAATGTCACAGCCACACATTCATTGTTCACTTTCACAATCGATTCAAAGAATTCTCAGGTGAGGGTGGGGTGTAGACAGAGAGCGTCTGGTACATTGGGTTCTTTGCTGGTACATGAGGGCCTTACTGTTGGCAGAGGTTACGTTCTCGAAAATCCTTGTGAACTGCAAATCCGTGATGTGTCCCCTGTAGATTAGGGCAATTATTTGTAATTTGTTCAGAGTGCCACTAATAGCTTATCCTACTCTTTGTGAAGGACATCATGGGATCTTTAACGTCCACCAACGAATGATGGTGGATGGGGCACCTGGTTTAACGTCTGTCTGAGGGACAGCATACACATTGATGGTCTGCCTGAGAGACACCGGGATAACACTCTGTAGCTGGGTCCGGATTAAAACCCAGGCTTCTGCTTCTTTATGAGACACCAAATATCTTGAGAGCAATCGATTCCACAGCATCAAGCAGAGATCATCTTATATATTATTTCCGAGTTTGTGGTTTCGTGTCGCGCTATCTTCGACTTTGTTCTGCGCTCGAGTAACGTGATATTAGGCTTACATTATCTCAAAGACCATATGAGGTGCATGGTACAAAAAAGTAAATAAAATGGTTCTGAAACAGTGAAATCGTATTACACTTACCGCATTAAAGTAAAATTACTACTTATACTCTGCATCAGTTCCTTTCTCAAACACACCCACCCCAACATGTCGCGCAGAGCGCGGATTATGCTAGTATGATATAACAATGAGTGTGGTCCTTATTTTTGAAATGCATATTGTTGACACTCACCCAATCATTTTGTTCCATTATACAAATAAATAATTAACTCACACCAAATTTAATCCAATATTGATTAACATTTTTAGGAGTTGCTCAATGAAGTTGAAGTTCCACCTTTGTGGCTCGTATTATATCCGAGCAAATACAACCCGTCGCTTTGGTGATGGGAATATTAAAGGGGGTTTGGGAAGAGGGGGAAGGAAGAGAGGGAGGGAGGGGAGAGCGAGAGTGGAGGAGGAGATTCCGGCAGATGTGACGTCCAGTTTAACGCCCATCTGAGAGACGGCATACACCGATAAATCACCATGCCTCTGAAACTCCAGGATGACAGATTTTAGCTGGGTCGGGATTCGAACCCAGGATACACAGCTTCGAGCGAGCGTGCGTACCTCTCGGCGATCCTGCTGTGATGTGGTGATTCGTTGCTTTGTAACAACTGAAAATATTTTTCACTCATTGAAATCATCCAATTTATTTTGCCTTCCTAACTCTGAAAATGTCCCCACGGAGAACCACGCCGTGGTATCGCTATTGAAGCCTCAAGAGCGCTCGCCAAGTGGCTTAACAACTCAAGCAAGCACTCCAATGAAACATTTGAAGAAACTTTTTAAAAAGCAAAACGTTTAATTTTTTTTAATATGCATCTATCGAAACCGAAGCGATGGGTCGTATAATGAAAGAAGACTGCACAAAAAGGCTAAACATGGTGGAAAACAAAATTGCACATTTTCAGCAAGCCAATCACTGCCCAACGCACCGCATGGCCAAATGCAGGAGAATGGGTCCTGAACTTTGTTCAAGCGAATCAATATATTTAGTGACAGTGCGAATATTGTCGAATGCTTACCAAGTGGCTTTAGCACTCCAATAAAACGGTTCATAAGGAACGGCTGGCTTGACAAGCAATTAGCATTCACTGATCAGTCAAATAAACACCATGCACCCTGAGATGCCTGGAATGTCAGGAAATGTCTGAATTGGACAAATGAACACTTTTTAGCAGTCGGAACTACTGCTGAAATCGATGAAGTTTAAATTTTGAAATTCGGCTGAGATTAAGAGATTCCAGAGGTTATGGTTATGGTGGAAATGAAATAAAGCCACGAACGCTGGTGTCTCCAGGTGTCTATAAACACTGCAATGTCCCCAGCGATTCGTAGCTATAATGATCAGGCATTCGATGATACGAGTGAGGAAAGTGGAAAAGAAACTATTGTTTAGAAACCGTTGCAGCCTGTTCCAAGTCAAGGCATTGTTGAGCAGGCCAAAAGAAATGGCAAATTAAGACCCCAGTGAAGTGACCAAGGATGAGCCTTAATAAAGGATAATTAAATAAGGCCGTTAATTATCTTCAAGGGGTGTTTTAATGAACCCATACACCCAATTTTCATTCATGCCTTCCCTTGGAGTTCCCTTAGTGTGCATGCAAAGTTTCAGGCCCCAAGGTTTCATAGTTTTGGAGTTATGGAGGACACACGATTATAGATATGCATATTAGGAATATGGTGAACCTTTCTTGGTGGCATCCATCCTCGTGAAGTTCGATTTATAGCACCTGCAGCCCGGCGTCATGCAAGATGGATAACCAATGCATTACATTCCTTCAAGGTCTGGATGTTTAGGAGACCGTTTTGTCCCACTGGCTGTGGGGAAAGAGGACTCTGACATCCTCCATTGTCAACTCTGCTGTTCCTTTTGTTCTGTTGTGTGCTGATCTGTTCATTGTTCTATCACTTCCACAAACCTCGACTCTGTCTACAATTTTTTTTTTTAAACCTTCATCTTTGTTGTTCGAGTCTACCTAAGGGCATGGTTCATCGAGTGCTCATTACTTCTGCCACCAAAGTTGGGCCGAAGTTATGCTTTTACCCTGTCTGTCTGTTTGTAGGACATCTCAAAAAGTTGTAGACAGATTTGGACAAAATTTGGTGGGCAAGTTGGAGGTGTGATGAGGACGAATAGATTCAATTTTGGTGAAGATCCAGATCTGGATAAGAACATTTTTTTTGAAGTGGTTCTTCACCAATGAGAGATGGGGCCAAGACGATATTTAGCTTGATCGCTCAAAAAATTATGGACGGATTATGACGAAACTTGGTGGATGAATTGGTTAAGTGACAAGAACAAGTCGATTCGATTTTGGTTAAGGGCTGGATACATATCCGGCCTAACGTTGGGATACAAAATGTAAACTATTCAGCCTGGTGGAGGTATGCTCCCCACCAAGTGTCGCTCTCGTACTTTTTATGCTCCTCGTAATAACCTTAACTTCCTACAACATCTTGTTCAATCGGAGAAGGTGAATTCTACCTTTTGAAAATCTGCACGTTCTAAACTTGCTGGACATCCATGGAATCTCAATGAAGAGCTTGTTGGTTTGGCATTCTTCGATTCAGCTCTACCCAGAGTCAAAACGAGCAATGGTGAAGGGACTAAATTAAAAGGAAGGCATGGATTAAAAAAAAACAGAAAAATCCTCCAAGGTGCATCCAGGTGAATATCAGGAAGTCCAGGGACATGTCAAGTGAAGATTGTCAAAGATCACAATAGACTTCTAGTGACTCAAAATTACATCTGATTTTCTGGATTCTGACCTCAAAACATGGGAGCTCAGAGGATTATAAAAGGAGGCACTCAGAGCTGAACAATTCAAGGTGGTAAATGACAATGTTGACTAACATATGGCCCCTGAGGATTATAATGTCATCATGAAAAAGGAAAAACAAACAATTCCTCCTTCAAGCTGTACAGGGACCACATAAGTTGCTTCACCAACAAAGAGAAAACAACATCGATGCAAAAGAAACTAACCACTCCAGGCCACTGCAGTCCAGAACTTTAACCTCATTAAGCAACCTCAAAAGATGATCCAAAATGGAGATTTGACATGTGATGTTTTTAGTACATGAGAACAAAATTATGGGAAGACTATGCTATACATTTCTTCTTCTTCTTTCATTGCAGCACAAGGCTGTGAGCAGCATCTTTGGCCGAGTGTGTAGCTGTGCAGCTGATGCAGTGCCTCCCTGTAGGTTCGGACAGGAATTTGTAATTTTTTGAGGGTGCCACCAATAGCTCATCTACTCTTACCTTCACGAAGGACACCGTTGGATATTTCATGTGCCCAACTCATATCGCAGACAGGACACCTGGTTTAATGCCCATCCGAGGGACAGCACGCACGTAGATGAATCACCCTGCCCGATTGTAGCAGGGTCGGGATTCAAACCCAGGCGAGACAGCTTAGAGGGGAGTGTGCATGCCGAGGTCATCCTTCAAGTCCTCTATACCCTTCAATAGTTTGAAACAAGATACCATCATGAATCCTTTGAAAAGCCTGTTTCACCTACAGGTACAGTCAGTTTCAGATGTTGAAACTTTTTTTTTTTTTTTTTACACAATTTAGAGCAGCTTAAAATTCTGAATTCTCTTTAAATGTCACTTTCAGTACATTGTCAATCTGTGGAAATATGTCTTTAACAAAAAATAATAATAAAAAAGTACTTGCCCACCAGTAAGTCATTCTGCATTTCAAAAGTACAATGGAATTAGCCTGTGCTACATCCACATCCATCATGCCTGTAGCCACCAACACGAGATTGAATAATCCATCAAAACAACTTAATTTTGTTGGTGGGGGTGAGAAAAGTATGATAGGCTCAGGGATATCACAAGGGTGTTATATATATATATATATATATATATATATATATATATATATATATATATATATATATATATATATATATATATATATATATATATATATATATATATATATATTTTATTAAGTTCTGACCTGGACAAACGCCATGATCACGATGACATGACTACAGCCCCAGAATATCCAATCTGGCATCATTGCAATCACTGTGAGGGGTGCATCATTAACCTGTGTGTATATAATTCTTTCTTTTTGGGGGGGGAAGTGGGGGGGGGGTGAGAGAAGGGAAAGGTGTGGTTGAAGGTAGTTTTAAGGTGAAGAATGCACAACATTGATCACACACCATCCTAATGTATTGCTGCATTTGCTTTTACATGTTCTGCATCAGAATCCAACAGGAAGAAGCTGAAGAAATGAATGTGAGGGAAGTCCAGAATACGCACTTTACCCCCTGATTTTATCACCAGCTCATTAATTTCCAATTCTTCACCCCCCTCCCTCTTTTGCCATGTTCAATACAGCTCACTTCTGGTTGCTTGGTTCTCCCTTACTCGAACGTTTCGTTTATTTGAACGATGCACTAGAAAGTTCAGATAAATGTGGGCAGTCTCCCTTTTCTCCAAACTGTAATCCCTGTTCCAACAACACTTAGTACTGCTATTCTTCCCACACTTTCAGTGTAACATTTCACTTGCCAATGGCCCCTTATCAAAGTTTACTCTTGGTTCATCCATTCCCTTACCTCAGCCTAAACTTTCCGCTATAATCCTGTGTTTGGAATGCTCAGTGTTAACAGTTCTTGGTTTTGACCATAAACCTTACATTTACCTGCACTAAAACTGATTTGACCAACCAGCACTTGCACAACAACAGCTTGGAATACAGGCTTCAAATGATTGCCTTCCACCCACCAAACAAAAGGTGTGAACCATTGCCTTTTCACAGTGTTGGTCCCTGATGGTTCATTCGACTGTATTCTGTTGTTCCGATCTGTGTTCCCAATAGGGACATTTATAAAAATTACACCAATCAAGTCGTACTTTATTTACATGCACAACAAAAATAGCAGTGCCCTGTGACTTACCAAATATTTTATGCATTTAATTTTGTATCTACTGTACAAAAATACAAATGGTTGAAATGTGCAACACCATGTATGTGCAATATTTACAAACAGTATTGCAATGAAAAGCGATTAAAGTAAATGATGAAAAATAAATTGTTGTATGCAGTTTATTGTGCAATAATTTTTTTTTCTCTTTCCCTTTTACAATAATGGCAATTGCAGCTGAATATAAACATTGACCCTTTTTTAGCGATCTACCAATGACATCGCAGAAGGTGGTTACACCTGTTACTGTATACCTCCCTCCCTTAAACTCACCCAATACAAAAATCTTCAAACTTGGATAGGATTTGTAAACATATTATCATACAAATATTTTTTAAATTATTTTCAAAAACAACAACCTGGAATTTGTTTACACAAAGTTGGGAAGAGCATCAATTATTTTCAGTCAGAACCTTCATTTGAGTTATTTCTAGCGACCACGATGATGACGACGATGCCACTGCCGCAAACTTTTGCTCGATACATAGCACAAAATATTATCTCACCCAGGATGGAAATCAATGAACAGCGCCATCATGTATGACGATAGTAATAAAACGATTAATAGAAAACACACACAACTATAATTGATGAATAACGGGCTGGTTTCAAAGATCACTATAAAAAGCAGCATCCTGACTCTTACAAAACAGTGTGAGTGGAAACTACCCTGACACATTTCCACAAAGTTCAACACAGTAGATTTTAAATATATACATATATACATATATATATATATTATTGGAGTTAAAAGCCTGAGGAACAGGGTTTGAAAATATCGGCTTTTTGAGTAATCAAGCTCCACGATGGGCCTTCGATTATAGCAAAACAAATAACAATAGTAAAGTGAGAGGGACTGGAGTGAATAGGTGACGTGATATGGTGGAGGAACGTAATCGGTACCTCCGCCACCGAAGGTGGATGGAGGTTATATGGTTATGTTTTCACCTCTGCCTGTCTGTCTGTCTGTGAGCAGGATATCTCAAAAAGTTATAAACTATTCGGACGAAACTCTGTGGATAGGTTGGGTGTGTGACGAGGCCAAATTGATTTGATTTTGGATAAGATCCAGATATGAGAATTTTTTTTTAAGTCATTCTTCACCATTGAAAGGTGGGGCCAAAAATGATACACGTATAGTACGATATCTCAAAAAGTTAGAGACAGATTATGACCAAACTTAGTAGATGAGTTGGGTAGGTGACGAGAACAAGCCGATTAGATTTCGGTTAATTTGTGCAATGCAAAGATATCTTAGACTAATGAACGAAATTTAAAAGCTTTGACAATACATCAGCTTTTAAAATCCCTTTGCTACCCCTCACGGTGGTTTAGAGTTTAGACAATATTCCAAACAACACGCTACAACGACCCTTCCACATACATCGATGAACTCTCGTGTGCATGGTGAATGTTCTTATCAGTCCAGTGACATCTATGTAATAGCATCACAGCATCTCTGTTTACCAACTCTGTGGATACCGATCCCCTTTGTCACGCTATAAACACTGCTAGTCAATATAAATCCACGAATGCCATGAGACCATGAGATCCTGTTAGCCGATTAATCAACGGTAGTCTTCACAGGGCTTGGCGCGCCTTACAATCTGCCTGCTTATCCTTCCAATATCTGCCTGAACAATTGAGTGTTCATTTGAGGTACAGGTATGAGGCCAGCTTTCCACCGTACCCTCGTCATCACTGAATGTCTAACTTGGAGTCCCTCCTGTAAAAGGGGAACAGATAGACCTTTCCCAACTTGCACAAACCCTCATGTGCCTATAATTGAACCTGCAGATAAGTACACCATGTACACAGATTTACAACACCTGCTTTTGCCTTTATTCTTATTTTTATTCTACTTGGTGTTTCAAAATATTTTGATTTTACCTTTATTGTTGTCATGACTGCAGCAGTTTCCGGATCCTTTTTGTACATGTGCGAGTTGTAATCGTTCGCTTTTGGTGTATATATATAATATATTTAGGATCAAATCCAGGCCTCCGAAAAAGTGGGATGTCAACTGCATTGTATATGAAGAAAATAACTTGACATGATTCAGAAAACAAAATAAGAATAAACACAGGCAATCAAGGTAATACACCAAGTAATCAGTTTCATCCCATTATAACAAGGTTATGTAAAAAACCCACAGAAGAGTTTTCTTCCAGTCATGAAGAATAATATTTGGATTAAATTCCAAGATATCAAACCCCGTAGCACCCTTCAATTCCCCAGAGGGCAGGCGACGTGTTTAATATGTTCAAATCAGTATGTCATAAATAAACACCAAACCGCAGACAAAGACAAAAACCGACGAGACGCTTTCGTCAACTTTGTTCCATCCAGTGCTTTGAAACCGTTACATCTTCATGCGTAACTGGTGAGAGTGCTCGAGTAATCCAATCCAGAGATTGACATTTCCACCGCTAAAGGTTCATCGGCTTGAAGTCGCAACAAAAGAAATTTGTACGCGCACGTATCCAAATTCAAAAGTACCCAAATGTGGCCAAAATGGCGGTGCCGCCAAAAGGGATTCATCGGATGCGTAGCCAGCTGGCTTTTCGAAGTTTGCAACGCTCGGATCATTGTAGCTGATACTTGTATAGCCAAGGTTGGCAGCTGAGAATAGCAATGTTTTCTCAAAGTTTAAAATTAGAGAGCATGCATGCATGTTACAGGGGAGAAAAGTTAAATTACCACGATGCTACAACAGTCGTGCACTTATTACATTGTTTGGCCTAAATCATACAAATATGCCGAGAGCCGGGTTTCTTTCGGAGAGTCGCACACTGGCCATCGCTATTTCCACAAATGGTATCAAAAGAATGTTTGTCACCCTGGACCAATGTTCCAAGACATCCGACTGATGAACCAAATTTGGTTATTACCCTGGATCAACTATCTTGTTGTGGACGCCAAGGTGACATTTTGTCGCCTTAGAATCAAAAGGTTCTAACTAACAAAGGTTCAATTGTCAAATAGAGCCTTTTGATTCTAAGGCGACAATTTGTAGGGGTTAAAAACAATTGAAATCTAAAATCTATCGAGTTTAGCAAGACGAATCAGTGTACAGTACATTGCAAGCTGCAATTGTATTTGCTATTCAAGAAAGCAATTCTGTTGACATTTGTGATGTTGACAAAACAGTTTGAGCAAAGGCAAACCTTTAGCCTTAAACACTCAACACGAGTAGAAATACAACCCGCTACCGTGACTCTTACACAGATGCCTGTGGTTGGTCAAGGCTTCTGAGAAAAATTGTGGCAGGCTACATTCGTGCTACAATTTTCTGAGTTACTTCCACGGATGGCAGCTGCATCACCTCGAGCTGTGTTGCCGAATGAAGGACTTACGATTCACCCGATATCCAGGAAAGTAGGAAAACAAACCCACGGGTATGCAGACACCCACATCTTATGAAATTGATCTTCAGCTGCACACCACTCCAAAATACAATTTATAACTTCTACAAATGGGCAGTTCACATAAAGAAATGCCATTGAAAGTGCACTCTGATCAGATACAAAATGAAAAGTTAAAAAAAAAAATCTGAAAAAGAACGAGCAATGACTTTTGCAAAAGCATGAAAGCACAAGTCTGGTCGTAACTCACAGCAAGGAAATGGAGTTACAGCTAAATGCAGAAATCTTTAAATTCTAAACCTCACATTTTTCTACCAGGGCACCTAGAAAATATGATACACAATGTTTGTGGACCATCACCTCAACCGGTACAATGCTCGGTTCCTCAAGTACTCTTCCAGACACTGTACAGCAACAGGATCCACTTTGGTGTCAAATTTGTTTGCAAAAAGGTGATGGTTTTGAATGATCCAGTGGAGGTCCCCAGCACCGTAAACGCACACAGCGCGGCGATGTTCACCTTGGCATGGTGGGTACGGTGCACCCTTTTGTACATCGCCCTCGAGATAATGCCATTTTACAAGCCTAGCCACAGCTTTCATGTCCGATACATGGTACTTTGAATTCGGGGGATCAGATCCCGGAATTCCAGGCATCCTCTGCAGTGTTGCCCAGAGGAACTCATCGGGACTGTACGTGTCCCGGAACCAGTCCATTGCCACACGGGTAACCTCACTGCCAAGGATGTGCTGCACAAAAGCTCGACTTACGATGAAGTACGCACTCCCGGAAAAGACACCACTCGCAAAAGGCGCAGGCGATTTGCTCACATCCGTCTTCACAATTTTCATGGGTGTGCCTTCAATCTTGTAGCTGAAGGCAAAGCGTTTTTTCTTCGCCTCGGATACCGATTCCGATTCGAGGTTGTTCTTCCCAGCAAGAGCTTTCAACTGCTGCACAATTTCAAAGTTGGTTTTGATTGGAAGATCCTGGCCACAGAGGTTCAGGACATACCTCCACGGTTCCGGTCGATTCAACAACTCTTCCATGCAGTTTAGGTCGGCCTGAACACGATACCAGGATGCATAAATTACTGCTTCACGATTACTCACCAAGAACACATTGTCAAAGCAATTTGCAATTCTCTTGACAGCATTAAAGAAGTCGTCAGGGGATTTCTTGTCCACGTGGATGCAGTAAACATTTTGTGGCATGTAGATGGAGCGTAGTAGACGTTCAAACATATCCACACGAGTATGCACGACAATAGAGAATGCAATGGGAAAGTCCATCTCCTCCTGGCTAAGTGGAGCAAAAAAGTAGTGGCGATTGCGCCTAAATGCTCCACAGTGTGCCGTCGCACTCATGTATTCGGCCTCGGTCAATGTCAAATGGTAGTCACGTTTGAATGGCTCTGAGCGCATCTGCAACTTCGCCAAAGCAATTTCCTGCTGGTCACCGTCAAAAATGGCCGTGCAGTTAAAAGTAGCAGCCGGTTTGTTTGGCGGCAGTCTGAGCGATGAATAAATTTCATGCAATGCTGCTGAAGACAGGCCATTTGTTGCTTCCTTGGGGCTGTACTGCAGTGTTTTAGGCGTTGAATTCAACAACAAAAATATGGATAGAAATGTGACAAGAAGAATGGCAGCAATCCATCGGCTGAACCAGTGACGTATCGGAGAGTGAGGTGCATGGAAGCAAAACATCAATGGACAGCACATGGCATGCAAACTTCAATCCAACGTCGGTGGGCCGCTTTCACAAAACTTCCGGTTTCCTAGAGAAACAAAACAAAACAAAATAAATTGTGTCTTTTGACAGTTGACCAAGAAGTTTCCTTGTGAAAAAACAAACAAACACATACATACATACATACATCACTGTGATATGCAAGGAAAGAGGAAGTAAATGTACCAAATACAGTTACTTCCATTTTATCAAACATAAGATTAACCACATATCTAACGGTGTGTATGCTGGAAGTTGAAACTGTGATAATACATTAAATCCTTCAATGAGTAGTGTCTGATGAGTGATGTTGCATTGATGGGTTGACCGACTGCCTGGACACAACTGAGGTTGTTGATCGACTGATGTGGATCCATGACCGAGGTTGTGATTCTGCTGTTTGGAGAGGTTCTTGGCTGAAAAGATCAAAACCTCGAGGAAGAATGGTGCCCGGCTGATGATCCATGTGGTCGGGAAACCATTCAATGGATTACAAGTTGAAGTTCTTACTTTCAGTAAGGGAACTATGTTTTGAGGTTTACAATTTAAATAAAAAGTTGAATATAGGATTTTGTGACGTTAACATTATTTGCAGCAATCATTGAAATTATATTTTAGGAACAGCTGATACTGTACAATTAAAAGTGTGTATATACATATATACTGTGTATATATATATTAGTTATGAATTTTAGAATCGGATCCAGCGAATACACACAACATCCAAGTCTTCATACAGTTATTTCCATAAATGCATGTTCAGAATAGACCCATACCCTTGTCTGGTGTGATTCTAACCCTTTGATGTGTTGAAGGGTACAGAACAGATTCCCTTTCTTATGGGATAACCTTTTCCTCTTTACGACACATTCATGCACGCGAGAGAGATAGCCGTTAGCTCAACGGACTCATTTTACCCCTTTCTGTCAGGACACATTGACTTGGAAATAGACGATTTATTTAGTTTGGACTTAGGGGATATTTGATTAAACACACCACAAGCTTTTTTTGGACAGTTTATTTTGACGGTTGGATGTCACGTGCAGCGATGCGCCAATAGGCAAGCTGTATTTGGCTGATGTCTGCTTGAAGCTCTGCTCACACTGGTCGCCTATAAAATGGACGGGAGGTTGGTTGGTGAAGGTTCCTGACAGTTCCTTACAGTTGGTGACGGCTCCTGACCGTCGGTTACAGCTCCTGACCGTCGGTGACGGTTGGATCGTTCCTGCTGGTTCTGCCCAGTACCTGGCTCTTTGCGTACCTGATTCTTGGTGTCCCTAGTTCCTGGGGGTGACATGACGTCGATTGGTGTTCGAGCCTGTTTGCGGGTGTGCACAGCGAGGACGGGCGCTGGCTGGGGACCATGCACGCTCACACATTTTGGGTTGTTTTAATGGACGCACGACAACTTCTGCCTTGGTAAGCCGAGACCGGATTTCTTTCCCCCCTGAATGATCTGCTGGATACCCATGTCTAGTGTTTAATTGTTAAGTAAAGCATAGTGACAAGCATCTGCTCTTTATTTTTGTTTTTATCAATGCCTGTTGAATTCTTTATTTGTTTGAGATTATTTTGATTGATTTGAATTCATCTATTTACACCACAAGGAAATAAAATGTTCTTCAGTTTATTTATTTTTCTTAATAATAAATTCCTTGTTGACGTTTCAACCTGTCTGTGCTTGTCCTTTACTTCCATTGATCCAGCAATATCCAAACCTAGGTAAACTGGGAGGTAATTCCCAAACTAATTAACCTGTCATGGTCGGCGTGCACCAGCGGTTAACGCTCGGCCACCAAACTAACATCTAATCAAGATAAGATTGGTGCATCACTGAGGGCACGTTCCCTTGTCAGGAGGCCAGGTGACCTCTCGTTAAACCGCAAGTTAGACGGTGGATACTGGAACTCGTGGTTAACTGAATGGCGTTCGTGTTTGTTAAGCAACCCACCGTACCACAAAGTTAATTGTGAGTGGTGGCCCCCCAAGTCCGGTTCTTCTGAGGATTAACCCCCTCATAATACACTCGGTACCTGTGGCCATAACAAATTATATTATAATATATATTATATAAATAAAATGGTGTTATGATTGTGGGGGTAGATGGAGGAATTTAATAGGGAAAACAGCATTGTGTAGAGCTGCTTGGTCCGTCGATGTATAGGAGGCATCTCGATGTGATTAAGTAGGGAACCTGTGAGCTTAGCTTAAGTGTTACGTGTCACCACACGAGGGGGTGGTGTCATGTTAATTAGCTGGGGTTTAAGAATAAACTTCGCCCCTTAAGTATGTAATCGCCCCTCTGTGATTTTTCCCTATGTTTTTATAATTCAAGATCGGCAATAAAGGTGGGGAACACATCCCTAAAACAACCACAAGCGGACAGAAGCCCCACCTTCCCGAGTTTCGTGCAAGCAGGCCATGCCCCGGGAGGCGGAGGATAAATAGGTATGACACTTAGAGGAAGTGTGTGTTGGGGAGCTTCATACTGGATAGGATGAGAGATCGGCAGAGAGCACGCACGAGGTTAGTGTGAGGAACGCACGAGGCAGAGTTTATTTTGGAAGAGAATCAGAGGCGGGAAATTCAGGGCTTGTGCATTTTTGGAGAGCCATGATCAGAGCGGAGGCACAAGGTGCATCATTTGGAGAGGTGAGAGCGAAGGGTGAGCGCACGCGATGTGGACGGTGGCACGATCCTTGAATTCGTGTTGAGGCGATTTGGCTCGCGTGGTGAAGCAAGACACTGGCCTTTGGCTAAAAATTGGGTCAGTGATGATGATCAGTGCATGAAGCCATTACACTGGTGCTCTGAGCCTTGGTGTGGAGTGCTGCTCATGGATTGCCTGGTGTGTGTTTGTCCCGCGACGAGAGAAGCGCCATTTTGTGCGCGTCTGCAGGTGCGAATAGGAGCGCCTCGATTCCAAGTTCCACAAGGACCAACTCTGAGCCAAGCGAAGTATAAAAATACTCGAAAGGAGAGGTTTTTATTTTTATTTTGTATTCCCTGTGTCTGTGTTTGAGTCTGTGTGAGGAGGCGCCTCAACTTTCGGATTTATTATCATTACCCTTTTGAATTATTGTCCTTTGTAAATATTTGCTTATTTTCATTAAATGTATACCTTTTAAGAAGCTGTAGCCATCCGTGTATTTGTTGTGGAGTTCGAGTATAAACCCCCCTTGTGCTGTCCTGGTGCCGCGCCCTTATGCTGTGCTCTTCCACCTCTCTGCCATTGCAGCCCCTTTCCGCGCACGCATCGCAGAGTCTCGGTTGTAGGCCTTCAAAGGAGAAGCTTTGCCATCTGTCCAGGTAGGGGTAACACCACCTGGACAAGACTACATATTATATATATATATATATATATATATATATATATATATATATATATATATATATATATATATATATATATATATATATATATATATATATGTTTATCCTCGTCGCCATGTAATGAATCTGGAGTTTGTTCAGTTACCAAGTTTCTTGTCGAGCACTCCAAGTGGCTGAAGCACTCAAGGAAGTTCTCTATTTGAAACCGGTTGAAAAGGAACGGCTGGCTTGGCAAGCGCTAATGAGCTGCTTGGTAATTGAACACACCCCTGGACAGTTCGACAGCATTCAGTACATTCAAAACACCAAAAAAGGACAGTTGTTTTTTTGTTGGACAAGATTTCAAATATTAATCATGATATTTTCATTGTAATGAAAATGTACCCGAATCAGGTTTCAACGCATTTTCGTTTTTCAAATGTACATAAACTCAAGAGGTGATGTTGAGTGTATGAAAGTGGATGTGTACATGAACATCTATAAAAAAAAATGTCAGTGTGTGTCTGCCTGTCTCTTCCACAACTCCAAAACCATGAAACCTCATGGCCCCAAACTTTGAATGCATATCAAGGGAACTCCTAGGTGGTGCATTAATGAAAATTTGGGGTTTGGATTAATTTAAACACCCCTTTTGAAGGTAATTTAGGGGGTGCTCATCACAAAAAAACAAAATAAGCCTTATGAAGATGATGGCGTGCCATCTTGGTCGGCCCTCTGTCAGCTCACAAGAGTCTTAAGCTGCCACTTTTTGGAGCCTGTTCAACAATGCCTTGGCTTGGAACAGGCCACAACGATTTCTTAACGATGAAGTTTTTTTTTGTTTTTTTCCCCCCCACATATCATTGAATGCCTGATCATCATACCAATGAATCAGCGGATACATTTCAATGCTTATAAATGCCTGGAGACGTCCACGCTTGAAGCTTTTTTTAAATTTCCGCACATGCCATCAGCTCTAGAATCTCAATTTCAGCCGAATTTCAAAATTTAAAATTCTTTATTGGACTTCAGCAGTAGTTCCGACTACTTTTTTAAAAACCCCCCCCAAAAAAACGATTAATTTGATGAATTCGGACATTGCTTGGGCGCTTCTGGGTGCACGAGTTTATATGACCGATCAGCGATTGCTCGTCGCGAATCGCTAATCGCTTTCCAAACCAGCCGTTCCTTAAGGCCCAGTCACACCTTGACGTTTTAGCCAGCTTATGCCGATTTTTGAAAAACTTGTCTAAAACGCTGGCACACGTTGAATACGTTATGGGTAAGTTTTGGAAACATTGAGAGCACGCTGAAAAACACTGCCATACATCGTAGTACGCTGGCTTTCATCGTTGTACTTTGCGGTTGTCCTCAAATTTTAGCATGCTTGAAATTTTACGACTTATGCCAGCGTATGACTCACGAGTTCCGCTACGCTGGCCATAAGTTGTAGGCACGTTACGCGATCGTTGACACACGTTAATTGTAAGTTAATCATAAGTCGAAACACGTCGTGGTAATGTTTTGCGTACCCGAAACTTATTTCTAACCTATGAGTAATGTGTTGTAGGCACGTTACGTGATCGTTGACACACGTTACTTGTAAGGTACTCATAAGTCAAAACACGTCAATGTAATGGTTGGCGTCAGTGTTCCAGACTCCCCGTTTTGTTTTTGTTTTTTTTTCTTCGGTATGACGGTCATGTTGACACTTCGATTTCTAGTGCGGTTATGATTTAAATCGTTGAGTGGCAGCCTATTAATTATATTATATTATAACCGCACTAGAAATCGAAGTGTCAACATCACCGTCATACCGAAGAAAAAAAAAAAAACCAGGGAGTCTGGAACACTGACGCTAAAGGCCCGGACACACCTTGACGTTTTAGCCAGCGAATGCAACGTATTAAAATGTATGTAAAACGCTGGCTTACGTTGAACTTTTGATGTTTTTTTTTAAAGATTCGGACGTATTCATAGCGACTTGGTCTTATGTATAACGCATTGGTAACGGACACAGAACGTTTCGTTGTGTTATAGATAACTTATACCAACGAATGCTGAACCTGTTGTCGTCCTACACAAGCGATGCCCAACGATAGTCTAACTTAGGCATAGTGCGTTGCACGCATCGCCGATGATGTCGTGATGTAGCCTATTAAAAGGCTGACGCACAACGATTCGAATCATAACTGCCGTATAAATGGAAGTGTCAACATCGCGGTCACACCTTGGCGATCTTGCCAGCGTATGCCGACCTAAGAAAAATGTGTCTAAAACGTTGGGGCACGTCAAATACGGTATGAGTAAGTTTGGTATACGTGAGTACAACGCTAAAGTACGCTATCATACGTCATAGTAAGTAGAGTACGTCAAGAAATTTTAAACATGTTCAAAATTTTACGACGTACTCGGCATATGACACACGTTCCGCATGCGATGGGGATAAGTTTTACACACGATATGTGGACGCTTACACACGTCCACAAAGGCTACTTATAAGCGACTCGTAAGTCGAAACACGTCGCGGTAATGTCTTTTTTACGCGAAACTTATTTCTAACTTATTTTTGACGCGCTTTGAACCAATTCTTTACGTAGTCCCAAAACACATCGACGTATGTAGACGTATTCCAATGACGTCTTCCGGTCGACAAAAAAAAATAAATGAACGTGTTTCTAGCTTATAACTGCCATATAAAGACGTGTTCCCAGCGGTTTTGGGAATTGGTATATAAAAATGCTTCTCATAAAAGGGGAACCCAACAGTGTTTTCGAGTCCTTTTTGAGTCGATGTCCATGTCAGCAGTAACAGTATCAGTAACAGTATTAGTATTAGTAGTAGTTTGTTCATGTTGGCAGTAGTAGGTGAGTGTGAGGGGGAGGGTGTGGGTTATGATGGATCGTCCTTGCGTTTAACGATTTAAATGATAAACTCAACGATTTAAATGGCTGCATCTCCACTATTGAAAGTAGACGCTTGCACTCAACAATTGGATTTTTTTTTTTACACTCAACGACTTTTAAATGGTACCACTCACCTATTTTCATTGTTTACAATGAACGATTTAAATTGCTGTCATTCGCCTTTGTTTTTTGACGCTGGCGCTCGGAAATTTTAATCGTTTCTATTGAACGTGCTAAATCGCTCAAACCCCACTATTGAAAGTAGACGCTTGCGCTCAACAATTCAATTTTTTTTACACTCAACGACTTTTAAACGGTACCACTCAGCTATTTTCATTGTTTACAATGAACGATTTAAATTGCTGTCACTCGCCTTTGTTTTTTGACGCTGGGGTTTTGAAATTTGAAGCGTTTCTTCTGAACGTGTTAAAACGCTTAAACTCGACTATTTTAAATAGATGCTGCTGATGGACAATTGGAATCATAGCCAAGCTAGACATCGAAGTGTGAACATCCTCGTCATGCCGAAGAAAAGTTTGAAGAATGCTGAAAATAAGTGTCCTGGCCGTGGCCATGGACGCTGACGCAAGGACGATCCATTATACCGACGTCTTTCAGCCTATGAGTAACTTAAAAGTAACGTCTGTCGACGTGTGGCAACGATCGCGTAACGTGCCAACAACACGTTAATCATAGGTTAGAAATAAGTTTCGGGTACGCTAAACATTACCTCGGCGTGTCTCAACTTATGATTAACTTACAAGTAGCATGTGTTGACGTCTGTCAACGATCGCAGACCGTACATACAACTTGTGGCGAGCGTAGCGGAACGTGTGAGTCATACGCCGGCATACGTCGTGAAATTTCAAGCATGAAAAAAATTTGAGGACAACCAAAAGTACAACGTTTAAAGCCAACGTACAACGACGTATGGCAGTGTTTTTCAGCGTGCTCTCAATGTTATCAAAACTTACCCATAACGTATTCAACGTGTGCCAGCGTTTTAGAAAAAAAAATCAAAAATCGGCATACGTTGGCTAAAACGTCAAGGTGTGACCGGGCCTTAACCATTACATTGACGTGTTTCGACTTATGAGTAACTTGTCGACGTGTGCCAACGATCGCATATCATGCGTACAACTTATTCCCATCGCATGCAGAACGTGTGAGGCATACGGCAAGTACGTCGTAAAATGTTTAACACGTTTAAAAGTACAAGACGTACTCCACTTACTACGACGTATGATACCGTACTTTAGCGTTCTATTCACATATACCAAACTTACCCATACCGTATTCGACGTGCGCCAGCGTTTTAGACGCATTTTTCAGAGGTAGGCATATGCTGGCAAGATCGCCAAGGTGTGACTGCGATGTTGACACTTCCACTTACTACGACGTATGATACCGTACTTTAGCGTTCTATTCACATATACCAAACTTACCCATACCGTATTCGACGTGCGCCAGCGTTTTAGACGCATTTTTCAGAGGTAGGCATATGCTGGCAAGATCGCCAAGGTGTGACTGCGATGTTGACACTTCCATTTCTCCGGCGGTTATGATTTGAATCGTTGTGCGGCAGCCTTATAATAGGCTATGCCACGTGATCGTCGGCGATACGTGCAGCACGCTATGCATAAGTTAGACTATCGTTGGGCATACGTTGTGAACGCTGACAACAGGCTAAGCATTCGTTGGTATAAGTTATCTATAAGACAAAGAAACGTTGTGTGTCCGTTACTAATATGTTATGCATACGACCAACTCGTTATGAATACGTCCGAATCTTTAAAAAAAAACATCAAAAGTTCAGCGCAAGTCAGCGTTTTACATACATTTTTATACTGTTACGTTTGAGGGGGGGTATGCATTCAAAGGGTAATGAGGATGTTTAATTAGGTATGCCATGCTGTTCGAGTTTACCAGGATCTCGATGTAATAAGTAGCAATTCAGTGGTGATAAGTTGTCTAGTAAATGTTCATTTCTTCAAGGGGGGAAATGATAATTGTCACGTAATTAGATAGGGACACGGGATAGGGTAAGTGTGTCTGCGTAAACCCCTTTTGGTATTCTCTGGAGACTGGCCGTGACGTCACAGGACAGTGCAGCGGATGGCTCCGCCCCGTGATCACGATTGGCGGAAGGCGATGGCGGTGGGCCAATAAACGGCTCGATTGGAAGTGACGAGGACCAAGGATAAAAAGGTTCTGTTCGGGGTCGAAAAGGAAGAGGAAGAAGATTACAACCAAAAGATCGTGTTTTTTTGGTGTGGTTCCCTGGCGGCAGAGAGCGTCCTTGTTGTTGTGCTGATTCGATCGTGTTCTTGATCGTGTCTTGGAGCCTTGCCGAGCCTCGTGCCTCACCTTGGTTGGCTCTGGGGTTCTGCTGACTAGGAGTACGGGGTCGAACGGCGGGCGGACCTGCCTCCCTCTCTTGCTCGCAACTTGGCGCCAGAACTGGTTCCCTGGCGGCTGTAAGCCGACTTGGGCCAAGACCAGGAGGTCGACAGGTTTCTCCTGCCCCCCCTGACGAGAGCAAGGCCAGCTCGTCCGACGCCGATCCAGGGACAGTTGCGTCCATACCACGGTCCAGCCTGACCACCAGAAATAGCTGTTGTGTGTGTGTGTGTGTGTGTGTGTGTGTGTGTGTGTGTGTGTGTGTGTGTGTGTGTGTGTGTGTGTGTGTGTGTGTGTGTGTGTGTGTGTGTGTGTGTGTGTGTGTGTGTTTGGCGCCTTAGAGGGATTGAGAACTGTATATTCATTGGAATTGTCTGTGTTTTTCCCCACGCCCGATCCCACACCATCCCGTCGAATCGCCCCGGATCCCTCTTCTTGCCGAGTCTTGTTATTTCTGGTAATAATTAGAAAAACAAATAAACATCATCAACTCAGTGAAAAGCGACTCGTGCCACCTTCCTCGTCCCGTTTGCGGTAGAGCGATTAGAACCGCAATCTTTGGGTTGTAAAGGATAAACCGCCTCCATCGTTTCGGCTCATTCTACGTTGGTGGGACTGTTCAAGTCCCGTGGACGTCACATTGGTGTCAGGGTGTTGGATGTTCGAACCCCTCTAAATTATATTTGGTATCGGGAGAATATACCAAGATTAAAATCTCGCCACGAATTGGAATATAAAATTACTACAGAAAAGCGCGCGAGCGCGGGAAAATTTTGGCGGGATTTTTCAAATTTAAATTAATTGGCGGCAAACGGGACTTCTGCACCATGGCGGATGTGCAGATGTTTGAGGAGGAAGGCCACGTGTCTGGCAGCGAGTCGGGGGAAGAGGGGAGAGACGGGGGTCGGGTTGGAACCTCCCCCATTCCGAGCGTGGACCGTGCTTCATTGCCCGTAACGGGGCCGGCAGTGCCGGAAACCGGTGCGATGACAATCCAGACACTGTTGGAACGTTTAATAGGGGACATGACGGCACAGAGGGCAGAAATGACGGCACAGGGGGCAGAAATGACAGATCAATTGGGGGTAATGGGGGTACAGTTGGGTGCACGGATTGATTTCATGAGGGATGAATTGGGGGAAAAGATGGAGAAAATGAAAACTGAGATGCAGGAGTGTGTGGATGTTAAATTGGGAGAAATACAAAGTAAATTTGAGGATAGATTGGAGGAAACAAAGGTAGAAATTACATTGGAGGGGGAAAATATACGGAAAAAATTGGTAGATAAAATTGATGCAACGAACATTCGGGTTGATAAAGTGGATGAAAGCCTGGAACGTCATCGTGCCTGTGTGGATGCTCGTATGCAGCTGCAAGTTGAAGAGTGGGGAGAGCTGAGGAAGCGAGGGATGAATTTGGCGGAGGAGGTAAAAGGATTGGAGGCTCGTTTGGACGAACAAGATAAAATTATGAGCCAAGATGAAGTCTTGGATAAAGGCCTGGTAGAGCCGTCTTTTGTAAGTAGAGTGTCCGGGTTGGTTGAGGAGCAGCTACAAACTCGCGACGGAGCCTTGGAGGAGGTTGTGCGGGCCCAGAAGATCCTGCGGGAAGAGGTGAATTGGTCCATTCAACGTTTGGAACAGGAGGCAAAATTGACCCATGAGACCCTCACCACAAAACATCTTTGGCCACAGTGGGCTCCGAAATTGGATACGCAGCCACAAGGGTGTTTGATCCCTGGGCTGGATTCGGACAAGGGAGAAACTGAGAAGCGGGCCACCGTAAAAGTGATCCCCCTGGTAAATTTCGACGGGTCAGGGAGCGTTGAAGCTTTTCTGACGCAATTTGAGTGCATTTCCCGACTAAACGGGTGGAATGAGCGGGAACGTACAGGGAATTTGGTGGCAACGTTGCGGGGACCAGCCGCAGACGTGTTAAACGTGATCGCGGAGGGGATGTTGACCAGCTCCCACATTTGCGAGGCGTTGAGCCGTCGGTTTGGGTTCGCGGCAAACTGTGATCTGGTGCGGGCCCAGCTCCAGCACCGCAGATTAAAGCCGGGTGAGACAGTGCAGGAGCTGGCACAGGACATTTACCAATCAGTCAGGATCGCTTATCGGGACCTTACAGTGGAGGCGTGGGACAGACTGGCACTCGAGAAATTTTTAGCTGCTCTTCCTGACCCTGAGGTCCGAGCGCTGGTGGAGTTACAGGATCCACCCACCGTTCACCGAGCAGCCGAGTGCGCGGCCAGGCTGGCCTCGTGGAGTCGGCCGGGTCGGGTTCCAGAGAGGCCATCGGTGACGATCCGACAGGCGGAGATCCAGGATCAGGGAGGGGAGCTGGGAGAAATTGGCATTACCCAAATGTTTCAGGAAATTTGCCAGAAACTGTCAAGTTTGATAAGGGGTAATTCGGTAGTTGGTGCGCCAAAGCGGCGGGGTCCAGCCCAGCCAATAGAGCAATTCGATTATGGCCGAGGGGGTCCGGAACCGGAAGAGACATTACACCGATACCCACGGGGGCCTTTTATGGGGAGTTGTTTCCGGTGCGGGCGAAGAGGACACATGCAACGATATTGCCGGTACCCGGCGATGGAGAGACCCTCCAATAGACTTTCAAGCCCGGAGAGGATGAATCCTCCTGCTGAACCGCCAGGTCTATCCGAGATGCCCTTTCATAGGTCGGGTCCGGAGATCACTGTCGGGGGTCCGGGAGACTAGATCGGGCTGAGCATATAGGGCCATGCACGGCTGGTGAGATTGTGGCGAAGTGCCTCCTTTAGTGAAAAAAAAAATGAATTGTGGGAAAATTGGCATGGGTTTGTAAGTTCTGCTGGGTTTTAGAGTGACAATCGGGACAGTGGGTAATTGGAAACAAAGCGGGCACGAGTGGCTGTCCAATGGCTGGTGCGTGGATCGGGTGAGAAGTGCTGTGTGAGTTGTTTTAAGTGAAGAAGTGAAATGTATGGTGCACACATTGTTTTTTTTATTGGGCATGGTGTGGTAACAGGGAAGGTCCTGGTCGGTGAAGTGTTAGAAATGCAGGTGTCACATGTAAGGCCGATGGGGTGGGAGAGTCATGTGGGTTTTGTGGGTGGGGATGATGTGCTTGTCCACAGGGATTGCTGAAGCTCACGGTGAGCGTGAATTGCGACCCCCTTCAAGGAGATTCACCACCTGGTGGCTAATGGTGACAGTGTCTGGAGGCAACTGGGAGAGGGTCTGGTTGGGCGACCAAGGCGGGTAGGACCTTGGCGACCCAGGAAGGCCAGAGGAGCCAGTGAGACCCCTTCCAGAGTGTTGTACGGGATTAGAGCTGATGGCTACCAGGGGGGAGGGAATCAAAGGGAGCAGGGCGGAGAAGCGTCCGGGTTGGACTAAAGCTTACCTGTGGGCATGGTTGCACTTGAGATGCCCCCATCATCTTGTGGTAACCCACCCCACGGCCATGACGGGATTCAGCCTGCATGATTAAAATGAGGACCATGACCTAGAAATGTGATGATGACCATGGTGTGAGTGTTGTGAAGATGTGCGAGTCCCACCCGATCCCGCACAACTTGACAGGTGCAGCAAGGGCATGATGTCCGCATAATTTTAGGGCAAGCAAATTTGAAAATTGGCTCCCCAGGTAACGCTGGGTCTATTAGCATCCACTGGGGGAGGCGGTCAAGTGTAAATATCCTGTGAATAGTGTCGTTAAGGCTTAGAGTAGGAATGTAAAGTATAAGTGTTGTGTTTTTGTGGAACCTTTTGTTTCCCCTCCCCAGATCACTGGAAGAGTGCTGGGCAAGAGCGATGATCCGGAGGATGGAGTGCAACTTCGCTCAGTGCTCTCATGTGATAAAATAAAAAAAAAAACATTAAAAAAAAAAAACGAATGATTGTTTAGGTGAGGATAAGGCCATAAGGTGGTAGTACATTAAGCAGGATAGGTAAGTTAGCTGCGACTCGCTGCCCATTGCCCCTCCTACTTTATTTCGTTAGGTTAATTAGGTGTGAGTCAGTAAGTGTTAAGGCTGGTACGGTAGCGCCTGTGATATACCTTGCAGGAGCTGCGGTACCAGAGGAGGGGGCAGTGTTACGTTTGAGGGGGGGGTATGCATTCAAAAGGTAATTAGGATGTTTAATTAGGTATGCCATGCTGTTCGAGTTTACCAGGATCTCGATGTAATAAGTAGCAATTCAGTGGTGATAAGTTGTCTAGTAAATGTTCATTTCTTCAAGGAGGGAAATGATAATTGTCACGTAATTAGATAGGGACACGGGATAGGGTAAGTGTGTCTGCATAAACCCCTTTTGGTATTCTCTGGAGACTGGCCGTGACGTCACAGGACAGTGCAGCGGATGGCTCCGCCCCGTGATCACGATTGGCGGAAGGCGATGGCGGTGGGCCAATAAACGGCTCGATTGGAAGTGACGAGGACCAAGGACAAAAAGGTTCTGTTCGGGGTCGAAAAGGAAGAGGAAGAAGATTACAACCAAAAGATGGTGTTTTTTTGGTGTGGTTCCCTGGCGGCAGAGAGCGTCCTTGTTGTTGTGCTGATTCGATCATGTTCTTGATCGTGTCTTGGAGCCTCGCTGAGCCTCGTGCCTCACCTTGGTTGGCTCTGGGGTTCTGCTGACTCGGAGTACGGGGTCGAACGGCGGGCGGACCTGCCTCCCTCTCCTGTTCGCAACTTGGCGCCAGAACTGGTTCCCTGGCAGCTGTGAGCAGACTTGGGCCAAGACCAGGAGGTCGACAGCACCACGGTTTCTCCTGCCCCCCTGACGAGAGCAAGGCCAGCTCGTCCGACGCCGATCCAGGGACAGTTGCGTCCACACCACGGTCCAGCCTGACGACTAGAAATAGCTGTTGTGTGTGTGTGTGTGTGTGTGTGTGTGTGTGTGTGTGTGTGTGTGTGTGTGTGTGTGTGTGTGTGTGTGTGTGTGTGTGTGTGTGTGTGTGTGTGTGTGTGTGTGTGTGCGCGCGCGCGCGCGTGCTTGGCGCCTTCGAGGGATTGAGAACTGTATATTCATTGGAATTGTCTGTGTTTTTCCCCACGCCCGATCCCACACCATCCTGTCGAATCGCCCCGGATCCCTCTTCTTGCAGAGTCTTGTTATTTCTGGTAATAATTAGAAAAACAAATAAACATCATCAACTCAGTGAAAAGCGACTCGTGCCACCTTCCTCGTCCCGTTTGCGGTAGAGCGATTAGAACCGCCATGTTTGGGTGATAAACAAATAAACCGCCTCCATCGTTTCGGCTCATTCTAGGTTGGCGGGACTGTTCAAGTCCCGTGGACGTCACAATACTTTGCCATTGCTGGCTAAAACGTCAAGGTGTGACCGGGCCTTTATCAACCGTTTAGTTGGAGTGCTTGCTTGAATGCTGAAGACACTCGGCAAGTGCTCCACAATATTCGCACTGTCACTGAATGTGTCAATTGACTTGAACAAACTTCAGGGCCCATTCACCTGCATTTGGCCATACGGTGCCTCGGACAGCGAGTCGGGCGGTGGTTCGCTTGCTGATAATGTGCAATTTTATTTTACACCATCTTTCCCCTTTTTGTACAGGCAGCTCTGGCAGCTATGAACACTCAGGGTTAGGTTTGGGTGCTCAGATGCTGAGGATTAAAAGTTAAAACATACCGTACTTACTTCCTGGTACATCTTGACATCATAGTTTCACTGTTCCTGTTCAATGTTTCGCCGAGAGCATCAAAGCTTTTAAAATTATGTACGGTATTTAAAAGAGTCTAAACACCTTTCTTTGATTTGTTGGTGATAGACCGTTATTTTTTTAATTCATTTTTGGTTCACCGGTATATTCAGAACACCAATGCCGGTACATCGATATAAAAAAAATATTACATCGATATAACCACCCCCAACCCAGGAGTTTACATCACATCCCCTAACCTCGGAGGCTGTGTTTGTCTGAAATAAGGGCCCTGTCACACCTTGACATTTTAGCCAGCGTATGGCAAGGTATCAAAACGGATGTAAAACGCTGGCGTACGCTGAACTATTGATGTTTTTTTCCAGTTTTGGACGTATTCATAACGTATTAGTAACATACACAGAACGTTTTGATAACATATAGATAACTTATATCAACGAATGCTGAGCGTGTTGTCGGCGTTCACAACCTATGCCCAACGATAGTCTAACTTATGCATAGCGCGCGGCAGCGTATCGCCGACGATCACGTGGCGTAGGCTATTAATAGGCTGCGGCTCGACGATTCAAATCATAACCGCACTAGACATTGAAGTGTCAAGCCGCTGTCACACCTTGACGTTTTAGCCAGCGTATGCCGACATATGAAAAATTTGCCGAATACGCTGGCACACGTCAAATACGTTATGGGTAAGTTTTGTACACGTTAAGAGCACGCTGAAGCACGCTGGCATACGTCGTAGTACGCCGACAAATTTTCAGCATGTTGAAAATTTTTCGACGTATGCCAGCGTATGACACACGTTCCGCATACGCTGGCCATAAGTTGTAGGCACGTTACACGATCGTTTACACACGTTACTTGTAAGTTACTCATAAGTCAAAACACGTCGAGGTAATAGTTAGTGTCAGTGTTCCAGACTCCCTGGTTTTTTTATTTTATTTTTATTCTTCGGTATGACGGTGATGTTGACACTTCGAATTCTAGTGCGGTTATGATATCAATAGTTGAGCGGCAGCCTATTAATTATATTATATTATAACCGCACTAGAAATCGAAGTGTCAACATCAAAGTCATACCGAATAAAAAAAGAAAGAAAAAAAAAAACCAGGGAGTCTGGAACACTGACGCTAATCATTACATCGACGTGTTTCAACTTATAAGTAACTTACAACTAACGTGTGTCGATGTGTGTCAACGATCGCGTAACGTGCCTACAACACGTTACTCATAGGTTAGAAATAAGTTTCGGGTATGCTAAACATTACCTCGACGCGTTTCGACTTATGAGTAACTTACAACTAAAGTGTGTCGACGTGTCTCAACGATCGCATAACGTGCCTACAACTTATGGTCAGCGTATGCGGAACATGTGAGTCATACGCTGGCATACGTCGAAAAATTTCAAGCACGGAAAATTTGTCTAACAGCTTGGCGTACTATGACGTATGCCAGCGTGCTCTTACCGTATACAAAACTTACCCATACGTATTCGACGTGTGCCAGCGTTTTAGACAAATTTTTCATACGTCGGCATACGCTGGCTAAATCGTCAAGATGTGACAGGGCCTTAAAGTTCGGTGTCATCACAAGCATTTGTGTTGATTGCATGTGTGCAGACAACTTGTGTCCACAAGTCTTAGACCCTGGAAAATAAATAAACTGATTAGATAAAACAAAGCACCAACAGCTAAGTGCAGTGTAGTGTATGAAACACTACAATTTGCTTGGGCACAAAAAAGAATAAGAATTTTTGTCCACGTCCTCACGACACGTTGGTCTCTGAAACCCTGTGGAAGGCTACAATAAATGACAAACCAAATAAAAATTCTCAGCATAGTGATGGCATTTATGTGACATCAAATGTAAAATGTGTTCTGCAAAATATCTGCCTGTTTAGTGAGCTGTTATAAATGTAAGGAAAATCAGGGAAGTGAAGGTAAACAGTGTTGCCCAACTGCCTCACTGTCAATTTAACCTTTCTCTTCCATGAAAAGAAATTTTAACAGCCAGTTTCCCAGCAAAATTGCTCAGAACATGATTACAACTTCTTCTTTTACATTTATAAGGAGTGAGGTCCAATGGTATCAAGCTTCTGCCCTGCCTCAACCACAATACTCCTCCACTTCCCCCTGTCCTCAGAAATCTCTCTCCACTCTCCAACCACCCCCACCTGATTGATATCCCTCCTTACACAATCTTCCCATCTAAACTACCTCTTTTCCTCCTTGAACTTATCGGCTCTCTTTGCCATTCAATCTTCCTTTATTCGTACCGAGTGTACAGCCCATCTCAGCCGGCATTTCACCAATCTCTCAGTCAAGCTTATCTGCACACAAATCTCTTCCCTCAGTTCATCCATCCTCTTCACTCCTGCAATCCTCCTGACCCAGTTGTTCTCGCACACCTGTAACCTCTGTTGTCTCTGTCAGTGGCACCGTTTCAAGACTGTAAAGGTAGGCCGGCATCACACAAGTAACCAAAACGTTCCCTTTCAATATCCTTGATATCTTTCAGTTTTGTCTGCCATTACTCCCTCTATCGTCTTCCACATTCGCACCCAGCTGAAACCTCTTCCGCACATCTGCCTCCGACTTACTATCCCCAGTCACTGCCCACCTTCCCCACCTTAGATACTCAAACCCATTTCCCTTTCTAATCCCCTTCATCGATGAGTCCTGTGTCAGAGAGGAGACCTGTCCAGGATTGTAACCCAAAGCCAAGAAACTGCTTGAGCAGAAAAGACTCTCTATGTAGAACACGGCGCATGACGACACACTTATGGGAATCCAACATTCATAAGCATTGCAAACAAGCTGCATCCAAAATGTGCTACACCTTATGTTTTCATCAAATGGGAATACGTTCAAAAAAATAATAAAAATATTTCTGTCTTCGGTTACATATACATACATAATGTGCAAACACACATACATGAGCAAAATTAATGAAAACTCTTTCTCAATCCCAAAAACATTTTGCAACAGAGATTCTTTTCATAACCTTTATGAACTGGTAATGAGCCCCCAAACCCCCAACCCCCAAAAATAAATAAATAAACTTGCTGTCTTGGCATGAAATCTGTAACCATTCATACTTTTTGGACTTGAAGGTAAGTTCTCGATCCAGAAGCAATAAACGTGAAGCAACGTGTGTAGTCATACTGTCAGAGCAATTTCCCACTATACAACGTACTCCTCCACACTCAGAGTGCACAGATCTTTGAACCCAGCAACACGTGTGTATCCGCGGGGAGTTCATTTCCGTCTCTAAATCTCCAGGACGCCAGTAATGGAATGATCTCTTGAAGACGTCGCCATAGACTGCAAAAGGTATTTTGAAGCCACGAACTTGGGATCTCGTAATTATCCTATGAACCACAGGTGAGCGCGTTGTCTCCAAAGTGAGGGGCCAAAGATTTATCTCTTTTTTATTTATTTGTACAGATGGCAGAGGAGGATCAAAGGAGAACCAGGGAGATAAATATATCATGTATATAAATGGATGAATGACAGAAAAATAAGGAGCAGGAGGGGTTCAGCAAGAGAAGAAAAAAAAAAATAATAGGCCAACACATGACAATGGGCAGCACTGGAGGAGTTGGGGGCAAGAGAGAACATATAGAGGGAGTCGGTCTCATAGATGAGAGGAGAAAGGAATTAAGGAATGGAGGAGAGCGTTCAGCTTAAAATTGGGGAAGGTAATGGCGTGGTATTCTGGAAGAATGCTTGTGAGCTGAGATAGGTAAGGGTGGACAAAGGGATGGATGATAGGCAAGAGGAGCGAGACCAGAAGTGACACAACAGCAAACTGAGAATCCACAAACCCGTCTGCAGTGGGCGAGAAGACCTTCCTAAGACTTTGGTTAATTATTATTTAATCCGTATGCAGCTTGTGGCTGCTGGGCTGCATCATTTTCTAGGGGGCTGTGCCGCTGATTCATTGCCCATTACCAGTAAGGTAGTACTCAATTTGCTGACCTCAGAAGGATGACAGGCTGAGTCAATACACCTGGTGTTAATTCAACGAAACAACGGGGGTTTTAACTGAAGACCCTAAGATCTTAAGCAAGCTACCTTAACCGTGAAGCCAACACCAGGCTTAGGCTTGGCTTAATGGTGAGAGATTTTTCCCTTTCTTTGCACACCAAAAAAAAAAAAGTCAAGGCTCGTGGAAGAGCTAGAACACAGAACAGACCAGAAAGAACAATGGAAAGCACAGAAACATACCAGCAGCAGGGAAGAGAAACACCTGGAGGAATAATGAGCGAAGGGAAGAATGAGAGCTAGGAGAGTTGGAGAAGGACACAGCGGGTGAACAAGCTGGATACAAGCTCAAACAGTAAGAACGGGGCTGAAAGAAGAGGAAGAGGGAAAGCCAGAGAATTAAACCACAACATAACAGTGAATAACCACAACACAACATAACCACAACATAACAGTGATGCCTGGTGTTGGCTTAATGGTTTCGGGTGGTGGGCTTGGGATCCGAGGGTCCCGAGTTCAAATCCCGCTCACCTGTTGAATTAATACCAGGTGGGGTTAACTCGGCCTGTCATCCTTCCGAGGTCGGCAAAATGAGTGCCAGCATGTTGGTATACTGTGTCGGAGTGGCGACCCATCCAGGATTGTGCTCAATAGCCAAGGAGACTGCTTCGGCAGCACCAACGCTCTGCACAGAGTATGGTACCAATGGATGGATAACAGTGAAGAAGAAAGATATGAAGATTCCAATACGAGTACTGAACTCCTTGATTGCCACACAGGAAGTCAGATTTTGAGGCAGCTACACCAGCCCAGAGTGGAAACGCATACTCCACAATACGTTGGATTCACCGTAATGATCTCTGAGCGGCTTAGAATGACCAGCTTTCAATGACTACACCTCTTCCATGAGTTGCTGTACACATAAATGTACACAACACAGTTATAACTTTTTTCATAATGTTAAAAGATTCTTCCACTGACCATAAAGCCAAACTCTGCACAGACGCCAATCATTTTCTCTGTCGCTTCCAGCAAGTCACGTGATTCTCCCAAACTGTGAGCGAGTTCTCTGAATGGCTTTTGAATAAAAGTCAAGTTTTAAGTTCCAAAGATTTCTCAGGGGAGACTTTGACCTACTCATATGAAGAGTCTACAACATAAACAGGGAACAAAATAACAAGAAAAATGGTGATGATGAAGTTGATCTATTGTGGGTTTGGAATCGACAACAGTAACAACAGGTTGTTAACTTCGAGTAAACACATTCCCTTGCTAAACGTGTATTGAAAGCTATTTCTGATAATGTAGAATTTCATGATTGGGCTGACAGAATGGCTGAAACTCTCAAGGAATGCACACACGCCTCGAAGCTGTCGAGTCTTGACTTGAACCCCGACCTAGCTATAAACAGTCATCTCGGTGTTTCATCAATGTGCGTCGTCTCTCGGATGGACATTAAATTGGACGTCCCATTTTTCAGCATTAGTTGATGGATGTTAAAGATCACACAGTGTCCTTTACGAAGAGTAGGCAAGTTATCACCGTCACCATGAACAAGTTAGAAATTCCTGCCCTAACCTTAGTCGAATGTCAGGCCTGGCTAGTGGGTTCGTGAAAGAATTAGGCCAAGCTTCCCCTGGTAAACGCCGCAAGAACGTGGGAATAATTGTGGCCGTTAAAGACGAAGAAGATTTTGAAGCTTGAAAACCGAATATTGAATGGATTTACAATGAGCAAGAAACCTTCATTGGTACAGAAAATGTTTTTTTTTTTTTTTGTCTATTATTGGCAATGGGTCATACCAGTTTTTATGAAAAATATTGAACCTCTTGCCTTACTTCTGCAATGGGAACATTTGCCACAAAATGACCCTTTCAAAAATAAATACCTTCTTATTTTTTTTTCCCTTCCCTTTTAAAATTCTAGTACCAATACCCTCCTGAAAGCAGTGCTTGGAGTTACCCAAGAATGTAACTGGATTTTATGGTTATGGCCAAAAAAGTGATGTGTGGGCTTCGTGACAGTACAACCCCTTTTCATATTTTAAGCTTGCAACAAGCGTGTATCCATCCCTTGAGCAAACCAGAAACACATAATCTGGCAAAGCCTCACGTTCAAACACTCTGACCTTGTCTCCTTCCGGCTGGTAATTATTCAGACTGTCTCTGGAGTTCGCTCCCCAGTTCTCCAGTCACTCACCTCAAACACTCAAGATAAGGCACAATGACGTCACTTGGTGTTTGCCTCCAAACCCGAGAGGATCGAGAAAATGTTGGCCAGCCTTAACACTGCCTCGGGGATGGGCCCAGATTGTATCAGTCAGTGCCTGTGTTCCGAAATACTGCTCAGCTTCTTCCACTTATTTTCTTTCTGCTCTTTTCGGCATTTCCTTTGCGTTAGGCTGTGTCCTATCTTCTTGGAAGACAGAAAACATCACTCTAATAAATAAGGAGGGTGCAAAAACACAGATCCTATCGATTAGAGGGCAGTTAGCTAACTTCCAACTAGAAAGCAAAATCATGGAAGTGGTGAACGCATCTGATGTCACATGACATCCTTTTCCTCAAATTGCCTGATTCTTTATCATCAGTTTTGATTACATGGAAAAGTGACAGTGAGGTTACAAGCAACGGAAGTTCTTGTTTGGCAGTAGGGTCTGTATCAGTCTCCTTAATTAGTTATTGGTTAGCCCTGAAGTTCTTGTTTTGAAAAACGTTTACACCTCCACTTAAGAAGTCACCAGAGGCAAAATGTTTTCGGCTTGTTCATACGGCTTGTTCATACGTACATTTGTCAATGTTAATTTTCTCTTTAACTGCTTATCTGATTGACAAATTTTCACCATTCGTGCAACTACTCATGTACAATGTTTTAATGATAATTAGGTCATAGGTCACATGGTGTGAGAGCGATGTTGGAAAAAAAAGGAAAAAGTTTGGACCTCTATTTCCGAAACCACTCGATCGAAAAAAATCGAAACTTGGCACATGTGAAGTGGATTTGTTCTTTTTGACGACGTCATAGGTGCATCTGTTATGATGTCATAATTGCATACGTGGAATGCTTTAATCCAATCAGTATGAAAAATGTTGTCATCGAGGTCTAAATTGTATGGGGGAAAATTTTTTTGATGATGTCATCGATCATGTGGTTCGCCAACCATATTGTTTTTTTTAACATTAAAAAAAAAAACCTTCAAAAATCTTCTCCGAAACAGCTGAACAAATCTAAACAAAACTTTACAGGAATGATCGCCTATCCATGAGGAACAAAAAGTTCTCCACCTAAGTCACAGTTTGGCAAATGAATTTTTTGAAGAAGAAATTCTAACTATCCACATATACTTAACGAAATAACAACTATGGGACTGCTGTATGTGTTAATGCGAATGGTTTCCAGATTCGTAACAATATACGTTTTAAATTGCAACCTGATTGGACACATGGTCTGGCAGCCAGAAGTATTTAATATTTTGAACCTGGGTTCAGGGATTGAAATCAAACTTGGTGTAAGCATGATAACGACGTCATAATGTGGGCGGAGGCATGTCTGGCGACGTCGCGGTCTACCTTTGGGATTTGCGATGCACGGGGAAGCATGGGGAAGCATGGGGATTTGCGATGGCATGCCATCGACTTTGCTCGAGTGTGGTGTTAAAATTGCAAAGAACAAGTTCAATGTGTACTGCTGCAATCCGGGCCTCAACAAGTTCCAGGAATTATATGCCACAGTCCAGACAAGACAAAAGCCGAGACGAGTATTTTATAATCTCCTCCAGCTGACACACAATTCAAATTCTATGAAGCATTATCTACATGTCTAAATACAACATTAAAATCAATGTTGTTACAAACATTGTGATTTTCCTGTACAGTTAGTTAAATTATATGATATATTACTTTCATTAAAGTATGTAAATATGACATCAATGGACTGCACAGGGAAAGTACCCATAATGCTACATTTCCTCCCATTTCTCCTTTCCTGGTCATTCATTCCCCTTGATTGTTGCCTCACTGTCTGTGTGTTGCCAATTTCCCAACACTTGCCTCACTCTTTCACAAACTTCAATTTCATAGAGAAACAAAAATAACCTCCACTTCCTCTTAATCAACGTCAACTGCAAAACTAAGCCTGATGTTGGCTTAAGATCTTCGGGTCATGAGTTCAAGCCCGTTATGACATTCAATTAACACCAGGTGGGTTAACAGCCTGTCATCCTTCCGAGGTTGGATAAATCAGTACCAGCTTATTGGCAACGGAGGCATTGCATCAATGGCATAGCCACATCACCAGAAAACGATGCAGCCAAGCAGCCATAGGCTGCATACGAAAATATAAAAACAAGCAGTCATAGACTAGTACTTACGAAATCGTCAACTTGACCTCTGACCTTGTCTAATAAAAGCTGTCTCGAGAGAAGGTAGCGACGCAAACCAGAAGTTTCTACGATGATTCTGTACCAAACCAGCAAAAATCGAATGTTTGACCTCACTGTGACCTTGACCTTTGACCAAAATCTAATCAGCACTAGCCATCACCCTCCTGAATCACGTGGTGTAATTTGACATTGGTAGCCTATTCCGTTCTCAAGTTATCGTGCCTACAAAACAAACAAACACACACACAAACAGATGACGGAAGTCATCAATATACTTACGAAATCTAAAGATTTCATAAGTAATAAACTGTCAAACTGCAGGCAGGCTGAACATATGAACATGCATTTGCATATCTGCTTTAAATGGTTGGTTTCAACCAGGGTCGATGGCAGTTATGGAGTTCAGTTCATTAGGCAACTGAGACCCAAAGTGGTGGTTGCTGTTAAGTGAAATGTCAACTTCTCCTCACAAATTTTGCGGTTTGGCAGCGCTGGTTTACACACTGCTGACACTCAAAGTTCTTGCGTTGTTCCCACTATGCCAACCTGAGCACCGTTGACACCCTCACAGCTCTTGACACGTTATACCAGAACGTACTTGCCACCGAGACCGTTTCTTTGCCTGAAACGTCTTCAGGGCTCCTCCGACTGATCAGGTGGGTGTGCAGTCTTGCTGAAGTCCACAGGGCGCTTCAACTACGCCAAAGACTCATCGGCTTTAGCAGCACTGGCATGGATTAGAACCCAAGGGTGGGAGGTTGCTCAAATGTGAGTACCCTTACAAGAAACCTCAGCACAGGAGGAAGCCATTAGCCCATCAAAGCCTGCACTATGGTTGTCAACATGTGGTTGTTTGTCCATGCCCTTTCCCTTTAAATGCTGAACATCATGTAAGGAGAAAGCACATACCATGTTTTGTGTTTAAAACAACTCGACCAAGGTTCAAACCACGTATCTCACAGACTCGGAGTGGACGCTCCCAGCATTACGCTACCGAGTTTATCCTTTTGCTTTGAATCACTGCTATTATTGCTTAGCTTGGTTTTTCATACCCTGAATAAAGTTGGTTTATTAAGTTGACAAGTCTGGCGTTCGGCCATGGTTCACCAGTGCTTTACTACGGTGTCCCTCACTATCGACTCCATGACCTTTGCAGCCTCCGATGTTAAGCCGACAAGTCTCTAATTCTCAGGTTCTTTCCGGCTCTCTTTCTTATATTCGGGAGTAGTGTTGGCATCTTTCTAGTCACATGGTAGAACACCATCTTTCATCAATTTGGTGAAGATTAGAACCAGAGGAGTGGCTAACCCCCGAGCCGCCTCCTCGAGCACTCTCGGGCGAATTTTATCTGTATCAGGAGATTCAGTGGTTTTCAGGTTCTCCAGTTCCCTCCTGACCACCTCCTCATATATCGCAACATTGCTTAAAAATAAAATAATAGGCTTCACACTCTGGCGAGGGACCGTTCTCTCATTCTCTCGTTTTCTCTCCTCCCCTCTCTCCCATTCATTTTGTCTCTGTCTCTTGTCTCCTTCAACATGCCTTCCCACAACTCCCCTCAATCGTTCCCTCTCCTCCTCGTTTCATTTTATCCCCTCTCCCTGAGCTTTCCCTGCTGGACCGTGGAACCATAATGGGTGTTCATCCTTGCCTATTTCGTTTGTTTTTGTACGCTTATAATAACTATCATTTGTTTATGATCAAGGCGGTGAGATACTCTCGCTCCCAGTGATGTGAAATTATTGGTTGTTCCCGTTAGGGGTCGCCACAGCGGATCATCCGTTATGATCCACATAATGATTTGGTACAGGTTTTTTACGCCGGATGCCCTTCCTGACGCAACCCTGGTCACCTCGTACGACACAGGGATAAGGATTGGGTTTCGCCATGATTCCGGGCTGCTCTACACCCTCTCATAGCATGGCCCAGTGCAGAGCCCCAGTCCTCAAGCGATCCTCCAACCCAAGCCTCCGAGTAGCCGGATTACAGGCGCACGCCACTACGCCCGGTTGATGTGAAATTATTGGTCTCAGAGTTAAACCGTTTGGGATGTTAAGAGAACAGGTTAAACGTTCAACGCGAACAGTCATCCCAGCTTGTTAGACAAGAGTCGGAGTGTCGCAAACTCATCACCCACATCATTCACCACAACCAGTGCTGGATTAACCATTAGGCAGACAAGGTATGTGCCTTGGGGCCAGCCAAAAATTCTTTTCACATTAAATATTTGTCCTTTTTTTGTCTTAAATATTTTGTTCTTGAATCAGTTCATGTTTTGTCTGGGGTCCATTTCCATGAGCCCGAGATGTAATTTAAAATTTTCAGGCCATTCTCTAAAATTTCAAAATGTGCCTTAGGGCCAGCCGAGGCTTAATCCGGCACTGACCACAACCACCATCACCACATCGGGGTTGTATACCACTTAACGACAGCACTGCACACACGGTAAGAACTCGCGTTCTGACATCGCCAGTGTGATGAATTGAAGGATGTGACGCATGATCACATGTCGCGCGGCTCGCGCACGGGATAGATAAAACCGAGATTCCGCGCGGTCGGTGGGATGGTCCCTGGGGCATTGTCATTTACGGCGGCGGTTCACTTGGTGCTCGTTGAATGATAAGAATTGAGAGTATACCGGACTCCGTGCTAATTGCCGATTTATTTTGCGGTGATCTACTGCACATGTATCCCCTGATGTGCCCGTAGAAGCGGCTTCAATCAAGTGAAATAAAGCCTACACTCCGAAGGTTTTTCCCTCGCATTCATTTCAATTTATTTCACTTGATCCCTTCGGCTCCCTCAACCGACGATGGACAAGATCTACAAACCGGAGAGGTTCGACGCAGACCCAAACGCGACTGACTCGGAAATGAAATGGTCGCATTGGTTCCGTTCCTTCTCACACTATCTGACCATTATTGAAGAGGGAGCCGACAAATTGGCCGCCCTTGTGAATCATGTCTCGCCCAGTGTATTCAGGCTCTTCTCGGAGTGTGACACCTACGACACAGCGATCGACGTGCTGCGGGCGCTCTACGTGAAGCGCAAGAATGAGGTATACATACGACATCTTCTCAACACACGCAGGCAAGCAGCCGGGGAGACAATCGATCAGTTCCTGCAAGCTCTGAGGCAGTTGGGCAAAGACTGCAGTTTCCGGGCCGTAACCGCCGAGGAACACCGAGATGAAGCGACCAGAGAGGCGGTCATCCAAGGGCTCAGGTCAGCCCCCATACGGCAATGCTTACTGGAGAAAGCACAACCCACTCTTGAAAAGGTAGCTGACCAGGCTCGAGCAATGGATACGGCTCAGCAGCAATCTGAGTCATATGGGACACCGATGCTGCTAATGAACGCTGCTACGGCGGAAACTCAAGGAACCCCCTGGGGCACCTCCGACACTGAGGATGGAGATAAACCCGAGGAATCGGATACCCAGACCACGACAAACTCCTCAGCCACTACTTCGGTTGGTAAATGCTTCTTTTGTGGGTACAAAACACACCCCGCAACAAATGCCCCGCCAGGGATGTCACATGCATGAATTGTGACAAGAAAGGGCATTATGCCAGGGTATGCAAATCTACTCTTAGAAGAAATAAACCCACTTCTGCGGCTCTCTACTCACAAAAGAAAGTGACAGCAGCTTCACTGGGGAATCTATCCAAAGTTATCATCAACGTACGAATTAACGGGCTTATGGCTGAGGCTCTGATTGATACCGGTAGCTCTGAAAGTTTCGTCAACAGCTCGCTAGTGAAGGGCAGGAAATGGAAGATCCACCCGACAGACAATACGGTATGCATGGCCTCCACATCACTACAGTCCCGCGTACGAGGGTACTGCAATGTTGAATTGGACGTAAAAGGGTACACGCATCGGGATGCAAGGGTACTGGTGCTTCGTGATTTATGCGCAGATGTAATTCTGGGTCATAATGTCCTCAAGCAGCATGCGAGCGTCGAAATACCCTTTGGAGGAAGCAAACCTCGTCTAATTCTAAATGCTCTGACCACCGCAGAGGTATCGTCCCCCCTGCTGTTTGCTAACTTGTCGCCGGACTGTAAACCGATAGCGATCAAATCGCGACGATATACCACTGCCGATATGAACTTCATCACTTCTGAGACCAAGCGATTACTGGAAGAAGGTATTATAGAACCGAGCGATTCGCCATGGCGCGCGCAGGTGTTGGTGACCACCAGCCAGAACCACAAGAAACGAATGGTTGTCGATTACTCTCAAACGGTCAATCGCTTCACCCAACTCGATGCCTACCCTTTGCCGCGCATAGACGAGATGGTCAAACGCGTGGCCAATTATAAAATATTCAGCACCATCGATTTGCGAAGCGCCTATCATCAAATTCCCATTCGAGAGGAAGACAAACCTTACACCACGTTCCAGGCAGGTAGACGCCTCTATCAATTCAGGAGGATTCCGTTCGGTGTCACCAATGGAGTAGCTTGCTTCCAACGAGTTATGGACGACATCATCTCGGATGAAAACCTCAAAGACACTTTTGTTTACGTGGACAATGTCACGGTGTGCGGTAAAGATCGGGGGGAACATGATATGAATCTGGACAGATTCTTGAGCATTGCTAGAAAATATAATCTGACCCTCAACTACGAGAAATGCGTATTTTCGGCAAGGTCAATTAATCTTCTCGGCTACACAATAGCCGACGGCAAGATTAAGCCCGATCCTGAACGATTGCGCCCACTCCGTGAGCTACCCCCACCTCAGGACCTGCAGACAATGCATCGGGTGATCGGAATGTTCGCTTACTACGCCAGATGGATCCCCCAATACTCTGAAAAAATACATCCCCTAGTGCATTGCAAAAACTTCCCACCAGATGCCGCTGTTGTAAAAGCTTTCCACAGCCTCAAAGATGATATCAGTAATTCCGTGGTATTATCGATCGACAGCTCGGTGCCCTTCGTGGTGGAAACGGATGCTTCCAATCACGCGATCGCCGCGACGCTCAATCAGTCCGGCCGACCCGTCGCGTTCTTCTCGAGAACTCTCTCTGGAAGCGAGCAGAGACACTCGGCAATAGAGAAGGAAGCGTACGCTATTGTCGAAGCCCTGCGTAAATGGAGACATTTATTTACTGGGCAATCACTTCACACTTGTCACGGACCAGCGATCCGTTGCCTTCATGTTTGATGGGAAAAATAACGGGAAAATTAAGAATGAGAAAATAATGAGATGGCGGATAGATCTAGCTTGTTATAGTTACGACATTGTTTACCGGCCCGGGAGGGAAAACCCTGCTGCAGACACCTTCTCTCGGGTCTACTGTTCGGCAACAATCAGTCGGGCTTTGCAAGACCTCCATGAGTCTCTGTGCCACCCAGGAGTTACCAGAATGGCACATTTCGTGCGCAGACAAAACCTTCCCTATTCTATCGAAGATATTAAACAAATGAATGCTTCATGCCCTGTTTGTGCTGAACTAAAACCCAGATTCTATGGCGCTGCTCCCGGCAGGTTGATCAAGGCCACCTCACCCTTCGAGAGACTAAATATCGACTTCAAAGGGCCCCTGCCGACCGAGACAGACAACAGATACATATTCACTGTTGTTGATGAATACTCAAGGTTCCCATTCGCATTTCTGTGCTCGGATATGACCTCGGGCACTGTCGTGAAATGTCTCTCTGACCTCTTCGCTATGTTTGGGAAACCTTCGTACATACATTCAGACAGAGGGCCGTGTTTCATGTCGGCCGGGCTAAAACAGTTCCTATTTGAGCACGGCATAGCAACTAGTCGAACGACGGGTTACAACCCACAGGGTAATGGGCAGGTGGAACGATATAATGGAGTCATTTGGAAAGCCGTAACTCTGGCGCTGAAATCGAGAGGGCTGGGGCCCGAGCGGTGGGAGGTTATCCTTCTCGACGCTCTGAATTCCATACGCTCTTTGCTCTGTACGTCCACCAATGCTACTCCTCACGAACGAATATTTACTCACCAACGACGTTATGTTGACGGCCAAACGGTGCCCAACTGGATAATCTATCCCGGAACAGTGTTCATGAAACGCCCGGTACGACAAAGCAAGTATGAACCCATGGTGGAGGAGGTCGAACTCATCGATGCTAATCCAGAGTATGCTCATGTCAGACTTCCTGATGGCAGGGAGACCACTGTGTCGGTTCGCCATTTGGCTCCCACAGGTACTCCTCCCGCAGGTACACCACCATCTGGCACTCCTCCCTCTGACATTCCCTCCCCAGGTGTTTCCCCCCCAGGAACTCCACCCGGGAATGGTGGTGACGGAGCTGCCGCGTTCCACCCGAGAGCGATCGAGGAGTCATCCCCGGCACGAGTCGAGGCTCCCCAAGAGGATCGGAAGCCTCCCTCAAGTGAAACCGCCATTTACTCCCGGAGAGGTCGACGGATAAAACCCCCTCGCCGACTCGATCTGTAAAGGGGATTATCGGCATCCTCGATGCTCATGCTCCTATATGCTCATCATATCATATATCGATGCTCATTACCATGCGCCTACAACTCAAAATAATCCTCACTGCTTGGAATGTATGCTTGTGTAGTTTAAATAGTTCGCGCTGCTTGAAATGTATACTCCTATAGCGCTGAAGTAATCATGGTGCGTTAGTTGAGCCTCTA
>NC_140963.1:117940333-117955333 GCF_056783735.1 Eptatretus burgeri | reverse complement strand
TCAATACCGTGTTTTTAGTACGATTGACCTCCGTAGTGCGTATCATCAAATCCCCATCAGAAATGAAGATAAGCCATACACCGCGTTTGAGGCCTGTGGACGCCTTTATCAGTTTGCTCGGGTTCCCTTTGGCGTCACCAACGGAGTGGCTTGCTTCCAACGTATCGTGGATTCATTCATCCAAGAAGAAGAACTGGTTGGAACATTTGCTTACTTAGACAACATTACTATTTGCGGCATGACTCAGGAAGAGCATGATGCTAATCTCACGAAATTTCTTGAGGCTGCGAAGAGAAAGAATATAACTTACAATGAAGACAAATGCATCTTTTCAACTAACAGGCTCAGTATTCTCGGATATGTGGTGGAAGGAGGGGAAATGCGCCCGGATCCTGAACGACTCCGACCCTTGCAGGACTTGCCTGTGCCTCGGGACATGAAATCGCTCCGACGCATCCTTGGCTTCTTTGCCTATTATTCACAGTGGATATATGACTACTCAAGCAAGATCCGCCCACTGTGTGCCACTACTACATTTCCCATGACAAGGGAAGCAGAAGCGGCTTTCCATCTTCTTAAGCAAGACATTGAAGGTTCAGTGGTGAGGGCGATTGACGAATCCATACCCTTCGAAGTTGAGACCGATGCTTTGGATGTAGCAATTGCTGCAGTCCTCACCCAGGCAGGATGTCCGGTAGCCTTCTTTTCCCGAACCCTTCAGGGACCCGAATGTCGTCATGCTTCTATTGAGAAGGAGGCCCAGGCTATTATTGAAACAGTTCGCCACTGGAGACAGTATTTGACAGGCAGACATTTTACTATAAAGACAGATCAACGATCAGTGAGCTATATGTTTGATAAGCAGCATAAAAATAAGATAAAGAATGATAAGTTCATGCGTTGGAGGATGGAATTATCTTGCTATGATTTTGACATTGTGTATCGTCCTGGTCGAGAAAACATTCCCTCTGATACATTCTCCAGGTCTTATTGTGGGATGGCATGTCACGATCGACATTCACTGTTTAACTTCCACGAAGCCTTGTGCCACCCAGGGGTTACCCGCTTATACCATTTTGTGAAATCTAAGAATATGCCATACTCTGTGGAGGATGTCCGGCAGGTTGTTGGATCTTGTAGAATATGCGCAGAATGCAAGCCCAAGTTTCACCAACCAGATAAGACTCGACTCATAAAAGCTACTCAGCCATTTGAGCGTCTCAATATAGATTTCAAGGGGCCTCTTCCAAGTACAGATAAGAATCAGTATTTTCTTAACATTGTTGACGAATATTCACGGTTTCCTTTTGTATTTCCTTGTGCCGACATGACCACTTCCACGGTTATCAAGTGCCTCTGTCAGCTGTTCGCTATTTTCGGAATGCCGGCTTACATTCATTCGGACCGGGGACCCTCCTTCATGAGCAAGGAATTACAAGACTTCCTTGCCAGTAGGGGGATCGCTGGTAGCAGAACTACTAGCTATAATCCTCAAGGGAATGGCCAAGTGGAGAGGTTCAATGGTACCATTTGGAAGGCAATCACAATGGCTTTAAAATCCCGTAATCTACCCATCAAATGCTGGCAGACTATTCTGCCTGATGCTCTCCACTCAATTTGTTCACTGTTGTCTACAGCAACCAATGCTACCCCTCATGAAAGACTTCTGAACTATTCTCGTCGTTCTTCCTCGGGAGCCTCGGTGCCTACTTGGCTCTGCAATCCTGGGCCAGTCCTGCTGAAGCGTCACGTACGCATGAATAAAACTGATCCCCTTGTGGATGAAGTCGACCTCCTCCAAGCAGGACCCCACTATGCCCATATTCGCTACTCAGATGGCAGGGAAACTACGGTCTCTGTTAGACACTTAGCCCCAATTGGAACCCCATCCAAGAGTGAACCCCAAATTCTACCTCAGGCTTCTGAAGAAAATGTAATTTCCCAGGGTAGTCCCCAAGACGCACCCAGCTCAGAGGGGGATGATCTCGTTCCTGATATGGTTCCTGCAACTCCACAGCAATCAGATGCTGTGGATAACCCTCCAGTGCCAAGAACATCCGGTCGCACCATTCGTCCTCCTATTAGACTAGATTTATAGAGATAGATATCTCGGAAGGGGGTGAATGTTGTGATAATAAAGTGCCATACTGTAATTGGCGGCAACGGTAATTGGGCGGATGTGGCAGCACTGTATATGAAGGTCAATGGCTGGTGTTGACACGTATACCACGTACTCCGTGGAAAGTCATGCTGGAACAGTAATGGTATGTTATATACTATATTAGGAATAATGTACTCTGAGGAATGTAATTGGTATTAGAGTATGGAGTTTAACTTCGTTATTATGTGATGCGTATGTGGTATTTGCTTTCAGTATTATGTGTACAAGTTATTGTATTTTGTTATTCTTACCCTATGTATATTTATGTTGTTGTAGATATGCGTATGGGTTTTGTGAGAATAAAGCCGATCGAAAAGGTCTATTGTTGATTACTACAACACTACCTATAAGTTTTTCCTATAGTGCAAAACGACCAAGGCAACAGTTAAAACGATTTTGAGCCGATAGGTATCATGGGGCTTGTGAAGATAGGCCTCAGCGATAGAGGTAACAATCTGTTGTTTATACACCACCCAAATAAGTATGTGGCAGTTTCTCAAGCAGTGTTTTTACCATGGAAGTTACGAAGGTTCTTGCGATTATCTCTGACGATTTTCTCTAAAATTGTGAGTTGGACAGGCAAATGTGACGGATTTCTGTGAAGTCCGTGACAGCATGATGGGGGAGCGGAAAGCTTTAAAAATACTTCTGCTTCAATGTAAGTATGCTCAGCTTTTATGAGCCGGAGGGTGGGGGTGCAAAAATGGGACGGATTTGGAAAGGGGAGGTTGAGGGTTTGGGGAGTGGTTTGAGGACCTTCGATAGGGGTGGTCGAGGAGTGTTGCAGTGGGAGGAGGGGTGGGGATGGGTTGAAGGCTTGAAGTGGAGAGAGGATTATTACTTTAGGGTTGGCAGGATGAAGATTTGAGGTTGGTGGTGGGTGGAGAGTAGGACAGAGTTTGGAATGGGATGTTGAGGCTTTGTTAGAGGGGGAGACTTTTGGTGGGGGGGGGAGGGGGTTGGGTAGTTGTCAGAATTGCATGTGTAAATTTGCAGTGCCTTCAGAAAGTATTCACACCCCTCGACTTTTGTCACATTTTGTTGTTACAGCCTGAACTTACAATGGATTTTATTTTATGGGCAATAACATTTTTTTCAAGTGTGACAATTTATAGCGAGGATGTGAGAACGTGACTTTCCACAGAAAGTCGTGAGTCTCACGGAAAAACGTGAGAGTTCACAGGTGTGCAAATGACTTCACCAATTCTCTGGAAAACACTCTCCCCCTTTTTACAAAGACTCCAGGAAATAAAACAAGCTCAAATGAGCTAAGATCCTCGTCCTCTTAATGATGACGTCATAAAAACTAATATGACGTCATTGTGATGCATCAGGTTTGCGATAAATTATCGATGCTGATGCCCGGCTTGATTCTCGCAAACAAAATTCAAACAGCTTGCCTAGTTTCGGAGATAATGGTATAGGCGATTTCCATTAGCGGCGATATTATGACATCAACTTTTTTTCTAGGAAGAATTTCCAAAATCGGAGATGATTACTGCCTGCGCGTGGGATATCTGCATATACATGGCAAGTTTCACGAAGATCCGACGAAAACTCTGGGTTGTGAAATAAAAAATGTCAAAAAATAGGAATGACGTCATAAAAATTGATATGACGTCATAGTGATGTAGCATATGTACGGTAATTCATCTCTGCTAATGCCCTGTTCGATTCCCGAAAACGGAATTCAAAAAGCTTGCCTAGTTTCGGAGATTATTTTTTTAGGCGATTTCCATTAGCAGAGATATTTTGACGTCATAACTTTTTTTTTTTCTCGGAGGAATTTTCAAAATCTGAGATGATTACTGTCTGCGCCGGGAATTTTTACATATATATGCCAAGTTTCAGGAAGTTTCGATGAAAACTGGAGGCTGTGAAACAAAAAAGTCCACAAGAAGAAGATGAAGAACAACAACGTGAGAAAGACTGAGAGATCCTCCACGAGGATCTAAAAAAGTGTCTGAAAACATGCAGCATGGAAAGGTCGCGACGTCCCTGCAGGTATTTCCTGCAGGTATTTCCTTCTATCCCATCTACACCCTCTAGATTTACATTTTAACATGCCATGATGCTTCCCCTTATAGGCTTATAATCCCTTATAGGCTTATAATCCCTTATGGCATGCCATGATGCTTCCCCTTATAGGCTTATAATCCCTTATAGGCTTATAATCCCTTATAGGCTTATAATCCCTTATGGCATGCCATGATGCTTCCCCTTATAGGCTTATAATCCCTTATAGGCTTATAATCCCTTACGGCATGCCATGATGCTTCCCCTTATAGGCTTATAATCCCTTATAGGCTTATAATCCCTTACGGCATGCCATGATGCTTCCCCTTATAGGCTTATAATCCCTTATAGGCTTATAATCCCTTATGGCATGCCATGATGCTTCCCCTTATAGGCTTATAATCCCTTATAGGCTTATAATCCCTTACGGCATGCCATGATGCTTCCCCTTATAGGCTTATAATCCCTTATAGGCTTATAATCCCTTATGGCATGCCATGATGCTTCCCCTTATAGGCTTATAATCCCTTATAGGCTTATAATCCCGTATGGCATGCCATGATGCTTCCCCTTATAGGCTTATAATCCCTTATAGGCTTATAATCCCTTACGGCATGCCATGATGCTTCCCCTTATAGGCTTATAATCCCTTATTGGCTTATAATCCCTTATAGGCTTATAATCCCTTATGGCATGCCATGATGCTTCCCCTTTAATAGTCCCTGTTTGCTCCAGAAGATAAGGGACAGGCAATAACAGTAATGTAAATAGACTTACCTTTTGTAAACTCTGTGGTATATACCACTGCTGGATGACAGTAAAACGTATCAAAAAGCAAAACAGGGCAGACTATCGATGATGGTAATGGCCTTTTCCCTTTTGAGTCTGTAAAAGTACTCATCGATTCACTCTTCACACGAGTGTGTGACCAGAAATGACTGCGTGGAAATACAACCAGAGTTGGTGTCAAAGCCACCCAATGCTCGCCTGTTTATACATTTATCGTTTTTAAAAGACTAGTCTAATAATTAATATTTTTTTATAAAGCATTGCAGTGAAGTCTGATCCAAATAATTTTTAAGCAAAATATGTATTTGTATATTGTAATCAGTAACAAGAGCGCAAGTGAGCACAATATACGCCCGAACAAGTAGGTATATACGGAACTGTGCTACTACATGGAAAACTGCATCCTGGTTGCCATGGCAACCACTTTAGATGACGAACGAATCTTGCGACACACCGTCTCCACAGTCTGTACCTATGTACCAAATATGAAACGTGAAAGTTTAAAACTTTGGGAGTTCGAGTGCGGACAGGAACGGATGGAAAACAACATCCTGGTTGCTATGGCAACCATTTTAGATGACGAACGTATGTCACGACACACAGTGTCCACAGTCTGTACCTATGTACCAAATATGAAACGTGAAAGTTGAAAACTTTGGGAGTTAGAGTGCGGACAGGAACGGACAGATGGGCAGACAGACAGACAGACAGACAGACAGACGGACGGACGGACAGACGACTGGTATCACATAATACGCCACGATATATATATATATATATATATATATATATATATATATATATATATATATATATATATATATATATATATATATATCGGGTGTATAAAAAAATAGTGTGATAGATAAAAACATTAGAAAGGAAAAAATAACTTGCACCAAAAATTTTAACATTTTCACGCTCACGCTCACGCTCACGGTGGGGGTATCGCTATAGCTCTTTGTTCTTCGAACAGGCGAGATAAAAACAGGTATGTGCTGGCACCTGGGGTCTTTTGACCTGAGGAAGTCCGGCGGGTAGTGGATGAAATGTCATCTGAGACGAAGTCTGCTCTTGCCTGTTTGTTGCAATATTGGCAGGGTAGGTCTTAGTACGAATGGAGAACTATAGTATTGCTGGTGAGGTTTGCGTCGATCTGCGTTGGCAAGGCAGGTCAATCAGTGGGTGTAACAAACAGGACATTGAATGAGGTAGGCTCATCTACCACCGATTATTTTTGAGGTCAACATAGGTCAAATTTCGAAAATTGTCAATTTTCATCCGATTCACTTGAAATTTGAAGAGGAGTTGCATATTTGGTCATTGAATTCACCCACCAATTATTTTTGAGGTCAAATTTGTTTTATGGATTTTGCATGTATCTTGCTTTGCATGACGTATTCTTGTTTGTTTGTCTGTCTCTTTGTTTGTTTGTTTGTATGCAGGATATCTCAAAAATGTTGTGGACGGATCCCAATGAAATTGTGTGGACAGGTTTGGTGTGTGACAAGGATGAACTGATTAGATTTTGATGAAGATCCGGATCCGGATCCGGATCCGACTACTAGAATTTGAAAAGTGATTTCTTCACCATTGAGAGATGGGGCCAAAAATGATACATAGCACGATATCTCAAAAAGTTGTGGATGCATTCGCATGAATCTTGGTGGACAGGTTGGGTATGTGACAAGGAAGAATTGATTCAATTTTGGTGAAGGTTTTTCTTCCTTCTGCTGCTCTTCCTTCGCTCCAATTGGTTCTTCTGACCACGTCCTTGTCAAAGTGGACATCACTCTGGCTGTTATCAGAGAACCACCTCACCGCCGTCGAGTCTGGCATTTCACTCAAGCCGACTGGCAGGGTCTCCGAGCAGCCATCAAACTTACAGACTGGTCTCCTATCACTATTTTCTCAAACATCAACTCATCCTGGGAATTCTTTCAAAGAAACTTGCTCTCCCTCATGCACAGATTTATCCCCTCTCGTGTTCAGTTGTCTTACCCTTCCTCCCGCCCTTGGTTTACTGAAGCTTGTGGTGAGGCAGTTGTCCTGAAACAACTTGCCTTTGCCTCATGGAAAGCAAACCCAACTGAGGGCAATCTCAGTTCTTTCCACAAAGCTCGGAACAAGTGTGTATCTACCCTCAGGAGAGCCAGACAACAACATCTTTCTCATCTCAAGTCTGAACTCTCAAACCTCTCTCCCTCCTCAAAATCCTGGTGGCGTTTAATCAAATCTGTTTTTGGTGTATGTTCCCCCTCCATCCCCTCCCTTACCTCAAATGGCCGCACTGCTGATACCACACGTGATAAAGCTGAATGTCTAAACTCGGTGCTTGCAGCTAAATCTTGTGTCCTAAACCCATCACTATCTCTACCCACTTTACCCAGTTGCACCCAACTGTCCCTGGACTCTGTATCCTTTTCTCCTGACAAGGTGGAGAGCTTGCTTTCAAACCTCGAGTCAGATTCTGCAACCGGTCCAGACGGCATCAGCCCACGTGTCCTCCATGCCTGCTCTTCTGCTCTTGCTCACCCTCTCTCTGTTCTATTCACCCTCTCATTTGCCCAAGGTCATCTGCCATCTGCTTGGAAATCTGCTAACATCACTGCCCTGCATAACAAAGGTGCAAAAACAGATCCCTGTAACTACAGACCAATCAGCCTTCTCCCAATCATCAGCAAGGTGATGGAATCCATCATCGCTTCAGACATGAAATCCTTCCTCTTCTCCAATGGCTTGATTTCCAATCATCAATTTGGTTTCAGACCAGGTCACTCTACCCTGGATATGCTGCTTCTGCTCTCCCATCAATGGATGGAGGTCCTCAATGCCAGACAGGAAATCCGAGCCGTATCCCTGGACATATCACGTGCTTTTGACACAGTCTGGCACCCTGCACTACTCACCAAACTCTCTTCCCATGGTATTCAAGGCCATCTCCACTCATGGCTCGCAGACTTCTTCTCCTATCGCAGTCAACGTGTGGCCCTCAATGGAGTTCTTTCATCCCCTCTTCCTGTGCAGGCTGGAGTTCCTCAAGGTAGCGTTCTGGGCCCTGTTCTTTTTCTGGTTTTCATCAATGATCTCTCGGACTCTCTGGAAAATCCTCTATTTCTCTTTGCCGACGACTCCACCCTCTGCCGTACCATCTGTCATCCCTCAGACCGGCAAGCAGCAGCTTCTTCGCTCACTGCAGATCTGGATAAAATCACAAACTGGTCCAACACGTGGAACATGTCTTTCAATCCAGACAAATCTCACACTCTCACTATGTCTCTTCGAAAGGACCATTTACAAAACCCCCCCATCCACTTTCTCAACAATCCTCTGGAAGAAGTCTTTTCTTTCAAGCTTCTAGGTCTCACTATCTGCCATGACCTTTCCTGGGAAAGTCAGATTTCCAACCTCGCCTCAAAAGCCAGTCGCCGACTGGGAATCCTCCGTCGTGCTAAGTCCTTCCTCGGCCCTCTTGAGCTCCTGACCACTTACAAAGCTTTTGTCCGTAGCCTGATGGAGTACTGCTCTCCCCTCTGGGCTGGTGCTCCTGCCTCCCACCTTTCTCGGCTTCACGCTGTTGAAACCAGGGCATTTAAGATCATCTGCATCTCCCGCAATGAAGCTGAGTCTTTGGGCCTCTCACTCAATCACCGCAGGTTGGTCGGTGGTCTTTCTGTCTTCTACCGACTCCTCTCCAGCCTTGCCCCCCCTGCTCTCTCTGCGATTTGTTCCCACCACATTTCCACAGGGCGCTCAAGGTCCGCCAACAACCCCCTTCTGGTAAAACTACCAAAATCACGAATCACTGCTCATCTTCACTCTTTCATTCCTCTTTTTTCCCGCCTTTGGAATAAACTTCCTCACTCTATTCTTTCCCATTCTTCCCTCCAGGCTTTCAAAACAGCTGTTCACCACCACCTCTTATCTTCCCCCATCCAAATCCTCGATCTTTTCTACCCCCGATAATCCACCCAAGCCCACTTCCTTCATTTCTCCTGCTTTCCTTCCTGAAAGTCCCTGAAATGTCCATCTTCTCTTCGCCATGTTCCCCGTCCCATCCCCATCCCTCTCCCTTCCACAGTTCACCTAATGTGTCTGTTCTCCACTGTTTTGTCCCTTCCACTCCCGCCCCTCTTGTCTCATGCCTCCTTGCTGTGAGTTGTGTGTTAGCCCTCATACGAGCCTCGACCAAGGTATACAAAAAAAAAAAAAAAGATCCGAATCCTGATCCGGATCTGATAATATTTTGAAGTGATTCTTCACCATTGAGAGATCGGGCAAAACTCATACTGTATATAGCACAATACCTGAAAAAGTTGTAGACGGATTCAGATGATACTTGATGGACTGGTTGGGTGTGTAGCAAAGACGAATTGATTCGATTTTGGTGAAGTTCCGAATCCGAATCAGGATCTGGATACGATAATTATTTAAGTTTTTAAAGTGATTCATTACCATTGAGAGATAAGGTCAAAAATGATATCATACTTTATGGCATAATATTTCAAAAATGTATCGGACACAATATGTTCTTGTGGATCAGGCATTGTGTCGTGGATGTATGCGCATTCCTGGGTTCCCTTTTGTTTTAAATTGCATCACAGTACACTGTCGAGATTCCAGTGCGATCCTGTTCTGCCACATAGCACTTATAATTGCAAACATGTAGCGAGCAGCTTCCCTGCATTTTGGCTTCACAAACCTATCGTATTTTTGGTTTTTAGGTTTTTTAATAGATGCTGTGGGTTGTCCCATCCATCATCACAACAATGGTAATAACATCATCACAGCATCTTGCTTGTGAATTTTTTTTCAAAAGAGTGAATGAGACCAATTTGATTTAGTTTTGAAGAAAAGTATGAAGTTTTGAGCAGTGGGAAATCATACACCCCACCCCAAAATGGCATCAGTGCTCTGCCTGGTCAACCAAGCTCTTACCACAGAAGTTTGAAGATGAGAGAGTGTGTGTGTGGGGGGTGGGGTGGGAGTGGGGAGGGGGGGCGGGGGGGATTGGAGGGGGGAGGGGGTTAGGAAAGAGAGAGAAAAATAAATATATTTATATATACTTATGCTACCATGGTACCCGTCACCGGTGGGTTCGTCGACGTCTCACCTCAACTGGGTGTGTATTGGTAGAAACGGGAATTCAGGGTAAATATTTGGTGTGCAGATATCACAGTCTGTGTAGCTGGCAACCTTGGCAACCTCGTTCCATTCCACCAGCGAAGATTTCCAATCCATGCTTGTTGTACCTTCAAATTACCGCTTGGGAGTGAGGGTGATATAATGAAAGCTCAGCTGGGAAACAAATTTCGGCACGTTTTGGGCCTTCTGCCTGACGGAAGATCACCAAAGTTCTTTCCGTGCCAACCGACCACCTACAGGCACCTATCCCTCTCCACATCGCTTCTTCAGTCCCCAACCTGCTCCTCTCTCTGTACTCCTCATCGCTTTGTTTTTGGCAATTTCCATTCGGTATTTCTCACAGCATTTAATTTTGTTTTCCCATTCGATGATCCATCAATCAGTCATTTCAATTTCACTTTTTTTTTTTTTTTTTTTTGTATACCTTGGTCGAGGCTCGTATGAGAGCTAACACACAACTCACAGCAAGGAGGCATGAGACAAGAGGGGCGGGAGTGGAAGGGACAAAACAGTGGGGAACAGACACATTAGGTGAACTGTGGAAGGGAGAGGGATGGGGATGGGACGGGGAACATGGCGAAGAGAAGATGGACATTTCAGGGACTTTCAGGAAGGAAAGTAGGAGAAATGAAGGAAGTGGGCTTGGGTGGATTATCGGGGGTAGAAAAGATCGAGGATTTGGATGGGGGAAGATAAGAGGTGGTGGTGAACAGCTGTTTTGAAAGCCTGGAGGGAAGAATGGGAAAGAATAGAGTGAGGAAGTTTATTCCAAAGGCGGGAAAAAGAGGAATGAAAGAGTGAAGATGAGCAGTGATTCGTGATTTTGGTAGTTTTACCAGAAGGGGTTGTTGGCGGACCTTGAGCGCCCTGAGGAAATGTGGTGGGGACAAATCGCAGAGAGAGCAGGGGGCAAGGCTGGAGAGGAGTCGGTAGAAGACAGAAAGACCACCGACCAACCTGCGGTGATTGAGTGAGAGGCCCAAAGACTCAGCTTCATTGCGGGAGATGCCGATGATCTTAAATGCCCTGGTTTCGACAGCGTGAAGCCGAGAAAGGTGGGAGGCAGGAGCACCAGCCCAGAGGGGAGAGCAGTACTCCATCAGGCTACGGACAAAAGCTTTGTAAGTGGTCAGGAGCTCAAGAGGGCCGAGGAAGGACTTAGCACGACGGAGGATTCCCAGTCGGCGACTGGCTTTTGAGGCGAGGTTGGAAATGTGACTTTCCCAGGAAAGGTCATGGCAGATAGTGAGACCTAGAAGCTTGAAAGAAAAGACTTCTTCCAGAGGATTGTTGAGAAAGTGGATGGGGGGTTTTGTAAACGGTCCTTTCGAAGAGACATAGTGAGAGTGTGAGATTTGTCTGGATTGAAAGACATGTTCCACGTGTTGGACCAGTTTGTGATTTTATCCAGATCTGCAGTGAGTGAAGAAGCTGCTGCTTGCCGGTCTGAGGGATGACAGATGGTACGGCAGAGGGTGGAGTCGTCGGCAAAGAGAAATAGAGGATTTTCCAGAGAGTCCGAGAGATCATTGATGAAAACCAGAAAAGAACAGGGGCCAGAACGCTACCTTGAGGAACTCCAGCCTGCACAGGAAGAGGGGATGAAAGAACTCCATTTAGGGCCACACGTTGACTGCGACAGGAGAGGAAGTCTGCGAGCCATGAGTGGAGATGGCCTTGAATACCATGGGAAGAGAGTTTGGTGAGTAGGGCAGGGTGCCAGACTGTGTCAAAAGCACGTGATATGTCCAGGGATACGGCTCGGATTTCCTGTCTGGCATTGAGGACCTCCATCCATTGATGGGAGAGCAGAAGCAGCATATTCAGGGTAGAGTGACCTGGTCTGAAACCAAATTGATGATTGGAAATCAAGCCATTGGAGAAGAGGAAGGATTTCATATCTGAGGCGATGATGGATTCCATCACCTTGCTGATGATTGGGAGAAGGCTGATTGGTCTGTAGTTATAGGGATCTGTTTTTGCACCTTTTTATGCAGGGCAGTGATGTTAGCAGATTTCCAAGCAGATGGCAGATGACCTTGGGCAAATGAGAGGGTGAATAGAACAGAGAGAGGGTGAGCAAGAGCAGAAGAGCAGGCTTTGAGGACACGTGGGCTGATGCCGTCTGGACCGGTTGCAGAATCTGACTCGAGGTTTGAAAGCAAGCTCTCCACCTTGTCAGGAGAAAAGGATACAGAGTCCAGGGACAGTTGGGTGCGACTGGGTAAAGTGGGTAGAGATAGTGATGGGTTTAGGACACAAGATTTAGCTGCAAACACCGAGTTTAGACATTCAGCTTTATCACGTGTGGAATCAGCAGTGCGGCCATTTGAGGTAAGGGAGGGGATGGAGGGGGAACATACACCAGAAACAGATTTGATTAAACGCCACCAGGATTTTGAGGAGGGAGAGAGGTTTGAGAGTTCAGACTTGAGATGAGAAAGATGTTGTTTTCTGGCTCTCCTGAGGGTAGACACACACTTGTTCCGAGCTTTGTGGAAAGAACTGAGATTGCCCTCAGTTGGGTTTGCTTTCCATGAGGCAAAGGCAAGTTGTTTCAGGACAACTGCCTCGCCACAAGCTTCAGTAAACCAAGGGCGGGAGGAAGGGTAAGACAACTGAACACGAGGGGATAAATCTGTGCATGAGGGAGAGCAAGTTTCTTTGAAAGAATTCCCAGGATGAGTTGATGTTTGAGAAAGTAGTGATGGGAGACCAGTCTGTAAGTTTGATGGCTGCTCGGAGACCCTGCCAGTCGGCTTGAGTGAAATGCCAGACTCGACGGCGGTGAGGTGGTTCTCTGATAACAGCCAGAGAGATGTCCACTTTAACAAGGACGTGGTCAGAAGAACCAATTGGAGCGAAGGAAGAGCAGCAGATATTGTCAGGGAAATTTGTCAAAATCAGATCCAGAAGAGATGGAGTACCATTGGTTGAGATCCGGGTCGGGAAGTTGACCGATTGTGTCAGTCCCAATGAGTCGCAGAAAGCTTTTGCTGAGGTGCCATGGCAGGTGAGAGAGGTACCCACACCTAGCCAACTGGCGTGATGACAATTGAAGTCACCACATAAGAGGAAGAGAGAGTTTGGATGAGAAGATAGAAGATGGTCCATGTTTTCGGATAGTGAGATGTAGATGGAGTCATCACTGTTCGGTGGACGGTACAGTACACATGTAAACATGAGGTAGGAGTGGAGGGGAAGCCGAAGCCAGAGGTATTCCTGGGGGTGTGGGGGAGTGAGAGCAGTGCATGGAGAGTGAGGAATAGAGTCTTTGATGAAGAGAGCAACACCTCCACCAGGACGAGGCTCAGGTCTACATCCGTTTCACTTTGGGTAATCAGTTTCGATTCGTCATCGCACCTTGTGATGTGACGCAAGTGGTGCATGAAAAGGTTATCAAAAACAATTTTGGGGGGAATTTCTTTCGATTTTCTAATGGGTGTAGAGGGGTCTAAAGTGGCTTCAGGGTCTTTGGGGTCATAAAGGGGTCTAAAATGTTTAATGGTGGAAGGGTCTTAAATGGGTCTAAATGTCTAAAGGGGTCTAATGGCAAAAGTGCAAAAGTGGTCTGAAGTGCCAAATGGTCTGAAATTGTCCAAAGGGTCTTAAAAGGTCAAAAGGTCTGAAAAGTGTCAAAAGGGTCGAAGATGGTCGAAACGTCTCAAAAGGATCTAAATGGGTATTAAAGGGTCTAAGGGGTGTAACGATTCTAATGGGGTCTTCAGGCCATACAGAGTGTAAATGAGTGAAGCTGGAGTAAAGAAATTACCTCATAGTGGGGCAACTTAGCATAACAATTGTGCATTTTGTGAGGAAAGCACCAAATTTGGCACACTAGTAGCCTATCATATTATGAACAGATTTGGATATTGGGCCATCTCAAATTCAGCCGCTGATGGCTGTGGCAGCCATTTTCCACTGCCATCAAAAATTTTGAGATGGCCCAATATCTACATCTGTTCATAATGTGATACGCTACGAGTGTGCAAAATTTGGTGCTTTCCTCACAAAATGCACAATTGTTATGCTATATTTATCTAAGTTGCCCCACTATCATGTTCGTCAATAAAGTAACTCTGGAGTGCAACACGGCAATAATTGGCCAAATGACCTCCTCATGACTTTAAAATGTCTATTTATGCGCATCCTGGTTAAAATCTGATCGCAGAAAGTTTTGTCGTGAATCAACTTTGGGAGCTCAAAGCAGTAAGCTCACAAACAAAAAAAAATAATATTTCGGTTTTATAAAGGAGATGAACAACCGATTTTACTGCTGCAGTCTCTTCTTCCTCTTCCCAAGGAGGTGGCCCCCCCTTTTTTTTGTTCCATCGACCAGAACACAGTGAGATCTCTCAGCACGGCCACGGCTAATACGGAAATGCTCAATCAGAACCTCGTTCAAGGTTACGGGAAAGCTCACCCAGAAACGTCCAAAAAGTGCTCTTACAGCTCGTTTTAATATGTAACGAAAAAGGTCGTTTCACGACGGCTCTGTGATTGAATATTTCTGTGATAGTGACCAGAAACCATTTTTAAAAAAAAGAAAAATGGTTGCCATGGTTACCGGCTCCACCCACGACGACATGTCGTCACTGAATTTTTACGCTGAATTCCCGTTTCGACCAACAATAGACACTCCAAAAATTTTCTCATTTGAGCTGAGACATCGACGATGAAATTAATCAAAACATCGACGATCAATTCACGAACAGAAATTAAATCACGATGTTAACTTGGTTCTTCGAAACGAAACGATGCATCTCTATTTGAGGTGTACATTTGTTGAAATTAGCTAAGATGGCAACCTTTTTTTTTTTTCCTACAAACAATCTTTTCACCATTGAGAGTTACGTCTTTCGATGAGCAGTAAAATTACCTTAAAATCG
>NC_140963.1:117925333-117935333 GCF_056783735.1 Eptatretus burgeri | reverse complement strand
GTTGCCGTGTGCTCGCGTAGTCGGTATTAGATCTGCATTGTCGCATTTGCTTTTTGTGTAAAATTGCATTGTGTTTCTTTTCCTTTTCTATGTGCTTTTGGTGGAATTGAATATGTGTGCTTTCCGTTCATCGCGAATAAATGTGCTTTGTGTTGAACTGTTTCCCGCTTCGCTTCGTCATTTCTTTCATTGAATCCTCATCTTGCTTCATGTAAAGGGTTGGTAGTGGGCTGAATACGCCCGATAATTAATCGAACCGTCGAGGTCGATGAATAACACCGCTCGGTTATCCCGATAGTACGGAACGGGTCGCTTAAGTGGCCCGTGTCCGAAGTCGACCTGCGGCGAGGTGCGATCGCCCGGTCTATCCTCCGTGTGGGTACTTAGGTAGGTCGAATTTGGCGAGCAACCCTATCCCACGCGGGGGCCGATTGGCTCGATCGCGGTGAGACCGAAAGGTCCACCCGTGACTGGTTCCCGGCGTTAGTCCGAGAGGGTCACGACTGGATTGTCCGTCCGGTGGGCGACGTGCCGCGATTCGAGTTACGTGGCCGTCAGCACGCCGGCGGGCGCGAATCCGTAACACTGGTGTCAGAAGTGGGATACAAATCCATCGCCCTCCTCGCGGCACTGGTATCGGAGAACAGGAAAACGGGCTCTCCTGTCTCCAGCTAAATTCACGGGAATCGGTCCAGGGGTGAGAGAAGCGACCCCCGATTCCCTCCAAATTACGAGCGAGCGAAATTAACCCTTTAAGAGAAGCAAGATGGCGTCTCAAGGCGAGCGGGAGCCGGGGGTATTAGAAATGGATGTAGAATGTGTAGGATCCATGGCCCAGGATGGAATGCCCGTGCAGGAACATGAACTCGTCCAACTGAACCCAGAGCCCGAAATAGGTGCGGCAGCGGCCGCGGTGTATGACACCTCCCCTCCCCCTCTCCACCAAAACCCTTCCCCAACCCCTGCCGAAACGGCTCACCCAAGCGTACCCGACATGGCCCAGCTAATCACCATGCTGGCAAAAATGAATGCGGATATGAAAAACGAAATGAAAGAAATGAACGAAAAGATGGATACAAATACAAATGAAGTAAAAACGAGGATGGATGCGAATACACAGCAAATAAACGGAATGGAAGCAAACATGAGGGAAGAAATGAAAGAGCTGCGGGGTGAGACGCAGAACATGGGCCGATGCCTGCAGGCGGGCATGAAGGCCGTGACCAGGGAGCTGGGAATGGCGACTCCACGAGTGGGAGCAAACGAGCTGGAAGGGGGTGCAACGGCTGACAGGCCCGCGGTGGAGGCGGGTAAAAAAATAATTCGGGGGGCGTGTTGGGCGAGGGTCGTGACAGAAGAATCGACGGTGACCAGAAGGGAAAAATTAAATGGGGAGACCAAAACGTGTGAGACGAGACACGAGGTGACGACAACGGAAATAATAGTTGAGACAAGGGAGGTAAAGGGTGAAGAGTTGGTAGAGACACGGGAGATATATATATATATATATATATATATATATATATATATATAGTATATATATATATATATATATATATAGTATATATATATATATATAGTATATCTATATATATATATATATATATATATATATATATATATATATATATATATATATATATATATATATGTATATGTATATGTATATATATATATATATATGTATATGTATATATATGTATGTATATGTATATGTATATATGTATATGTATATATATGTATATATATATATATATATATATATATATATATAGATAGTATATATATATATATATATATAGTATATATATATATATATAGTATATAGTATATATATATATAGTATATATATATATATATATATATAGTATATAGTATATATATATATATATATATATATATATATATATATATTATATAGTATATATATATTATATAGTATATATATATATATATATATATATATATATATATATATATATAGTATATATATATTGTTGTGGTTACCAAATTCGCAAACCACCATTCAGGTCCCTTCGGTGAGATATCTCGGTAAGTATATGTGTAGTTAGGCCCAAACCCGTTGTCTAGAGGGAATAAATGTCATTCATGCGTGCTGCGACTCTTCAGGATAGCCGTTTTTCTTTTACTATCTTTATTTTGGACCAACCGCCATTATTACCACCACCAACCACGTCTCAACAGTCGTCACAACATCAACCACCCACCACAACGCCGCTTCACCACAACAGCCACGACCTTTGTCGTCACACCTCGCAACCGTCGCATCGCCACCGTTCTTGCGCCGCTTGTGGGTACCGGTATTGGACTCGTGCAGGGCGCGCGCCGAACAGCGTGTACAAAACCACGGACTTTCCGCTCCAAAAATGGATCAAAAACGACTCACGCCCACTTTTGTTCCGTCCAATCGGTGAGCAAGGGGCGATTTGGCCCCGCCTCCAGGGCGTTGGAGGGCGGTCGCTATATGCAAATTCATGGATCAAAATGCATTCACGCCCACTTTTTCTCGGGCCAATGGGGAGCAAGGTGAAAGGTCGAAGGCAGGGGGTCAAAGGCGAAGCCACGGGGCTTATATAAGCGGCTGCGTTCGTCAGAAGGTCGTGTGTGCGTTGGAAGGAGTTCGCAGGAGGAAGAGTTCGGAGTTGGAGTCGGAGCGAAGAGGACGGAGCTGTGGAGAGGCGGCGGCGGCGAAGGCAGACGAGGGGGTGCTCGCGTCGGTACCGGGAGCTGCACACCAGGGAGGCCGACGGCGCGACCTGGTCGAGGTGGAGACGCTCGTCGCGGGACCCGAGACAGAGTAAAAATCCTCCTTTCCCCGAGCATCAGCAACCCCCTCCTGTTTCCCCCCGCGCTGAGATAGTGCGACCAAGGGGGCCCCCTTCCCACCCCCTACCAGACACTGTCCGCGAGGCCCGCGGAGTTGAGGCACCACCGCCGCTCCGCGTCTCATCAGACGGGTAGGCCCGACACGGTCTCGGCCCCAGGCCCGCCTACCCCCTCATCCTGGAGGGTGGTTCTCTTTTCTTTTGCTTTGGGAATGTGTGTTGTCGGCGCCGTCTGTGAAGTGAAATTGTATAAGTGTTGCCGTGTGCTCGCGTAATCGGTATTAGATCTGCATTGTCGCATTTGCTTTTTGTCTTCTTTTTTATGTGCTTTTGGTGGAATTGTATATGTGTGCTTTCCGTTCATCGCGAATAAATGTGCTTTATGTTGAACTGTTTCCCGCTTCGCTTCGTCATTTCTCTCATTGAATCCTCATCTTGCTTCACGTAAAGGGTTGGTAGTGGGCTGAATACGCCCGATAATTCATCGAACCGTCGAGGCCGACGATAACACCGCTCGGTTATCCCGATAGTACGGAACGGGTCGCTTAAGTGGCCCGTGTCCGAAGTCGACCTGCGGGGAGGTGCGATCGCCCGGTCTACCCTCCGTGTGGGTACTTAGGTAGGTCGAATTTGGCGAGCAACCCTATCCCACGCGGGGGCCGATTGGCTCGATCGCGGTGAGACCGAAAGGTCCACCCGTGACTGGTTCCCGGCGTTAGTCCGAGAGGGTCACGACTGGATTGTCCGTCCGGTGGGCGACGTGCCGCGATTCGAGTTACGTGGCCGTCAGCACGCCGGCGGGCGCGAATCCGTAACACTGGTGTCAGGTCGTGCGATACAAATCCATCGCCCTCCTCGCGGCACTGGTATCGGAGAACAGGAAAACGGGCTCTCCTGTCTCCAGCTAAATTCACGGGAATCGGTCCAGGGGTGAGAGAAGCGACCCCCGATTCCCTCCAAATTACGAGCGATTCAAATTAACCCTTTAAGAGAAGCAAGATGGCGTCTCAAGGCGAGCGGGAGCCGGGGGTATTAGGTATGTGTCGTCATGTAGGATCCATGGCCCAGGTCGGTTCTTTTTATAATTATAACCCCACCACTAACTGTGGTCAGTGGGAGCGGCTTGAGCACGAACTTTGCCGGCAAACGGAGTCGCACAATGGCAGCACGGAGCGGGCTGATATTAATGGCACAGCACGAGGCGTGAGCTCCCAGTCACCGGTTCAAGGCACGTGGTCACGGCATGTGCCATGGCAGGCGTGGCAGGATGACTATGCGAGCATTGGCAGGCTTCAGGCACAATTGGGGGATGTCTTGGAAAAGGTGAAGCGTTATGAAGAATATATCGAGGAGGTGCAACGTGGAGTGGACGAGTCACAACGGCACGCAGATGCGCTTCAGAAAAATTACGTGTACGGGGGGACACAGCGATTGGACGATTTACTGGAACGAATTCGGTGGCAAAAACATGACTTGGCCAATAGAGTCGACAAATTACGTGGGAAAAAGAATTTGGTAGTGTTTTATACCCGTCAGTTGGAATATGCGAAGAGCAAACTGAACAAAAGAATAGAGGAACAGCAGATTGGTATCTCCCAGGAAAGGAAACCATGGGAGGAAGAATGGAAAACCGAGCTCGAAAAGAAACAAAAGGAGCACGACTTGGAAGTAAAACAATTAATGGAAAAATTATTGGAGCAAGCAAGGCGGTTCAAAGAACTGGAGGAGAGAGTGAGGGAAATACTGTTGGAAGAGAAAAAATGTGAACACGATGGGGAGTTGGAACAATTGAAGGAAGAGATAAGAACAGGCAATCGGGAAAGAGAAAGCCTAGAATGGAAGATAAAAAGAGGAGAGAGACAGCTCGAGGAAAGGTCGGAGGAATTGCTGGAAAAGTCAGAACAGTTCAAAGAACTGCAGGGAGAATTGAGGGAGGAAGGAGAAAGGAAAACAAAGCTCGAAAAGGAAAAACGCGAACAAGATGGAGAATTGGAACTACTGAAGCGAGAGGTAAGGGCAAGCCAGTTTAAAAGAGAAATCCTGGAAGGGGAGATTAGAATGGGAAAGGAATGGCAGAAAAAACTAAATGAATACAGTAAAAAAGGGGACGAATTGAGGAGGGAAGCGGTGGAAAGAAGAGATGAAATGAGTGAAGAAGCACGCAAATTGAGAAAGGAATTGGAAACAAAAACTTCTGAGATACTGAAACACGAAAACAAAGAAAGAGGATTACAAGACGAACTGAGGATGTTAAAAGAGGAAAGGAAGAGAACAGAGAATGAAACGTTAAGGAACCACACTGAGCAGATTGAACAATTGAAGCCAAAGCAAAGTCGGAGTGTGCGGAGATGAGAAAGGAATTGGAAAAGAAAGCTTCTGAGTTACAGAAACACCAAAACAAAGAGAGGGAATTACAAAACGAGTTGAGGATGGTGAGAGAAGAAAGAACGACAACAGAGAATGAAACGTTAAGGAACCACACTGTACAGATCGAACAGCTGGAAGCGAAGGCCAGATTAAAGAATGAGGAACAAGAAAGAGTACTGAAAGAACAAGGAATGAGACAGGAGAAGGAAATCAGCCAACTGAAGGAAACCACGAGATTGCAGAATGAGATGAAAAAAGAGTAATGAAGGAAGAACAAATAAGACAGGAGAAGGAAGTCAACCAACTGAAAGAAATAACGAGATTGCAGAATGAGGAACAAGAAAGAGTACTGAAAGAACAAGGAATGAGACAGGAGAAAGAAATCCATCAATTAAAGGAAACTATGAGATTGCAGAACGAGGAACAAGAGAGACAGTGGAATAAAAAACTGAAAGAGTATGAATTTGAAACTGAACGACAAAAGAAAAAAAATAGGTTGGAATACGGGCAGGAGATTGAAGGATACAAGGAGATTGGAGAGGGAAGAACGAGAGGAACAATGGAATAGAAAACAAAAAGAACATGAATCTGAGGTTGACCAATTGAAAGAAAAGCTGAGGCTGGAGTACGAGGAGATAGACAAAGAACAGCGAATGAAACACAGGAAGGAAATGAGCCAATTAAAAGAAACAATGAGATTGGAAAACAAAGAGCAGGAGGAACAGTGGGAGAGAAAACAACAACTATATGAGTGTGAAATTGAACAACTAAAACGGAGAGCGAGATTGGAGTCAACGGAGATTGAGGAGCTCCGGAGGGAGAACGAACAGCTAATGGGGCTCAGAGAGAAAGAACGATTCAGATGGGAAGGAAAAAGGAACCAGGAAGAGACAGAAATAAGGAACAAGGAGAGAAAATGTACAGAGACACGGGAGACAAGAGACGAGGTGAAAGTAATTGGGAGGGAGAGAAAAGAACAATTAATACGGAAAGCAAGGATGAGGTACGCGGAGATCGTGAAAGAGCAAGGAGTGAAAAGCAGGGAAGGACTGGAGCGACTTAAAGAGAAAGCAAGGTGGACCTACATAAAGATAACGGAAAGACGCCAGAAAGAAGCAGAGACCAATAGACACGAGGAGACGACAGAAACTTGTAAATGTATAGAGACACGGGAGACAGAAAAAATAGAGGAGAGACTGCATGATAATGACGGGTTTAGAGACGCACACACACAAGGAGGTGGTGGAGGATAATGGGGGTGAGCTGGCGGACTGGGTGGAGACCCAGTGCGAGCAGCTGGATGCCCTCCTCCAGGAACGAGGGGAGGGAGTATTCCCCCTTGAGGCGAGTCACGACCAGGTGAGTTCGGTCGTGCTTTGCGAGGTTGAGGGGACGGGTGCTGTGGACAGGTGCACGGAGAGCTTGGGGGGTATAGAGGCCCCGGAGACCCTTGTGGGGACACGAATCCCCAGTGTGGTTGTCCCTGTGTGTGTGGTGCAAGGCGTGAGTGCGTTCCCGTGTGTGGAAGCGACCCCGTGTGTGAGTGGTGTGGTGGCGATGGTGCCAGAGTACGTGCTTCCCAGCACGCCGTGTGTAAAAGGGGCACCGCGGGTGAGTGAGGCACGGTGTATGAGTGAGGCACGGTGTATGAGTGAGGCACCGCGGGTGAGTGCCCCCGCGTGTGTGAGTGAGGCACCGCGGGTGAGTGCCCCCGCGTGTGTAAGTAGTATGGTTTGTGTGAGTAGTGAGGCACGCGTGAGTGAACGGCCGAGTGCAAGGGAGACCGTGTGTGTGAGAGAGCGGTATGTGAGGGAGATGTCGGTTGGCATGCGGGAGCACGCAGCCGCGTCTCCCGGTGTGAATGTAACGGAATGGAGTGTGAGCGTCGTAACACGCGGGAGTGCGTGTGTGGAATGGAGACGACGACGGCGACATGCGAGTAAAGAAAGCCGGGTAGCGGCTGTAGTTGTTTCGGGGACCGTGCCGGGTTCACCCAGCAGTGAGCACGCGGTTCGTGCTGTGCAACGCACGAGACCACCACGTGCTCGCTTGCGAGAGTGAAGTCCCGGTCCGGAAACGCACGCGGTGGATTTGCCGATCCCGCGGACGGACAAAGTTTAGGCAGGATTTCGGATTTGGACCGGACGGGTTCTCCACGCGATCGTGTGTGTTAAGCTCCAACGGGCAAAGCACATGTGTTCGCGTGGGGAACCCCTCGAGACGTGGGGCTTGTGTTTTTTTATGCGCACGGTGGCGCCATGGCTGCATGTGGGGTTGGAATCCGGCAGGAGGGGAATCCCTGCCGGATGGTACCGTCCAAGGGGGGACGAGGTACATGTGCAGCTGCATGACGTCACGGGCAGGTGTAAAGTGCGCGAGCTGCGAGTGGCCGCGCTGGTGCTGCGCATGTAAAAAAAAAAAAAAAAAAAGCAAGCCTCACTTTCGGGTGCACAGGATTCCTGGGCAAGGGGTGGAAGACCCCCTTGACCCAGGGCACAGGATGGAAACTAGTTAGGGGGAAGGGTTAGCTTAGTTAGACCGACTTCATGGGGCAGGGGTAAGTCCTCATGGAGTCCGTGGAATGGATTAGTTAGAGGGATTGTAGCGAGATTTAGGTTGGGAAAATGGAGTATGGGATTATTTTGGAGACAGTGACAGACAGTGAATGTGTAGGGGGACGTAGCTTAGCTACGTAGTGTTAAAAGGAACGTGCTGTAGTTTAAGGGACGACGTGGGAGCACGAGTTAGTTAGGGGATGTAGTTAGGAGGATGGCAGAGTTCAGCGGTGTGTGTGTTGAAGAGTTGGAGAGTTGTGAGGTGAGTACATGGTGAGTGAGTGAGGCCAGCGGGTCTGTGTGTATGGAGTGAATGGGGAATGCATGGTGCGATGAGTGATTGGGGGGAGGAGTGACTCCCGCCCAAGGGACCCCGGGGTCAGAGTAAAGTGAGTTAGCTGGGTTAGTCAAATTGAAAAATGGAGGTCGTTTTGTTGTTGGTGGGAGTGTAGGCTCGAAACCCATTTGGAGGGGTGCAGGAGCCCTGTTGACGGGCTTGGGAGCGTGGCTGCGAAAGGTGAGTATCGCTGAGTGGGTACCCCGGGCACCAGGCTAGTCGGCCGCGGTAGGCCAAGGGCCCATGGGGGGCCGGGATAGCGTAGTGGGCACGGGTGCGCCTGCTTGGTGCGGGGGCCCGGGGCGCCATTAGCCGCGTGGGCAGTGTTGTGGGCAAGGGTGACCCTCGGAAAGGGGCCCGGGAAGCCAGCCTGCCACGTGTGCGTTTCAGGGGAGGTGCCATGGGGGGCACTCCCCGGTGTTAGGGAGCTGGTAGGCTCGGAGGCAGTGTAGTGCCCGGGGTTGCCATAGCGGGAGAATCGGCAGAGGGTCGTGCCTGCCAAAGGGAGCCACGTGTCCCAGCCATGAGACCGTGTGAGGGCACGGAGAGAAAATTGGGGGGCGAGGCCCGAAATTGTGAGGACACCAACACAGGCGACGGGAATCTGGGTTGTTAGAACCAATAGTTTAAGCGAGAGGCGCTTGTTGAAAGCCCCGGGGTAGTTTAACAGTTAAATGGTTAGGGTAGATTAGGAGATGCACCCCTCCGCACCATCCATCCCCTCGCTGTCGTTGTGGGCCGCTGGACCCACTTGGTGTTAAGATCGCCGAACTCTGGGGAGGCCATTCTGAGGCTTCGTTGGGCCTCGACACAGGACGCAAGCTCTCCCTTATTCCCCTCCGGGAAGGGAACGTAGGGGTTGGGAGTAGGCTAGGTGACAGAATAGGTTAGCCGAACAAGGACAGTACAGGGGGTTAGGGGACGATTTATAGTGGGGGAGTTAAAAAAAAAAAATTTAAGTTGGGGCTAAATTGGGGTTTGACAAATTAAGGGAGTGGGTATGTACAGTGACAGGCAAAGGCGATAGGTGGGAGGGAGACAGGTAGGTAGGTCCGAGCCCGCCTTCCGAGTGGCCAGCACCACCGCACTCCCTCCACCAACCTCCACTGAACGGCAAAGGCTGGCCAGCTTCATCTGCTGGCTGCGTTGCTGCAAGGCGGAGGCCGGCCGGATCATCTGCAGCTGTGGTACTTCAAGGCCTGTGCCGGCCCACTTCGTCTGCAGCTGCTGTGCTTCAAGGCCTGTGCCGGCCAGTTCATCTGCCGGCTGTGTTTGCCTGCAGCGGCCTTCATCTGCCGGCTGTGTTTGCCTGCAGCGGCCTTCTTCTGCGGGCTGTGTTTGCCTGCTGCCTTTGCCATGCCATGCCCACTGCCCATGTTCACCAGCCCCGTTCAATTTTGCTCTGCCCCCCCCCCCCCCCGTTCATTGCCATGTGCGCCAGGATCAAGGCAACAGTTTGCAAGCTGCAAGAACTGCCCTGTTGGCAGCTGCAACACGGGCCTGCAGTGGCGGCCCGTGCACCGTGTTTGTGTTCATCCATCCATTCGTTGTGCTCATTGCGTGTGCCACTTGAGCTGGCACGGAGACTACGTTGTGCAGCCCATGCACCGTTGTGGTTCACTGCGTTCAGTTCAAAAGGGAAGGCCTTGGACTGTGTGTGAGCAGCCAGCCACGTTCCCTGTCACCTGCATTGTTTTGAGCCAGAGACTGCATGCGAGCAGCCTGGCTCCCTGCTAACTGCTTTCTTTTTGCAGAGCTCATTGATCCTGGGCCATGGTTTAGTGTAAAATTTGTAAGTTAAGGTTAAGATGTACTGTAAATATGAGTGCGCCCCTGGCATGTCTGTCCTAGCGCCGGCAATTTTATTTAAGTCGTCCGTGTGAGTGAGTTTGTTT
>NC_140963.1:117915333-117920333 GCF_056783735.1 Eptatretus burgeri | reverse complement strand
AATCAATGTGCCCCAGTGAGGCTCTCCTCTGCCTCAGTGTCTTCAACACAGACGGTGCTTCCAACAGGCGGCCCTCGGAGGGATCACTCCAATCATCAGAGGTCTTACAGGCCAGGTATCTCGTCACAAGCCAGACCGCGCATCCCGCGTTCGTTCCGGCCTTTCTTTCTCACCCTCTCACCAGCTTATATGCCCGTCGTGCCGACTCGCACAATAATTTCTTCATCACCACCTGTTTGTTTTTTAACCTTTCTTCTTTTTCTTTTTAACTTTCCCCACCCAAAAAATCCACAGTTTTTTTCGCACAAGACCGCGTGATGCCTCGAAAGGGGAATACAAGGGAGAAGGGGAAGGAAGGTCCCACAGCAGAAGGATAAAAACAAAACAAGAAAAAAATAAAGAGAAAATAAATCCATCTTGAGAACCACAGTGACCACGGCAAAACCATTGCAATACACAGCGTGAACATAACAGTCTTTATGCACCTTGGGTAGCCCATAGAACCTTGGTATCACCGAGTCCTCTGGTTGCGTTGTCCATTGTTCCTCTTCCGTCAAGAAGCCCTCCGATCGGAGGTCACGCAGCACTTTATTGACCTGTCATTCGATGGTCTTGGTCGGGTTCTCCTCAACTTTGCGATAAGTGTTCTCATCGTTGCGTAGGGTTTGCTTGACCGGCACTGCAGTGAGCAGCACACATGTCACCCGCTTACTGCAGAACAATGACTTCCCGACAGCATTCGTTCGGTCTTGCCGGAGGAGGGCACTCACATCGCAACCTGAGGAACCGGTCAAAACAGTAGTATCACCATACATCAGCAATACTTCAGAGATTGCCAACAGTTTGCTGCAACCATTTGGAATCCGGGTCACACACAAACCTCGGACAACACTCCGCGTGCCGCTGTGTTGGTCCAAAGACGGGGTGAATAGATATGACAAGATAAACATGGTCTGTGAAATCCCCTGTCGAGACTGTGATGCCAACTACGTGAGCCAGACGTCCAAGCGACTTGCGACACGGTTAATGCAGCACCAGCAAGCTGTAGCACGTAGAGATAAGCTTTCGCTAGTAGCGACACATTGTCACAATCAACATCATACCTTCACGTGGGAAAACACGGGCAGTTAAAGCCTCGGCACCCGGCCGGGCCAACCGAGAAATTCTCAAAGCACGGCTTTCGAGCAAACGGTCAATTAACCGTCACGTCAACCTGCATGCTGCCTGTCGAGGATTATGCAATCGCCCACAGGCCTCACCCCGCGGGTGTGAAAGCCAAACCCAGATCAGACATGGAACACTTGACACCGAACCTGTGACCCAAACATCCAATCTGGAAGCAAATCCACCCTCCAATCCCACTCTCTTTATTAAATCCATCCCAAAGCTCATGCTGATTGGTTCCCCTTTCAGCCCAATCGTGACACACAGCCATTCCCATGGGACGTAAGTACAGTTAACGTGTCTGTATGAGCGGTGTTTTAAATGTTTTTTTTTTACCTCTGAGGATGGAAGCTAGTGGTCTTCTGAAACGTGCATGGACGCACGCATGCATGCCTAGTGTTGGATTAATTGTTCGGGTGGTGGGCTTGGGATCCTAGGCTCCCGAGTTCAAATCCTGCTCGGCCAATGATTTAATACCAGGTGGGGTTGACTCAGCCTGTCATCCTTCTGAGGTTGGCAAAGTCACTACCAGCTTGCTGGGATGATTGAGGCATTCGGGTATCTTGTGTCGAAGTGGTGACCCATCCAGGATTGTGCCCAATGGCCAAGGAGACTGTTTAGGCAGCACCAACGCTCTGCACAGAGTATGGTCCCAATGGATGGATGGATGGATGGATGGATGGTGACCCATCCAGGATTGTGCCCAATAGCTCAGGAGACTGCTTTGGCAACACCGATGCTCTGTACAGAGTATGGAGATACAGAAATACATATTGTGACGGTTGTGAGAACCAAGACAGGCACACGATATAGCGGTTCCTGAGTTAGTTATTTTGTGATTACTTGTTCCAGATAGCCCCTCCCTTATGTTGAATGGGTTTTATGGGTCAATATGCATTGTGTGGGATAAGGTAGAATTTTTTTCTACCTTATCCCACATTCTTCCCCATTTTATTTCCTGCACATGAATCTCTCTCACACAACCAAGCACACAACAAAATTGCATACATACGCCACATCCCAGTTTGAATCGTGTGCCAGAATCGAACTGACACATTACTTCAACCTTCATCACCCTCTACATACAAATGCTTCAATGATCACACTGCATTCTTATTATCACGACTCATCATGATACCATTATACAAGCTCGCCATGCACATTCACCATTGCTCAACAACCACGAAGCCTCAACCTCAGTACAAACCACGACACCACCTCATCCACAGCCCACCCACCACGCCGCCTCTACCACAGCCCACCCGCCACGCCGCCTCTACCACAACCTCGATCACAATCGTAAGCAAGTGCCCTCCGCTGCCTTTGGAGCAGCGGGAGCAATGACGCAATGCACCGGCAATGGACACTTCGGACCTGAACGTTCAGACGTTGGTGGTACAAAGTGCGAGTGTGTGCTATTCGCCATTAACATCATGTGAGTAGCCCTGACACTTCACTTGATGGTAATCACCATTAGACGTCCAGCGCACGTTCACTTTCGGAAAGCACACTCAAATTCACCAGCGCCATGTTATGTGCAGAGGTTCATGTTGTGTGTCGTCTGGGAGTCAATGCTGACATCCTCACAACTGTGGACTCGCGTGGACGGTGCCAGTGCTGGAGGAATTGAGTGTGTACCAATGGGGGTGCTGTAAATCCCTGTCACCCTGCCTAGTGACCCTTTTGATCCACACCAAAGCTCTGCCAATATACATTTATGGGTCAATATACATTGTGTGGGATAAGGAAGATTTTCCCCATTTTCTTCCCTGCACACAAATCTCTCTCACATAACAAAGCACACGCAGCATGGAGCTAATTTGCATACTCACAATAAAACCCGGTTTGAATTGCATGCCAGAATCAAACTGACACAATACCTCAACCTTCACCACCTTCTACCTAGAAATGCTAATGATCACACTACATTAAGACACCTTTAGTATCACTCCACATCATTATAACATAATACAAGCTCGCTATACACATTCGCCATTGCTCAACAACAATCACCAAACAAACGTAAGGAGTGGTGCTCACTGCCATATTTGGAGCAGAGAGAGCAATGGCGCAATGTGCCGACGGACACTTGAGACATCATTCGTACGAAGTGCGAGTGTACACTAATCGACATTTAACCACCTCGTACTTCTCTTATCTTTCTCTCTGATCTACCCTTACGCAGACTTATCCTGATGGAGCCCTTATTGGAAGTATAAGTAAGAGTGTCTCAGCTAGGTAGTATCAATGTAGCTCTGCGCTGTCTCTTTGCTTGCATGTATCACTGTATGTCTTTTTCCACACCTCACAAATATTGCATGTACCTGCTGTACAAATATTCTTTGTAAATAAACCCTTGTCTTCACTCTGCCATATTATATACCTTTCCTCATGCTTTCTTTTCATAAACTCCATGTTATTTGCAATTCAACCAGTTCGTAACATCCTTTCCTTCATTGGTCCAGCATAGTCTGCAGATTTGTTTGCCAGGAAATTTTACCCAACAATTGGCTCTACATGTTAACCGCTACGTACTTGGCAGCTCCGCTCGGCTGCACCTGATTAAATAAGATAAGGCAAGTACATAGCGAGGGCAAAGCCTTCCTTGATACTGACAATCCACAAGAAAAGGTAATGCGCGAAGTCGTGAGAATCCTGCCAGGATTGGCGGTACCAATCGGCATTCGTTAGTTGACCAGCAAACTGCTGGACCGTGGAGTTTTCCATGGCTGGTGGCCTCAGGATCAGGCATTCGAGAGCTTCCCCTTGTGGCAAACTTCAAACCCAGGTAAACAAATGTAAGGCGTGCTCGCTGCCATATTTGGAGCAGAGCGAGCAATGGTGCAATGTGCTGACGGACACTTGAGACATCTTTAGTACGAAGGGCGAATGTGCGCTAATCGGCATTTAACCACCTCGTCCTTCTCTTATCTTTTTCTCTGATCTAATATATATATATATATATATATATATATATATATATATATATATATATATATATATATATATATATATATATATATATATATATATATATATATATGTTGAGACAACGGAAGCGTGCTGATTGAGATCGAGCGCTGTCCACACGTATGGTCTTGGTAGAGAAGAGTTTTAATTCACACCAAACATGTATACATGGAGAGATATAGAGAGACACAGAATACCCACAGTAGTCCAGCTCAATCTAACTCTGCCAGCTTGGCACTCTGGCTTGCCTTATATACAATTTGTCCTGCCCCTTGTGGGACCATCTGGTTTCAAGATTGGCCCGGCTCCCATCACTGTTTTCTATTGAGACTTTGTTTCCCAAAGATCAATTTCCTCCAAGGTGGAAAAGCCTGGTGCTAATTTCCTCCCTTTGGGTTCTAAAAGCCATCTGGTTTGGTCATTATCCGGCCAGGGCGTCAGGAAGACGGCTTACTTTTTAAGAGCCTTTACCTTCCTTTCCTTATTCTACTCTTTGGAAAGTGGAAGCAGCTATTGTGCTGTGTCAAATGGCAATGATTTACGATCGAGTTTCCTTCGGCTCGAGGCCGATCGGGCTTCTCTGCGTTCAACGTTTTACAAGGGCAATAAAAAGCCAGATGCTCAGCTGTCACAAAGAAAGAGACTACATGCTTTGGCTTTAACACAGCCAAGAGTTGCAGCTGTTAAGAGTACTCTATAATGAATGCTTTTGGCTCTTTCTTTTACTTTTGATTTTTAAAAGTAATTCTGCTTAACAAATGGCTATTCTCAGCTTGGGAGATACACAATCTCTCCATATATATATATATATACATATATATATATACACACATATATATATATATATATATATATATATATATATA
>NC_140963.1:117887833-117910333 GCF_056783735.1 Eptatretus burgeri | reverse complement strand
GCAGAGGGGGGCTGTTGCCGTCGACTCCTTTGGAGGGTTGTTGGGGGATTTAAGATGTAAAAAGACCTGACTATAAAATAACCCAGAGCACACACATGAAATTCCCATTAAACACAGGGAGGAATCTAACTATACACATACTTATCGAAATAACTAAGCTTAGGGACTGCTGTCTGTTTGTGTGCAAAAGGCTTCCAAATCCGTAACAATATATGTATGTGTAGTGCCTCAAAAGAATGCAAGCAAGCCCAGAAGGGATGCTTTGAAAGGAGCAATAATTTAATGCCAGGACAGTAATAAATTGTAAATCATAAACCTGATAAATGCAAAAAATCAAAAATCTCATTCAAATAGAACTCCATCCAACAAATCCCACGATGTGCGAGGCTAATAATCCTAAAGGTCAAAAGTTTGAAATGATCAATTCAAAATATGATTGGTAAAACAAGGTCAAACGGATGACAATACAAAGTGGAGGAAACAGTAAATAAAAAGGCACGTAAGCTATTTAAGGCAAAGAATGAACAGAGAATTAAATATATTGAGGGATGCTTTGAAAAGAGCTTCAGTGGTGAAAGCAATATAGGTTGCGCCTGTCCCGTCTTGTGCCATCGAGCCAGCCTTACTTCCGCAGGCCAAGGCCCATTATTTTGCGATATGGCTCAGGTCCACCCCAAAAGCCCCTGAAACACAAAGGAAATGTTAAAATTCCAAGGAAGCAAGCAATAGAAACATTATTGTGAAATTTAAAGTAAATAGAGTTGCCATCATTGATCAATCTATGTATTTGTCAGCAGGGAAATGAGTCGCCATGTTTCGTTGAAATTTGTTGTTGAGGGATAGATATTTGCTAACGTTTTGCAGAAAAACTTCGCACAAATAATGGAAATTCTATTTAAATTAAAATGAGTTTATACTCTTCTCAGTTTTGTGTTTACATACAGTATAGTGTTTACAAAATGATAATCTTGTGGTATACTGGTCATCATGAACCTCAGAGTTCATTCTGACTGAGCCTGTGTATTCGCAGTGGACAATGCGTTTAGTAGCGAGCGGTTGTGTCTTTCACAGACTGTAACTAGAGGGGGAGCACTCGGGAGAGTTGAAATAACACCAGGTGGGTTGGCTCAGCCTGTCATCCAACTGAGGTCGGCAAAATGAGTATCACCTTACTGGTAACAGGGGCACTGCATCAGCGGCACAACCGTGCTTCCATAAAAATGATGCAACCAGCAGGCACAGGCTGCAAATGAATCAACAACATAAACGATATCTCATGGCACCAATTACCATTCAAAATTCAAACGGTAATAAACAATGAAATGAGATACTGCCCTCCAGCCAATGGAATAGGACGGGATACTGCACTGTACCTGCAGCTCTGTTGGTCTTTGTCATGAGATGGTATCATGTATCCTACTTCATTTTTTTAGATCCCTGTGGAGGATCTCGAAGTCTTACTCACGTTGTTGTTCTTGTGGACTTTTTTGTTTCACAGCCTACAGTTTTCATCGAAACTTCCTGAAACTTGGCATATATATGTAGAAATACCCTGCACAGACAGTAACCATCTCCGATTTTGGAAATTCTTCCGAGAAAAAAGTTGACGTCATAATATCTCCGCTCATGGAAATCGCCTATACCATTATCTCCAAAACTAGTTTGTTTCACAGCCTACAGTTTTCATTGAAACTTCCTGAAACTTGGCATATATATGTAAAAATACCCTGCACAGACAGTAACCATCTCCGATTTTGGAAATTCTTCCTAGGAAAAAAGTTGACGTCATAATATCGCCGCTAATGGAAATCGCCTATACCATTATCTCCAAAACTAGGCAAGCTGTTTGAATTTTGTTTGCGGCAATCAAGCTGGGCATTAGCACAGATAATTTATCGCAAACCGGATACATCACAATGACGTCATATTCGTTTTTATGACGTCATCATTAAGAGGACGAGGATCTTAGTTCATTCGAGCTTGTTTTCATTACAGTTTAAATTTGGTAATTTGTGGACACCTTGTATGAATGAAAACAATCCAAATCAAATCAAATCCTGCCATTTAAAGTATGTACTCGAAAAGACTGACAAATATCACCAAAAAGTGGAAGAGCGAATTGGAAATCACAGATCGATTGACTCGTAGTGACGGAAACATGATCGCTGTAATCGGAAGTGACGTGATACTGTGTACAGCATCCTGGAGGATGTCAACGCTGCCTTCAGAGAGGGAAAGCCCATGACGTCAAGCACCTGTTTGACTCAACACCAGTGATACCTTGCATTTCAACTACAAGTTTATATCTGTCTGTGCATCAGTCCTTGCGAGTGGAATGGAAGTGAAACAGAGTTTTTAAAACTGACCTTTACTTTCCATCCAATACGGGTTTTGGTCATATTAATACGAGTCTGCGGGTTTTCACAAACAAAACGGGTCAAACCCGTACCATGAAATCTGGGTCACTTGCCATCATTGATATCAATAACGAGAGAGCTCATAGAATACAATGCCCCACATAGTGTTCAAATTGATAGAGGAGGGCCTTGTGGTTCGCTGGGGTTACATTCTTGAAAATTCCCATGAACCACAAATCCCCAAACTTAGGGGGTAATGGGGAAAATAGGTTTAGAGACTTCAGCTTTAAAATTTGTCTAAACTGTCCCCTTATTAACATGTTTGTGCATTGTTTTTGTGATATTTATTTTCATGAATAAAAAAGTTATTAAGAACATAAAATACAGTAGTTTATTTTCTTGAGTTATTATTATTTTTATGAATTATTATTATGCAGCCTGTGGCTTCTGGTTGCATCACTGCTGGGAGTGCAGCTGTGCTGCTGATGAAGTTCCCCCTGTTTCCAGTAAGCTGGTACTCATTTTGCCCACCTCAGAAAGATGACATGATCAGTCGACTCACTAGATGTTATTTAACGGCACAACAGGGGCTCAAATTCAAGACCATAAGATCGCAGCGACGTGCTGTTCTGGCACATGCTCCCATACCTGACCTGACCTGATCTTAAGGCAGCAACCTTAACCATTAGGCCAATACCAGGCATATGTATATATATATATATATATATATAAATATATATATATATCTTCTTCTTCCTCCTCTTCCGGCTTGCTCCCGTTAGGGGTCGCCACAGCGGATCAACAATCTCCATTTCGCTATATATATATATATACAGCACAGTCTATCCGTGAAGCCATCCTTCCATCAGTCAGTCAGTCTGTGAAGCCGTGTGACTGTATACGTATTAACCATTTGAACCCTGAACTCTAAACTTTGAACTCTTTGGACTTTCTGCTCCCCGACCCTGTGCTCCCTGGAGATAAATTCGGCCGCTCGGGTGTATGGAAGTTTGAATTATATGGAACCCAATGACCCAAAAGACTTCGATGACCCAGATCACCCAAAAGTCCATGAGGACCCCAAAGACCAAAATAGTCTTTGAAAACCCAAAAGACCCAGATGACCAAAAATACCCAAAAGATCCCAAAGACCAAAAAGACCCTGAGGAATCGAAAGACCGAGATGACCTAAAAGTCCATGAGGACCCATAAGACTCCTTCGACCTTAACATCATGAACCCTTCAGACAGATAAGACAGCTTAGACCCTTGACCATTTTGACCACTTGGACCTTTTTATATTACAAATGAATTTGAAATAAATACAGTACATATATCACCAATATTACAAATAAATTTGTAGAAAAGAAATGTTTGGATTATGATTGGTGTAAATCATGTCAACACAGCAAATCTGTGACGTCAATCTACGTCACGACGTGTGGAGAGGCGAGTGTAGTTAGCCGATCAACACCTGTTAAGAATGTAAAATAAAAAGTTTCTTTTCTTGAGTTATTAATATCATGAAACTTACCTTTAATAATAATGATGATAAACTTGATCCAATAATGTGATGGTGACGATAAAGATGAGTTGATGGAGATTATGGCGATTATGATGTTAAAGAGTTTGAGGGGGTTATTGTGTTCACGGCCCATTTCATCAATTAGGTGCATAAATCCACAAACATTGCCTCAATAAATTTATCACGATCGAGTGAATCCAAGAAGGACTTAGACTTGTTTTCTCCTGAATCCACGAAGGAGAAATGCACAAACAGCATATGGCCCTCTTGTAATAATCATAATAATACCATTCCTTCCGTGTCGTAAAGGCACAATGGACTTCCGAGGCAGTTTTGTTGGCAAGGAGTACAGTCCTGGACGGGTCGCCACTCCGCCGCAGGTTACCCCAAATGGTCAATACCCCAGTACACTGGTACTCATTTTTCTGACCTCAGAAGGATGACAGGCTGAGTCAACCCCACCTGGTATTAATTCAATGGCAGACAAGGTCTCAAAACTTAGGACTTTAAGGTCCCAAGCCAGCCACCTTAACTGCTAAGCCAACACCATGCTTGGCCTTCTTGTACTTCAATTAAAATAAAAGAATGATTTTAGAGATCGTTAAAAAAAATATAATTCAGAAGTTTAGCGCAACTGAAGCAGTCTGATGCACCAACCACCCTTATACACTGTAATAAGACGCTGAGTCGCAATTTCGGATATGGAGGCTGGATTGATTACCATAGAACGCAGTTTCAATCGGCATCGCACAGTCATATTGGCACCCTCTTCTTCACTCGGTGCACGCTCCCACATGCCACGCCCTCTATATAAATCGCATGGTTTTTGGACGTATGAGGGCAATTTGTGTTCTTCAGTCTTCAAGCATATAATGCAATTTAAATAAAGATTTAAAGAGGTTTAAAAGCGTATTAATTAATTCCGGGTTTTACCACCACTTTCTCCAGCGGCGATTACACCACCTGATCTAACACATCACATTAGTTTTTTGTGCCTATTGTATGTGTCCATTATGATGTCCTTAAAAACAGTAGGTTAACTGTTTGGAATGATTTTCAATTTTGTTTGACTGCCAGAATAAAAATATGACCTCACTCCTCTCTGCGCACGTGCAATTGTGTGGAGGTCCGTGGCGTGTCTGCCGTTTACCGTATATTCAGAGGCAATATACAGTAAACTGAAGACTTGGCTTTCTTTTCATGTTCAAAATATAATATTCAATTTAAATGAGCTGTTCATTGATCAGAAACTGATAAGATGGATGGACCGACAGACAGACATTAACCAAATGCTTAATCCTGCTTTTCGCTTCGTGTATGCAGAGTAACTAGAACGGCACGCAGGAGAGCGCATATCTCTGCCAGGCTGAACAATTTAAATTTTGTAGCCCACTCATAGGCTGGATCTGCATCAGTACAGCCGTACCTTTACCAATATATAAATCAGCTTGTTCTTTTCACCTATCCAACTCATCCAGCAAGTTTCATCCAAATCAGTCAATAACCGTTTGAGATATCATTTTTGGCCCTATCAATGGTGAAGAATCACTTGAGAAATAAAAAAAATAAAAACTTTTCCAGATCCGGCTCTTTAACAAAATTGAATCAATTCTTCCTTGTCACACACCGAACCTGTCCACAAAGTTTTGTCTGAATCCATCCATAACTTTTTGAGATATCCTACTCACAGTAAAAAACAAAAAAATAAACACAGACAGACAAACAGTGGGGAAAACATAACCTCTATCCACCCTTGGTGGAGGAGGTAATGATTGTTGTGTTGCTTCAGTAATTCCCCTACTTCAACATGAAGTTCCAGTAGAGCACAGGCATGAGGTCAGCCTTCATATGGAACATGGTGCGTCGCTCCTTGCTCTGGTCTATGGGGAATGTCTCCAGTGGCTCAGCGTTAAAATCAAACTCCGCCAGGATGCAGGTACGATAGCTGGTGATCAGCGGGCAAGATGTGTAGCCATCGTACTGTACATACGTTTGACAACAACAGATAAACAATCACATTGCCAAATGAAATGTGGATTATAGTTTGGAAACCCTGGGGTAACATCGTTAAAACAACAGGACCTACCTTTTTCGTCGATTTCTTCCCATGTATGATAGCTGTCATTGTCTTGTCCAGCACACCAGACTGGGCCGCTGAAATGCAGGAGCCAGCCAATCACTCATTTGCACAAACATGATGTAATGTATGGGCGAGAAGGTAAGGCGGCGTGATGGAGAGGCAGGGGCACAGTATAGCCATAATGTGTAGCGAGTTGTCTATGATGCCTTTACCAACTGCTGCGGCTGTCTTTGACGTTGGAATATTCGTACAATCACCGATGCCAAACACATTGGGGTAGCGGGTGTGTTGCAGAGTGTACTTGTTTACATCCACCCACCCAGCACTGTCTGCCACAGGGCTGCCCAGCAAAACATCTGGAGGTCCCATCGGCGGGGTCACGTGCATCATCTCATACTAGGAGGGTAAGGAAGCATAATCGTCTCATATAAGTGTTATACCACTCTACCTTTATGAACAATGTGAGACCAAAAAATAACAACTTGTTCAATTTTGGTTTCGATGACTTTAATGCACACTCAAAAAGTCCTTTAATCATGGGAGAAATTACCTAACCTGTCAGACTAGTAACCATACCATTTTCGATGGGTTAGCAAGATATTAATACGGACAAGATTGTGGTTTACGATATTTTAAGTTCAGCAGATAAGCACAAACATTGTGCACCTTCTCTGCAATTGTGAAACTTTGCAGATTAAATTATAATGCTGTACATGAGGTGCTGAACACGTTGTGATTTCATGCCAATTGATCAGCGCCCCCTGGCGTTTTATAATCACCTCCCATAGTGGGGCTCACCACACCGGGCACTATACCCAGTGAAGGTTTTCTTTGGGTATAATTTCAGAAATTTTGCAAATTCAGATGCAAGATGGCTTAAAATGTTGACCTAACTGTGAAATAGATTTGAGTCCTTTTATATGAGGAGATCCAAAAATGCTGTATAGATCAGGTCAAGTATAACAAGTCCATAGATAGTATGTTTTACAGTGCATAAGGTTAGGGTTGAATTATTTAACAGACTTACTCCCCTGTGGGTTTCAAGTTGCAGTAGAAGTGACTACTAACAACTATCACACCCGAGTGGTGGTGTTATATACAAGACATTACAACGGATGCCGATAGGCGTGAATGTCATTGCTCTTCAAAAGAGGTGAATATACACGAGCCGCTGTGAATCTTCTGCCAGGAATCCAGGAATGACAGACTTGGTATATCCAGCTGAATCAAAATGCAAGGACATTGGTTCAGCGTACAAATACTCTTGCAGATGACTGAAACAATTTTCATCAGTTGGGGCAGTGACCAAACTCCCTGAAACTTGATCGCCTGGATGAGGTTGTTGGGCTTAGTACCACGCTGACAAACCGTAAAGGCACATGACACTTTGAGCCGACAACAACAAAATCAAGTTAAGCATCTCCAAAAGAGAAAACATGTTGACTCGAGAAAAAAAAGTGGCGTTTGCATAACGAAACATAAAAGCAGGTCTTACAACAATGATGCTCAGACGGAAGAATCCGAGTCCTTCTTCTGCGAGGAAGCTGGGAAACCTGAAGAATCACATCAAGTTAATACTTTAGACCTTGATTTTAGATTCAGATCAGCTTCCATCTCAGTCAGTAACACCAGCTTATTGGTTAAACCAAGTGCAGGTGATGTGACTGCCATTCAAATGAAATCGTGCTTGGTATCATTATATGACTGACAGTCATGGAGAGTCACCAGTCACTCGAAGGTCAACCTTCTCAATAAGACTGGATTGCAACTGCTGAACTTGTTATGTACATTGAAGAAATAGATGAGATGGATATCTCATTATTGAAGTTAGCTACTTTGGTGAAGCTGAACGGCATGTGTCGAGCAGCTTGGAAACCAGAGGAGGAAGGGTTTGTTCAACTTGATTGAAGGAGAAGCTTCTAGCACGTGTCCCAGGTCTTCAGATCAACACAAAAGGGGAATATGTTCAACTGATCCGTGATGCAGATTCAGGGTTCGTGCTTTCAGAAGCTTTTGACAATGCGGATGGATTGACAAGATGTTTGAAGTTGTAATTTGCAGATTATACAAGAGTACTGCACTTGTCCACAGATCCTCCCTAATGTGATGTACAAACACACAATGAAAATCAAGTAGTTGTTACAAATAAGTTGCGAATTGGAGTGTCCTCTACCGGCACTGTGGACCATGTAGGGCACAATCCCTTTTCAACAATAGCAACATGTTCATTTCATGGCACTTGAATCTCAGCATTTCAGCATCCTGACTGATTGATTGATAGACAAAGTGGTAGTAGACAAGGTGACCATCTAGCCAGGTTCTTCACGGCATGAGAATCCTGAGCCATAGTTCGATATGAATGTCCCACCAATTGTGACACCAGCTTAATACAGACAACTGCCAGCTGCAGCGTGGGAAAACACATCGAACAGGAATATACTGTTGCGGTTCTGGCTTCTGGGGCGTAAGAGAGTCACTCTCATAGTGTAACTAGTTATTTTATAGCATTTTGCTGAATTAAGTATCCTGTGTACATGTAAGCAGATATGCGTTGTAAGGGTACATACAATTGTTGTCGGATGCGTGTTATTTTCTTCTACACTCTGGTCTGCATCCATTTTCCACACCACATAGTGTGGAAATTTCATTCCACATTTCATTCAGCAGTACATGGTGAGGGAAGTGAGAGTTTGGAGGTGATAAATATGGATGAGAGACGAGACCTCTATTTTTTCCTGAGAAGGAAAATATTGGTTACGTTTAAAGATGATGGATAAGAAAAAAATAAAAGTAAGAATGAGAAGCGGAAGAGAACCATGGCGTCATTTTTGGGGGCAAAATTAATAAAGTGCAGTGGGTAGGGGGCTCACTGAATAGCATACTTACCTTCATTTTCCTGCAAGGTTAAATATACAGTATTCGACCACAAACTAAAACATCATGGGCTGCCGCATCACGGAGCACGCCAAAGCTGTCTTGCCCGACTCATCTACACTCTTTTGGATGAAAAATGTCATACATCACAAGTTGGACTTTGTGCTTTTGCCATGGACACATAATCTTATCATATATTACATATTTATAATACCAATGTTAATCATTATGGGATGTAGAGCTAAAGTTCAAGGAAAATACAAGAGACATTGAAGACAGGTGTAAGAAAATTACTAGTCTATACCATTCTCTCAATCTATACTAAACAGATAGTACCCATATGGGATGGGCCTTCTCATTAACGAGAGACAAAAGTGCACAGATTCAACACTTTCGACAGAATAATTTTCATGGAATTGACAAAATTTCAAACTAGAGTATACTCATTAAGAGATTTGGTTACCTTGCTCCCAATAACAGAGATGTGCTAACTACACAATGTGCATAGGTCCACTGGAAGTACCATAAAGTGAATTTGAAAAATATATCAAATCAATTGCACGTGGAAGTTTTCCTGTCTCATCAGTAAAAGGCCACGAACCGGTGCAGGTAAACGGCCAGAGGGGTAAACAATCAACTTGTGCCTGCCCAAGTCCTCGCCTGTTCTATTCCACTTTGGTCATCATGTGAATACAGTGGTCGGCACCATTGGTCAGTTATATTTAGTTTTCATTACCTCTGCCACCAAAGGTGGATGAAGGTTACGTTTTCACCGCTGTTTGTCTGTCTGTCTCTCTGTGAGCAGGATATATCAAAAGGTTATGGATGTATTTGGACAAAACTTGGTGGACAGTGTTTGGGTATGTGCCAAGGATGAATCGATTAGCTTTTGCTGAAGATCCAGATCCGGATCCTTGAATTTTTAAAGTGATTCTTCACCATTGAGAGATGGGGCCAAAAAAGACAGACTGTCGGATGCCGACCCCACGTATTCGCAGCTCATAATATATGACCGCTTCTCCATTCACGGCCCTGTGCTTCACCTATTCGCGGTTCTTCAAGGGATTTTTGATTTTTCCTTTTGAATCACGAACCACTGGGAACCTATCCACTTTTTTTAACCATTGAAACAATGCCCCGACATTCGCGGATTTGACATTCGCGGAATTTTTCAGGAACGTATCCCCCACGAATGCCGAGGTCCGACAGTTCTGTATAGCATGATATCTCAAAACCTTCTGGACGGGTTATGACAAAACTTGGTCGATGAGTTAGTTTTGTGACAAGAACAAGCCCATTCGATTGTTGGTTCAAGTCTGAATGCAGATCCGGCCTATCAGTGGGACGATACAGAACGTAAACTGTTCAGCCCGGCGGAGGTACGCGCTCCACCGCGTGCCATTCTAGTTGTACATAACTTTGCCTGTTCCTTCTTCCCCTTTTATTCTTTCCATGTCTTTTGACCGCATGATCTGTACCTTTATTCATCGATTGTCCTTGTCTTTCCTCTTCCCCTGAAAATCATATTTCATTGTAAATAAAAACCTGTTTAATCATAAGCACTGCCGTCCGGCTTCCCCACCCCCCCCGCCCCCCCCCCCGAAGCAGAGAAAGCTTTACAGATACAATGGCAGCGAAATCGCAGCTCACATTTACCTGGAATGTCACGGTCTCTCCGGGAGAGTCCAGCTTCTCGAAGACTGCCTCCTGGCGGTCAGCACGGACCTCCACCAAGTTGTGGCGAAAGTTCAAATTGATGTCCCTCTTTTCAATGATGCGCAGCAGAGCATTCGCATACTTCTTTACAGCGAAAATCACCCCGAGAGAGGAATTCAACATCACATTTGCATCTTTTCGTTTTCCGACCTATAAACAACAAAATATATAACGTATTCTACAATAAGTTACATCCAACCACACAATGCATTTTCAAAGATATTTTTGAAATGCTTCATATAAACACTTATGTCTGAGTATTTGCACTCATCACAGTTCACAACAAGAGAGTTCATTCAATGCCTAACCCCACACAGTCTTGAGAAGCAAGGACATGGGCGGGGTCTGCGAGTGGCAGCTTTGATTGGTTGTGATGACGGAAAATGCTGTAATATTTTGTCCAAGTACTGCTAAACAGAAGGGTTTTGAAAGTTCCAAAAACACAATTTCTGCTCCACAGTGTTCAAGTATTTAATTCAATTGAAATAAAATGAAGATTTTAAAGGTTGTCAAAAAAAAAAAAAATTCAGAAGTTTACCGGCGTTGGTGCAGCGTCTCTTAAGGCGCTGTCACACCTTGACGATTTAGCCAGCATATGCCGACTTATGAAAAATTTGTCTCAAACGCCAGCACACGTCGAATACGTTATGGGTAAGTTTTGTATACATTAAGAGCACGCTGAAAAACACTGCCATACGTCGTAGTACGCTGGCTTTCATCGTTGTACTTTGCGGTTGTCCTCAAATTTTAGCATGCTTGAAATTTTACGACATATGCCGGCGTATGACTCACACGTTCCGCTACGCTGGCCATAAGTTGTAGGCACGTTATGCGATCGTTGACACACGTTACTTGTAAGTTACTCATAAGTCGAAACACGTCGAGGTAATGCTTAGCGTACCCAAAACTTATTTCTAACCTGAGTAACGTGCTTTGAACCTATGTGTAACGTACCTCCAACGCATATTGACGTATTTGATTGACGTCTTCCGGCCGACCACAGAACTTACTGAACGTGTTTCTAATTTACAGCTACCGTATAATGGCGTATTGGCAGCGTTAAAAAAAAAAACAAAAAAAACAACAATAACTTCCGATATTTCGTCACATGCCGTTACGTCACGTCCGATTGCCTCTTCAGTTTGCTCGTCTTATTCTTAGTTCCTCCTCTGTGAATATTTTCTGTTTGAGGATATTGTCACGTCGACGTCGAAACTTAAAAGCAAATGTCCGAATATATTTTAAAATTAGTAATAGACTTGGAAAAAAAAAAAAAAACAAAAAAAAACACAACAACAACAACAACAGATATTTCGTCACGTGCCTTCACGGAGCCAAGGAGAAAAAAAAGAAAATGTGCCTTGATAGAGAAAATAAGTTTCGGGTGTGCTAAACATTACCTCGACGTGTTTCGACTTATGAGTAACTTACAAGGAACTTGTGTCGACGTGTCAACGATCGCATATCGTGCCAACAACTTATTCCCAGCGTAGCGGAACGTGTCAGCCATACGGTAAATTTTCAGCATGCTAGAAATTTCACGACGTACGAGACGTACCACGAAATATGACAGCATACTTCATAGTTTTTCAGCATGCTCTTAACGTATACACAACTTACCCATACCATATTCGACGTGTGCCAGCTTGGTTCAGCAAATTTTTCATAGGTCGGCATACGCTGGCTAAATCGTCAAGGTGTGACTGCATGGTTGACACTTTCAATTTTCAGGCGGTTATGATTTAAATCGGCGTGCGGCAGGTTTTTAACAGGCTACACCACGAGTTCGTCGGCGAAACGTGCAGCGCTATGCCCAAGTTAAACTATCGTTGGACATAGGTTGTGAACGCCGACAACAGGGTAAGCATTCGTTGGTACAAGTTATCTATAAGACAACGAAACGTTCTGTGCCCGTTACTAACATGTTATCCATACGACCAACACGTTATGATTACGACCAAAACTTGAAAAAAACATCAAAATTTCAGCGTACGCCAACGTTTTACATACATTTTTATATGTTGCCATTGCTAGCTAAATCGTCAAAGTGTGACAGCGCCTTTACACCACCTTATTGAACATGTTACATTATAGTGGGGCAACTTAGCATAACAATTGTGCATTTTGTGAGGAAAGCACCAAATTTGGCACACTAGTAACCTATCATATTATGAACAGATTTAGATATTGGGCCACCTCAAAATTTTTGATGGCAGTGGAAAATGGCTGCCACAGCCATCAGCGGCTGAATTTGAGATGGCCCAATATCCAAATCTGTTCATAATATGATTGGCTATTAGTGTGCCAAATTTGGTGCTTTCCTCACAAAATGCACAATTGTTATGCTATATTTAGCTAAGTTGCCCCACTATTAGTTCTTTGTGCCTGATGTTTGTGTCCTTTGACATCTTTGAAAATAGTAAGTTTCCTGTTTGGAATTATTTACAATTTTGTTTGACTGCCAGACAGGCAGACCAAGTGAAAAAAATAAATAAATAGATCTCACTCCTCTCTGCGCACGAAGCCTGGTGTTGGCTTAACAGTTAAGGTGTCTGGCTTAAGATCTCAGCATCCTGAGTTTGAGGCTCTGTCTTTCCGTTGAAATAACACCAGGTGCGTTGACTCAGCCTGTCGTCCTTCCGAGGTCGGCAAAATGAGTACCAGCTTACTGGGGTCATCAGTCCTTTGAGTATCCTGCATCGGAGTGGCGCTCCGTCTCGGACTGTACTCCTTAACCAAATTAAACCACCTAAAGCAGCCATATGCGTCTCATGGCATGAAAGGAATGGTTATCAGCTTATCTGGAATTCAAATTCTAGATAAAGTGCTGTCATCACACACCGTCCTTCTCCTATTTTGATTTCTCCAGCCAAACCGCTGGGCCGATCCGGCTGAAATTTGGCAGCGACGTTCCTCTCTTGACTGGTGACAGGAGCTGCAAAGCTTGTTCTGGTCACGTGACTTAAAGTCAGTGAAAATGGCCGACTTAGTACATTTCTTCAAAGATCTTCTCCAAACCCACCAGTCAGAATGCTACCAAATTCAGATTACAACATTAGGCCAGGGCCCAGGTAAGACACAGGTCCAGCGGTCCTATTTTTATCATTTCCGTGCATGTGTCATCAGGAAGAATTCAGAGCAGAAGTACTGCTAAACTGCAGGTTTATTTTCCAATTTGGGTTCAGAATATAACATTCAATTGAAAGAAGCTGTTCCTTGATAATAAACTGATGTTTGTCGTCAGACAGACAGACAGCAAAGTGAACCAATTGCTTAACCATGCTTTTCGCTTTGTGTGTGCGCGGTAGTAATAATAATAATAATAATAAAACTAGAATTAAGAAATAATGTATCATCATCATAACAACATCCTGTTAAAAACCTCACTTTCAGTTAGTAAGGCTTCTGAGGCCAGAAATGAGGTCAGGTGAATAACCCCACATTTGATCAATACTGTACAGGGAAATGTTGCCATTGCATGCACATGCAAAGGCCTAAAGCCACAAGTACACCTTCACATTATAAACACGACAACTGCATTTACGTCTCGTCGAAAATACGACATCATGTGATGCATCACCCCTGCTGGTACTGAAATAAAGGCAATTCAAACCTGATCCAATTACATCAGGAACACAGCAGTTTATAGTGGTGGTGGTCGTATTGCAGCTTAACTGCCGGGGTAGCTATAATTTCTTGAAGCGCGACTGCGTCGCTGATGCAGTGCCACCCTACCAGTACACACACTGGAACTGGTACTCATTTCGCCGACCTCGGAAGGATGACAGGCTGAGTCAACCCCCTGGTGTATTAATTCAGCAGCCGACGGGGCTTGAACTCAGGACCCTAGGATCCCAAGCCACCACCCTAACCACTGAGCCAATACCAGGCTTGCAGTTTATGGTGAGGGGTGCTGTGACCAAGCTCCTACACCACTCGAAAGAATATTAGAAATATCATAATTATAAGACTTTTTGCATCATGACTCAGAACTTATATGATCTCATTCACCAGTTGAAAAGTGCTGCATCATCATAAAATATAATCCATAATTGAATCAAAGTGAAACTCTATTATTAAAAGCATCTCATAACTATCATTCACCACTATTGGAGGCCATATACTATTTATCGTGTATTGGGAGAGCTGAATTGAGAAAATGATAAATTTCAAAAAGGAAGGCGGAGGAAGGAGAGTAAGTGCGGAGAAAAGGAGAAGCCGGTTCGAATGAGACATAAGGAAGTGATGGGGGAATTGATGGGGTAGTCCGTGTGTGGTTCAATCCGGTCACGTCTGCGTACGTGTACAAGATGGACGGCAAATTGCTGCAATAGCTGCGTACATCACCTTGCGGAAGTAATCGTCGGTAAGGTACATTATTTTCTGTGGTGCCCCGGCACACTTTACAGGTGTGTTTGGGAACGTAAAGATGGCATTTCCACTCTTGAAGTCTTGCATTGCTTGCCACGTTTTCATCACATGTTTGTTGGAGTAGTTTGATCCGATTCCTGGACACTCAAAGCCCTCTGGAAGACCTTTAATCTGAAACGTGGGAGGAGGGGGGTGGATGGGCGAGGAAAAGCAACATAGCAAAAGTAAATACATTAAAAATGTTCATGTTTATTTGGACTCATGGAATGGAAAGTAATAAAGTTTAATGCAGTCTTCCAATACAAACACTTGCACCTGCCTCCAAAGATGGCAGAGAGCAAAGATAAGATTTCAAGTGTGCTCCAAATGCACCAATATGGAATAAAAAGGTGCATTTAATGGTGCAAAATCACACCAAAACAATTTAAAGTTTGTGTCGTCTTCATCCTTTAACGGGTGTGAGGAGCAGCCTGACTCAGATGAGTCGGGGGCATCACGAGAGGGGAATTTTAAGAGAGGAGGGGAGGAGCGTCCCTCCGGTTTATTTGAGCTCGGGGTCTGATGAATATCTGTGATGTTTCAGTTGAGATTTCCGAACAAGTTATTTTACGAGTTATCTCTGGAGAAAACAAAGGACAAGTTCTCATGCGACAGCAAGAGCGGTCTTGCTTTTACTGGAACATTTTTTTTTCATTCCACACATGTTCAAACTTGCACTTCAAATCAACCCTGTTGAACATCAGTGATTCAGCTGAGATAAGAGAATTTTTAGTTTCACATCTTTTCTGAATATTTTCACAGGTCATTGTCAAAAACGACTATTATTTTATATCAATAAGCTTTCCACCTCCTTCAGAGATGAACTTGATTAAAAAAATATATATATATATATATATATATATATATATATATATATATATATATATATATATATATATATATATATATATATATATATATATATATCCACCTCCTGGAAACTGTCCTTAAACGATATCTCACAGAAAAGAAAAGCTTGAAAATATTACTTTCTTCTTCTGTAAACAGCTTTTTGTTGAGGTAGACTCCATTGACCTTCTGTGCCTCACCTTGTCTGATCAACCACTGCTGGGGAGACCACATCTCCAATTAATGAGATGTCAAAGGCCAGATGCAGATGACATACTTCACAAAGTTGTCCTTCCTTGGCACCACTCATCAGCTTGCAACCTGCAGAGCTTTTGCTTTTGTTTGCAGTGCAATGGAATATACAGTGGCCTGTAAAAGTATTCACCCCCCTACCAATAATGCCACATTTAAATGAATTATGCAGAAACAAATTTTTCCAAATTAACATATTTGTTCATGACTGAAGAGATCAAACAAAACACTGTTATAGTTGAAGGAAGTTACATGTCAGGAATACCGGCAAAAAACATGTACAAACTAGAGGGGGAGCACTCGGTAGAGTGCAAAACCTCCGCCGCCAATACTGCTCGGTCACTCAAGTGAACCTTATATCATATTCATTCAATTTGACGTCAACAGTGCTCACAGAGTTATAGTTTGCAACTTTCCCTTTTAACTTTTACATACTCAATTCATTCGTCATAACTCGATTCCTTGAGACAGAAATTTATTTACGTGGGTATATCCACCTGAAGTTCCAAAATCAGCCGCAATTATAATTTTGGCATGTTTTTTGTTGGAAATCACTTAAAACATGTAGAAATGCAAAAAAAAAGAAAAAAAATTCAAATATTTTTTCAAAATGGCCGCCATAGCGGCCATATTAGATTTTGGACTAAGTCCAAAATCTAATGGCATGATCCTTGCACCAGACCTAATCCCCCCACCAAGTTTCATCGAAATCCGGCGAGGAGTTTTTTCCGTAATACTGTTCACAAACAAACAAACAGAAAGGGGTGAAAACGGTAACCTCCGATCTTCGATGGCGGAGGTTAACGAGAAGGGCACTCGGTAGAGCGCATACCTCCGCCACGTAATGCCTGATCCATGAGAACATATCGGGCCCAATACATTTTTGAAATATCATGTTGTGTATCATTTTTGGCCCTCTCTCTCAATGGTGAAGAATCACTTTAAAAATTCTAGTCGTCAGATCCGGATCCGGATCTTCACCAAAATCGAATCAGTTCGTCCTTGTCAAACACCGAACCTGCTCACCAAATTTCATCCGGATCCGTGCACAACTTTTTGAGATATCCTGGACACAGCCAAACAGACAAAAACAGACAGAAAGGGGTGAAAACATAACCTCCTTCACCTTCGGTGGCAGAGGTAATCAAAATTCACTGGATGTAAAAGTATTCACCCCTTAGGTCAGTACTTGGTGGAAGCATCTTTTACAGCAATGACTGCTATGAGTCTTTTTGGGTCTCTACAGACTCTACCAGATTTGTACAGTGAGATGGTGAAATCTTTGCCCATTCTTCACGTGAAAATTGCTCTAGTTCTGCCAAGTTTGACGGGGATCGTCGATGAACTGCAATCTTCAAGTCTCGCCATCAATGTTAATTTGTGTTCAAGTCAGGACTTTGACTGGGCCACTCAAGAACATTTATTTTTCTTCTTATTCAGCCACTCTAGTGTGATTTTAGCTTTGTGTTTTGGATCATTGTCCTGCTGAAATGTGAATCTCCTATCCAGTTTCAGATTCATGGACAAGTCGAGCAGGTTTTCATCAAGGATTCTCCTGTACTTTGCACCGTCCATTGCCTCTTCTGTCCTGACAAGCTTGCCAGTCCCTGCTGATGAAAAGCAGTCCCATAACATGATGCTGCCACCACCATGCTTGACAGTAGGGATGGTGCTGACTGGGTGATGTTCAGTGTTCGGCTTGCACCAGATGTAACTGAATTTAAACTAAAATGTTCAACTTTTGTCTTGTCAGACCACAAAACTTTTATCCACATGGCTACAGGATCATTGAGATGCTTTTTCACAAACTCCATGTGAGCTTTTAGATAGGTCTTTTTCAGGAATAGCTTCTTTCTTACCACCTGCCCTTTGAGGCGAGTTTTGTGGAGGGAACGGGACATTGTTGATTTATGAACACTGATCTCCATCTTGGACATAGAGCCTTGTAGATCTTGCAAAGTCATTGCCGGATTTACAGGGACGTCAAGAACCAGTATCCTGCTTACCCGGCTGCTGAAGGCCCTGTCACACCTTGACGTTTTAGCCAGCGTATGCTGACGTATGAAAAATTTGGCAAATACGTTGGCACACGTCGAATATGTTATGGGTAAGTTTTGTATACGTTAAGAGCACGCTGAAGCACGCTGGCATACGTCGTAGTACGCCGAGCTCGTCGACAAATTTTAAGCACTAGCCGAAACGCCGTCACAGACGGATTCCGTTCATTCAACCACCCTCACCAGCTCACCCACACCCGAGGGACATGGACTGGACAGGGCGTGTTGCCCCCGCCGACTCATCCCCCGCCCCTTCCCCATTCCCCCCCCCGCCTCCCACCCCCGCCTTCAATGGCTTACCCCCGCCCAAAAATGTAATTACCCCGGGCCCGCCCCGCCTCTTCACTCCCCCCCCCGTTTCTTGATTCCCCGCCCCACTTGCCCCCGCCCCCCTGTTCACCCCTCATACTCAACCCCGCCTAATTCACCCCAGCCCCCGCCCACTCACCCCCTGCCCCATTTCCCCCCGTCTCCCGCTTTCAATTTGCTTACCCCCGCCCAAAAATGTGCTTACCTTGCCCCCCCCCCCCGTCACTCCCTGCCCCTGTCTCTTCACTCCTCGCCTCCGTCTCAACGAAAAGTGTTTATTCTGCTTCAGGAGTTGAAAGTTGACTATCTCCACTATGTACAATGCACTCTTACAGGTACGAAGTTTCTTTCAGTCCAGGTCACAGTACCGAGAAAAACGTGACGCGACCGCGAGGAGGAGCACAAAACTGGTCCTTCAGTATTAATATATAGAAGATACAATGTTTCTTGTTACATTTTTTGTGTGAAATTCACATTCTGAGGTAGTCAGCATGTGCAGAAGAGGGTTTTACATTGCAGACGCTATTTTCGAAGAGTGGAATTACACCTCTCAGCGGTAACAGTCTGTCGATGACAGACGTAATGACGTCAGCGAATGACCGATGATGTCATGACGTCCTGACGCCTCTCAGCGGTGACGTCACACGTCGCCATGTAAACGAATGTAAAATGAAAAGTGTTTATTCTGCTTCAGAGTTGAAGGTTGACTATTGCCACGATGTGCGATGCACCCTTACACGTACGAAGTTTCTTTCAGTCCAGGTCACAGTACCGAGAAAAACGTGACACGACCGCTAGGAGGAGCACAAAATTGGTCCTTCAGTATTAATATATAGATGCTCAAACATTTTTGACGTATGCCAGCGTATGACTCACACGTTCCGCATACGCCGGCCATAAGTTGTTGGCACGTTATGCGATCGTTGACACACGTTACTTGTAAGTTGCTCATAAGTCGAAACACGTCGAGGTAATGTTTGGCGTACCCAAAACTTATTTCTAACCTACGAGTAACATGCTTTGAACCTATGTGTAACGTATCTCCAACGCATATAGACGTAATTGACGTCTTCCGGACGACCACAGAACTTACTGAACGTGTTTCTAACTTAGAGCTACCGTATAATGGCGTATTGGCAGCGTTTAGGGGAATTGGTATATAAAAATGGGGTTCACAGGAGGAACCCGTCAATGTTCCAGACTCCATGTTGAGTAGATGTCTATGTCAGTCGTATCAGTCGTAGTAGTAGTAGTAGTAGTAGTAGTAGTAGTAGTAGTAGTAGTAGTAGTAGTAGTAGTAGTAGTAGTAGTAGGTCCATGTCAGTAGTAGTAGGTGAGCGTGATGGGGAGGGTGTGGGTGATGATGGATCCTCCTTGCGTCCGCGTCCACGGCCAGGAGACTTATTTGCAGCATTCTTCGAAGTTTTCTTCGGCATGATGGTGATGTTGACACTTCGATGTCTAGTGCGGTTATGATTTGAATCGTCGAGCGGCAGCCTATTAATAGGCTACGCCACGTGATCGTCGGCGATACGCTGCCACGCTATGCATAAATTAGACTATCGTTGGGCATAGGTTGTGAACGCCGACAACAGGCTAAGCATTCGTTGGTATAAGTTATCTAGAAGACAACGAAACGTTCTGTGTCCATTACTAATATGTTATGCATACGACCAACTCGTTAATATACGCCCAAAACTGACAAAAACATCAATAGTTCAGCGTACGCCAGCGTTTTACATACATTTTGATACGTTGCCATACGCTGGCTAAAACGTCAAGGTGTGACAGGGCCCTGAGTTTGGATGGGCGACCTGATCTGGGTAGAGTCTGGGTGGTACGATATGTCTTCCACTTCTTAATGATGGATTTCACTGTGAGCGACTCAAATGAAAGGGATAATGAGTGACTGAAATTTTCTTATAACCCTCTCCTGAACGGTGCTTCTCCACCACTTTATGTCTGACTTCTTTGGGAAGCTCCTTGGTCTTCATGTTTGCCTTGTTGGTTGACCAAGTGAGTTTCACCTTAAAACTCCTTAGATAAGTGGACAAGTTAAATTTTTTAAGTTAACCCACTGATCACATGCAGGTGAAACCTCTTGCACTTATTTTGTAATTTTTCAAACAAATAATTTGCTCCTGAAGTAATATGGGGTTAATTAGGCAAAGAGGTTTGAATACTATGCAACTGAGAATCATCTGATTTTCTCTGTAACCTGCAGGCTGAGGCTCCAGCATACCACCTTGCACTTCTGGAGGTGGGAGAATTAAAAATCCCTGAACATTATCAATAATCTCCTGATACGAGGCTGCTGCACAGGATTTTCTCCTTTCCCAGCAAGCACATTGATGTTGGTCCAATGTTGGCAAAAGACTGGAATGGTTGCAAGAGTATTTCCAACATTGGTAAAAGAAATGTCTATCTACCAACGTTAGTCTAACTGCAGCCACATGACATAAAAGTGATGGGACAAGGGTTAACACTGGGCAAATGGACAAAATTACATTGGGCTAATGGTCACCCAATGTTAGGGTGTTAGCTGGGTCCCACCACAGGCATGGTGGTGGCCTTGCAAGTCTTTTACTGTCCCTTTGATCACCATCAAGTGCTTTATGCAATCCTTTTACCTTCTAGTACAAAACAGTCATCATTTTGGTTTTTGAGCTGATGGGATGGCCAAGAGGGAGGCAGACACAAGAGGGAGGCCAAGAGGTGACCTCTAAGCTATCGAGCCTGGGTTGGAATCCCAACTCAGCTATAAACTGTCATCCCAGTATTTCACAAGCAGGGCGATTCATCAGTATGTGTGCCGTCCATCGGGTGGACGTTAAACGGGAATCCTGTCTGCCAGCGTTCATTGGTGGATGTTATAGATCCCACGGTGTCCTTCGCAAAGAGTAGGCGAACTATCGCCGGCACCCTGAACAAATTACTAATCCCTCCCCGAACCAGCAGAGGGCATTGCATTATGGCACAGCCGTACCCTCAGCCAACGTTGTTCCCCCGCAACCTTCTGCTGCATATGAACGAAGAAGATTATTGTTTCAACAGCAACGCACCTGAATTACACAGCACTGGCTATTTAGACATTGCATCCACATCTGCTAGCAGAGATACACTGCAGGTAATAATTTACTCAAACATAAATTGCTTTTCAATTACTCTGCCAAAGCTGGAACTAAACTATACTATGTCAACAAGCCTTTAGAAACCAAAGTGCAAATTTTGTGTAGCCAACTACCACAAGCATGACCACATTATACCTGGTTGTAGTTAAGTTGTAATCCTAAAGCGATGACAAGATACTTGTAAGTCAGCTGCAAAGATAAGGGTGGGGCGGTTGGAGGGAGAGCACCATGATCAGCTTAACATGCATGTTAAATTTTACTGAATCATTCGATCAAATTAAATCTTAAAGAGTGAAATTAATTTTTGATGAAAACAAAAAAAAAAACTCACTGAACTCCGCTTAGCTAACACCCAACACCCCCTTCCTCTTTTCCCTCCCTTGGGGGGAAAAAAAACCAGGAGTCAAATGGTTTCTTCCTGTGCCTATGTGTCACGCAATTACATTTGGGTCGGCTTGGTTGAGCCAACTATCTGAGAGTAAAGCTCACCATGCTAGGTTAAGACTTCCTCAATATTAACTAGCGACCTTTTAACTCGTGTAAAAAAAAAGTTTTACATTTGTTCTAATTACACCGTATTTGCATTCGTAATAATCACTTTGTGTACTGTTGCCCAAATTTTGAGTGCAAGTGGTATATATATAGATCTTGGAAACAAATGTCAACCAGACTTCTATCACACCTTCTGACCATCAGCTGTGTGGACGGTGTTGTTATCTGGGTCAAACTGAGTCACAGAGGACTTGATCCAGGTCACCCCACGTGGAATAATGCCGGCAGTAGGTCGTCCCGACCCGTGGAGCGCCTTGGCCCCGGCCCCGACCAAGGTCCACAGTGGTTGGTAGTAATGGTCCTGTTCAGGTGTTGGGGGGAGTGAGGGTGGGGTGCATCAACTGTTCAGGAAAGGAGGGACGGACACCTGTTGAGGCAGTGTGTGGGGT
>NC_140963.1:117872833-117882833 GCF_056783735.1 Eptatretus burgeri | reverse complement strand
CAGGATCAGGCTTAATTGTGCCGTCGGCTATTGTGTAGCCGAGAAGGTCAATTGACCTTGCCGAGAATACGCATTTCTCGTAGTTGAGAGTCAGATTATATTTTCCAGCAATGCTCAAGAATCTGTCCAGATTCCTATCATGTTCCCTCTGATCCCTACCGCACACTGTGACATTATCCACGTAAACAAAAGTGTCTTCGAGGTTTTCATCTGAGATGATGTCGTCCATAACCCGTTGGAAGCAAGCTACTCCATTCGTGACACCGAATGGTATCCTTCTGAACTGGTAGAGGCGCCGCCCTGCCTGGAATGCAGTGTACGGTTTGTCTTCCTCTCGGATGGGAATTTGATGATAGGCGCTTCGCAAGTCGATGGTACTGAATACCTTATAATTGGCCACGCGTTCGACCATCTCATCTATGCGCGGCAGGGGGTAGGCGTCGAGTTGGGTGAAGCGATTGACCGTTTGGGAATAATCGACAACCATCCGTCTCTTATGGTTCTGACTGCTGGTTACTAACACCTGTGCGCGCCATGGCGAATCGCTCGGTTCTATAATTCCCTCCTCCAGTAATCGCTTGGTTTCTGAAGTGATGAAATTCATGTCAGCAGTGGTATATCGCCGCGATTTGATCGCTATCGGTTTGCAGACCGGCGACAAGTTAGCGAACAGCTGGGGGGACGTCACCTCCGCGGTGGTCAGTGCATTTAAAATTAGACGAGGCTCGCTTCCTCCAAAGGGTATTTCGACGCTCGTGTGCTGCTTGAGGACATTATGACCCAGAATTACGTCTGCGCACAAATCACGAAGCACCAGCACCTTTACATCCCGATGCGTGTACCCTTTTACGTCCAATTCAACATTGCAGTACCCTCGTACGCGGGATTGTAGTGAGGTGGCGGCCATGCATACCGTATTGTCAGTCGGGTGGATTACCCATTTCCTGCCCTTCACTAGCGAGCTGTTGACGAAACTTTCAGAGCTACCGGTATCAATCAGTGCCTCAGCCATATGCCCGTTAATTCGCACGTTGATGATAGCCTTGGATAGATTCCCCGGGGAGGCTGCAGTCAATTTATTTTGCGAGTAGAGAGCCGCAGAAGTGGGTTTATTCCTCCTTAGAGTAGATTTACATACCCTGGCATAATGCCCTTTCTCGTCGCAATTCATGCATGTGGCATCTCTGGCGGGACATTTTTGACGAGGATGCCTTTTGTACCCACAAAAGAAGCATTTACCGACCGGAGAAGTTGCTGAGGAGTTTGACGAGGTCTGGGTATCCGGCTCCTCGGGTGTTTCTCCATCCCTCATGTCTGGCTGTGTCTGTGCCAGTGGGGTTCCTTGGGTTCCCATCGTAGCAGCGTTCATGAGCAGCATCGGTGTCCCAAATGACTCAGATTGCTGCTGAGCCGTATCCATCCCTCGAGCCTGATCGACTACCTTGTCAAGAGTGGGTTGCGCTTTCTCTAGTAAGCGTTGCCGTATGTGGGCTGATCTGAGTCCTTGGATGAATGCCTCCCGTGTGGCTTCCTTTCGGTGTTCCTCGGCGCTTACCGCCCGGAAGCTGCAGTCTTTTCCCAGCTGATTCAGAGCTTGCAGGAACTGATCGATTGTCTCCCCGGCTGCTTGCTTGCGTGTGTTGAGAAGATGTCGTATGTATACCTCGTTCTTGGGCTTCACGTAGAGCGCCTGCAGCACGTCAATCGCTGCTTCGTAAGTGTCGCACCCCGAGAAGAGCCTGTACACGCCGGGCGAGACATGATTCACGAGAGCGGCAAATTTGTCAGCTCCCTCCGCGATGATGGTCAGATAGTGTGAGAAGGAGCAGAACCAATGTGACCATTTCATTTCTGCGTCAGTCGTGTTTGGGTCTGCGTCGAACCTCTCTGGTTTGTAGATCTTGTCCATCTTTGGTTGAGAGAGCCGAGAAAATTAAATGGAATAAATTGAAATGAGAGCGAGAGATGAACCTTCAGAGTTTAGGCTTTATTCCATTTGATTGGAGCCGCTTCTGTGGGCACACCAGGAAATACAGGTTCAGCTAGGAGTACATAAGCAGAAACGTATACATGTGCAGTTAACCATTGCAGACTAAATCCGCGTAAGCACGGAGTTCGATATAATCTCCATTCTCACCAGTCAATGAGCACCTTCAGTTAACGAGCATCAAGTGGACAGCCGATGTCAATAGCAATGCCCCGGGGACAATCACTCGTGCCGCAGAGAGACCTCCCCTTATACGCGAGACGCACAACATGTGATCCCGCGTCATGTCCCTCGATTCACGTTAATTCACCACAGTGTGTGTGTGTGTGTGTGTGTGTGTGTGTGTGTGTGTGTGTGTGTGTGTGTGTGTCACCTGGTGCACGTGAACCCCCCTCCCCACCACCCTTACAATTATGTCACATGATCGTCGTGCGAGACATTACTGGGCAATCAGCAATCGCACGTCTTTTGCTTTCACTCGGTAATTAATCCGAGCCTCGATACTTTTCTCCACTGGTTCTGTATTCATCCCGGTGACTCGGTGTTTAATTATGGCTCCGAAGAGAAAGACAACATTTTCGGGATCGTGGCCCACAGCAAGGCGCACCACAACCCTGAACTATTTCACCGGGTCATTCAAAGTTTCAGTGGCTACATCGTCCATTATTATAATCAACGAGACGACCCGTGAACCCGTTGGGTTCCCGTTGTGACGGCGGTTGATGAAAAAAAATCATTTCAAGAAAAAAAAATGATAGCTCCAGCGAACTATACCGCTGAGGTTGTTTGCATTGATCAAATTCACCCGAAGAGTACTTGACTGGATCGGGAATTGATTTTTTAAATAATTATTTTCGTTGCCCGATTTGAATGAAACTTGATACTGCACACTGCAGGAGAATGGTGGGTCAGGTGGGCCGAAAACTTTTGCGCTATCATGTACCGTTTTAGCTGTATTTTGGGAACATACATACATACATACATGCACATATATATATATATATATACACACACAAGATGAGAGTTTCAGTAATATATAGATGATCTGATGAACCGCAATGATGAGTTTAGGTTTCGTGCTCGGGGTCATTTTGCTTCATTTTGTGCTTGTCCGTTCGATATCTTCATTGATTTGTGTTGGAAACATTTTGTGTATTTACATTGTTGTTGTAAATATCCATCACAAAGATTCCAAAATCTTCAGCTTTTCTTGAGAATCAGTTAGTGACCGGCCTGAGGCCTTTTCGTCAAGTCGCTCAACATTCCCAAATTTTCCTGTGAAGAAAGCAAATTTATGGTTGGATTAACTGGTTTTTCCTGGACAATTACATTGACTTGAATAAGGCTTGGTGGTATATTTCACAATGTGAGAACATCTTAACCTTAAGTGAACCTCTCCTAAAAAATTTCTGGATCCGCCCTTGGTATGTATTGTTGTGGTTTCTCACCACTCCGGCGTGCGAGCGACCGCTTTTAACTAATCGCAGCCGCGCGCCCACCGGACATGGTAAACCGAGTCGCAGCTTTCGGATCAACGCCAAAATCCAGCTACTGGTGTGTTTTTAATCACACCATAAATCAGCCAACTATTCTGTCCGCGTGCGACAGGGTCCAATCGCCGAATTGTCGATTTACCTAAGAATGCGCGCAGACAGAAATGCCGGGGATTTACACCTCGACGGGACCTGCTTGGAAACGAGCCGCTTAAGCAGCTCGCTCCGTTTGCGATTTGCCGAGCGGTGTATATCACCAAGCCCCGCCGGATCCGATTACTTTATCAGCTATTTCAAAGCCAGTTAATATCCCGAACGCAATACGGCAGCTCCCGTAACGGAGGGAAAGGACGCAACCAACAGGTGAACATTCACACAATGACATTTACTTGTACACACGTAAGAAGTCATACACGTATGCAATCAAACATGTATGCAATCATGTAGTCAATAAAGCAATGCAGGAACGAGCAAGACAAAGAACTACAACCGTTCTATTATTATGTACATAATCACTTAACAGTTCATTACTTGACACGACATTCATACAAAGAAAAACCCCAGGAAAGGAAAGGGCAGAACTGGACCTCGTGGGCCTTTAATAGTTCACGGAGTTGTGGAGACCGCAAGAGCTCCGAGAGGCCGTGCTGGTTACCTGCCACCTTCGTGGTGACTCGCTGGTTGACCCTCGACGTTTCGTCGACACGGCAGTTGGCGCTGCGCGACTTGCTTGGCCCAGGCCCCGCCGTGCGGCCTGGTGGTTCGGCATAGCCGACGACGCCTCAGAGGAACGAACGGGCCTTTGCTCTTTTGAGAGTTGATGCTCTTTTAAGAGCCCGCCTGTTCCTCAGCGTTGGCTCGGACTGTTCTGTCGCCAGCTGGCGACCTTGCTCCGGCTTTCTCCACCGACCCGTGGTTCTGCGCGGCACGGCAGGCTGGCTGCGCTCCGAGCTACGACTGCCCTCCACTGGACTCGAACCTTGGCAGACTGCTGGTTTTTGTCCGACTCGACGCCAGCTCGACTCCAGACTTCCACTCTCTGCAGCTCCCCGACAGACTGCCTGCTTGGCGTTCAGCGCGCCTTTATATGGGGTCCGTGGGTGCGTTTGATCTCTCACCTCTCACCCTTCACCCCTCGCTGGCTCCGCCCCTTTTGATCTTTTGATCTGCTTTTGTCGCGAAGCTCGGACATGCACGGACGTGGGTGAAATCATCAACCACGCGGACGTTGCAGGAATCATCAGACGTGGAAAGCGGACGTTGTGGAAATCATCAGCCCCCGCGTATGTCGGCGGAGATGCCGCTCATCCGTGGGATTCGCCGTGGCTAGCGAAAAGATGGCGGCATAACGGAGATGAAGGTAAGGTGATGTTGTGGTTGCTTTGTGGTGGGGATGGCGTGGTTGTTGAGATAGTGGTTGTGGTTGGCGCTGTGGTGGGGATGGCATGGTTGTTGAGAGGCGGTTGTGGTTGTTGAAATAGTGGTTGTTCCAAAATAAAGATATCAAAAGAATAATGGCTGACTCAAAGATCACAGCCCGGTTACACAAATAAATCCCTTTAGACATCGGTGGGGAAATCTAATCTGAACACACACTTATCGACATAACTGATGTCTGGGAAGCGTGAATGGTGTTCTGTGAATTTCCACAATCTTAACAGTATGTTTAATGTGTGTAATGTATGTATGTATCTATGTATGTATGTGTAATGTTTGATTTATGTATAATGTACGAGCTCATCCTACCCGTCACTTCACTGACGGACCAAATAGTCTTTCTGTTTGCCAAATTTACCCTTGCATAGAGTGCTTTAAACCCTCCTGCCACCTCCTTCCCATCCTCACATTCCCTTTCCCAGGTCAGGTCAGATATGGGAGCATGCTCCAGAGCAGCGCATCACTGCGTCCACTTTCTGCTGGTACACCAAGGTCATCCGTCTGGCCATTCCCCAGGCAGAGGCCTGGCCTCTCCCCATCTCCTTGAGATGCCGATCAACCTGTTGCAACCACGAGGCACGTGGTCGGCCCATTGGCCTCCTACACTCACGAGACTCCCTCGCTGAGATAATCTGGTGAGCAGGATCAGCATCAGGAAAACGAGCCACATGTCCATACAGCCGCAGCTGACGCTCACAGACTATGCAGGTAACAAATCTCATTTCAGTCTCTCTCAGCAACCGCTCGTCGGACACAAAGTCCGACCAGCGATAGCCAAGGATTCTCCGAAGAGACCTGGTGCAAAAGGAGGTAAGTCTCTGTCTCATATCCCTGGTCAGAGTCCAAGTCTCACATCCATATAGCAACACTGGAAGCACCAACGACCTGAAGACTTGGACTTTCGTCCACCTGCACAGGTTTGAGCAGCGCCACACCACATGATCCAGTGAATCCATGGCTCCCCAGGTCTGGCCCAGACATCTAGTGACCAATGGCTCACAGCCAGCAGAGACGTGAATATCACTGCCAAGGTAACTGAATTTTTCCATGACCTCAACATCCTCACCACAAACAGGTACAGACAAGACAGCAGCATCCAAGATGTCATTGAATGCCTGGATCATAGTTTTGTCCCAGGAAACCTGCAAGCCCAGTAGCTCCGACTCCTCATTCAGCACCTCGAGGGCCCCCAAAAGGCTATCCAGAGTCTGAAAGGATGACTGCATCATCTGCAAAATCAAATTCAGAGTCCTTGACATTCCCAAATGATGCACCACAGCTTGATCTCGCTGACATCCTCCCCAGAATCCAGTCCATACAAGTGCTGATAAGTGTGGGGGCCAGTACACACCCCTGACAAACTCCAGTAACAACTGGAAATAAGTCGGAGATGGTATCACCACATCACACAGCAATCTCAGTACCAGAGAAAAGTTCAGACATCAGATTGATCAGTTTTGGTGGCACCCCATGAAGACCAAGAATCCACCAGAGGGCATCCCGATTCACTGATTCAAAAGCTTTGCAGAGATCAACATGAACTGCAAGCAGCCCCTACCGAAACTCTCATCTGCGTATGTTGAGTACCCGAAGAGCAAGATAGGGTCAATTGTTGACCTCTTTGGTGTAAAGCCTGACTGCTCTGGATGCTGGTGCTCAAGCAGATGGTGGCGAACCCTATCAATAATTACCCAAGCAAAGACCTTGCCCAGCACTGAGAGCAGCGTCACCCCTCAGTGGTTGTTGCAGTCCTGGTGATCACCCTTCCCTTTCCAGAGAGGGAAAACAAGGCCCCTCTTCCAGTCAGTTGGGATGATGCCTGTGATCCAGGCAGAGCACAGAACTGCATTTAGCGACATGAGTACAGCATTTCCACCAGCCTTGAGAAGTTCAGCGTGGATGCCACAGATCCCAGGTGCTACACCCCATTTCAACCGGTTCAACGCAGCCTGTGGTCCACAAATAAAGGCAGATCACAGTTGATTAGAGGGTCAGCAATAGGGATTATAACACCCCTGACATCCAATTTGACAGCTGGTAGATCCAGCCTGGTACAACCGCTCAAAGTAACCGGCCCAGCGGGCCTTCACTTTGGACTCCTCTGTCAAGAGCCCACCACCCTCTGCTCTAACTGCAGTACACTGAGGGATGGGCTTGGACGAATGCAATGTGCTAATTCCCCTGTAAGCAGGACAAGAATCACTTGACCACATGTGATGCTTTACCTCCTCACATATTCCTCGCACATCGGCCTCCTTGTCCACCCTTGGTGCACGTACAGTTTTACGCCTCAACTCCCTGAACAGCTCAGCTCTGCCATTCAGCCTGGCCCTGCGACTCTGGTCAATGGTATTCAGTGTCCCTTGAGAGACGAAATTCTTCTTCGCCCTACGGTGAATTCCGCGACAGCCGCCGGCAACCTCAAGGACAGAGGTCTTCAAGGCACTCCACAACTCCTCAAGATTTCCTAAAGCACCCAGACCCCCCAAATCCCTGCTCAGCCTGTTCGCAAACTCCCCAACCATTCTCTCATCCTTAAGCTTGCCAACATCCAGCCTAGGCTGGGAGCCTGGGATGGTACCATTCTCCCAGATTTATGCTACAACTTCAGAGTTGCTACAAGCCTGTGGTCGGTATTGAGGAACTGAGCACTCCGGTAGACCCTGCAGTTCTAGATTATCCTCCAGCGATCATCAACGAGCACATGGTATATCTCCTTTGCCACACCACCAGCGTTGGAATACCAAGACCAGCGATGAGCCTGTGGGCGCCGAAACCATGAACCAGCCATCCTAAGTCCATGACTTATTGCAAAGTCAAGGAACTTCGTGCTATTCTGATTCACAGTTCCAGACCCATGGGGACCAACACACGTCTCATAACCATCCCTATCAGTTCCAGTCGATGCATTGAAATCCCCCAAGACTAGAAGAGTATCTCGCCTGGGGCACTGATCAACCACAGACTCGAGCGTGGCATAGAATGCGTATTCATGGTGAGATCACTTGCCTCAGTCGGAGCACGTACAGAGACCAGGGAAACGACATTCAAGGAGTGATGAATCCTTCATCGCATACACTCGTTCATCTAAATTATCATTGGAGTTAGCTTATTTGACACAGCTACAGCAACTTGTTAGGCATGGTATCCATCAGAACGATCAGACCCCTTATTAGGTGTAACCACCCACCATGATCTCGCCACTATCCGGTCTCCAAACCTCAGAGAGTGCTGCAATACCTCTGTTCAAATGCTGGAGCTCAGATGATAACATCGACAGGTGATCATCCTCTCTTCGAGAAAGGACATTTCAGGCACCCACCCAAAGCGACCGCTTCAGGTTAACCCAAGGAGACCGCCGTCTGGTGGAGGACACCTCAGCACCAATCCAACACACACTGCCACAATCTGACCCTGGAGGTTTATCCCGTGGTTTTCTTCCTATCTTCAAGGAATGGGGACTCTGAAGGATTTGCGCCAATCACACCATCCGGTGAGCTGCCCTGCAGTGAGTGGGCAGCAGCACAGTTGGTACTCCCACGGAATGGGTTTTCAGATTTCCTTACAATGAAGTGTTTTACAGTGTCTGGAGTACAAATTCTGCCACCAACCTCCTTAAAAAACCATTAAAAAGTAACCCAACTGCAGGACGTCTGAAGACACAGTTGGACACTCAAAATGGATGGCCGTTGGCTCACAAGGAGCTCATGTGCCCTTTGACAGGTTTTGTTTTTTTCCTGCTGAGTGTCCATATACTGTACATACACCCTCCTCACCAGAAAATCTGGTGGAGCGAGACAGTTTAGTTGTTGACAACCCGATCATGAACCAGGTAAGTACAGGTTTACATGGTACCTGTTTTCCTGACGTCCCTTTCCTCCAGAAATGTTTCACACACAATGACAGGGGTCTCCGTTAGAGGGTGAGGGAGTGGGGGGGGGGGGCGGAAGAAACGAAGGAGGACAAATTTACCAGGGTGAAGAGAGTGCCTTAACCTCAGCGTTGCCCAGGTAAAAAAGAAATTGTAATACCCTCTGCCATCACCAGGTAGCGCTATATGACACACATTTACATCGAGAATTTACACCCCCCCCCCCCCACTTCCACGTGAGGCCACAGCCTCACACCCTATGTTACCTCCCACACAAAGTTTTGAGTTTGTAACTTAAAAGATGTGGCCATACAGAAAAGACAGAGACAGACACACATGAAGAGCGAAGTGAGACACGCACACGCACACGCACACACTCTTATATATAGATATAGATATAAAAAAACTCCAAATGTCTAATCTGTCTGAAGGGTGTAAGTGGTCTGAATAGTGTTAAGGTCTGAGGGGGTCGACACGGACATTCGTGGTATAAAGGTCTTGATGTTCTCGGGGTCAAAAGCATGTAAAGGACTAAAGGGTGAAGGGATATAAAGGTGTTAAAAGGGTCTTTTGGGTCCTCGGGGACCTTTAGGTTGTCTCGGTTTTTTGGGTCATCAGGGTTTTATGGTTTCTCGGGGTCTTTTGGGGTCTTAAGGGTCTCGGAGGTCTTAAAGGGTATTCAACGTCGAAGGGTTCTGAGCACTCAAAAGGGTCGAACAGCACATTCCAATGGTATGTAATGAATAGAAATACGTGTGTAACGTCAGGGTGCAGCTGACGTTCAAACAGAACGTAATTAATGGACATGCAGTCATATGGCTGAGCCTGGTGTTGGCTTTGCGGTTATGGTGGCTGACTTGGGACCTAAGGGTCCTGAGTTTGAGCCCCTGTCCCTTGTTGAATTAACACCAGGTGGGGTTGATTTAGCCTGTCATCCTTCCAAGGTTGGCAAAATGAATACTAGTGTACTGGGGAAATAACCATTCGGGGTAACCTGGGTTGCAGTGGCGATTTGTTCAGGACTGTACTCCTTAGCAGCTCTATGTGCCTTTACAGCATGAAAGGAATGGTATTGTTGCGGTTCTGCGAAGCCTGCACTCCCCCAAGGCAATGGCATTCAACATATTGCGATCCTGAGACAGTATCTCATTCGTATTCATTCAGTTAGCCCTTCCATATGTCTAGTGGGTAAATGGGACAAGATGCATTGTG
>NC_140963.1:117852833-117867833 GCF_056783735.1 Eptatretus burgeri | reverse complement strand
ACCTAGAAAAATCTTCTTTTCCAGAATGGCTGGATAGATTGGGGGGGGGGGGGATACTTCACACAAATGTTCCCCAAACCTTAAGGATACCAGAGTATTCATGCATAAAATTGGTCACATGGTCTGGCAGCCATATTGGATTGAGTGAAAATTAAAAAAAAAAAAATTCTTTTTATTGAACCGCTTTATCAAGTAACGTGAAACTTCACAATTATGATGTAGTAGTGATGGGGAATATATGTTTTAAATTTCAACCTGATCGGAAACATGGTGTGGCAGCCAGAAATATTTAATTTTTTTTAATCTGGTTTCTATTTGATTTTTTTTTTTTTGACTAAGGCTCACTTGACTATGCTTGGATGGGTTTGAGGGTAGAGGAGCAGCAGCTGAAACCCGAATCCTCTCCAGGTTCCTCCTGAGGACTCCATCTTTGCTTTTTGCTTGTTAATTATAATTTAACACACCAGTGCACAAACACCACACAAAACAAGTCCTGGCGAGGGCCTGCGAACTCTGCTATTTTTCTTATTATTATAATCATAATTATTATGATATGTGTTTTAAAATACGAAGTATATAATATAAGTGAAGAAAATATGTGGCGGTGTAGCGGCCTTTCTATCATAGGCGGTGTAGCCGGACAACTGTTCTGCCCACAAATCTCGATTTTACATTAATCCGAGGTCGTTGGAGAAATTGTCAATGAAGAAGGAATTCAAGGACGTGAATAAGACAGGATAAAACTCACAAAAGAGCAACAAATGGAGGAGGCACATGATGTTGAATAATGTGGTGAGCAGGCCACGCCTTTGCGTTTTACGTGCGCGACGTCGCCATTTACGGTCCTCCCCGGTAACTTGCGTGCGTTTTGTAACGTCAGTTGGGGCGGCAAAGCCGACACGACGCGGGACGGGACGAGGGGAGGAATAGAGGAACGAAGGGAGGAAAGATCGAGCGAAGGGAAGAAGACGAGCACGAGAGGACGACTCGGTTGCGGAGTAAGTGGGGAATTTATGAAATGTTTGTTTTAAATATTATTTTATTCGAAAACACCGGTGACTGAAACATTTAATCGTTTTCGGCGATCGGCGTCTGTTGATCGATTGTTTCGTGTGGTGTTTTGCGTTCGGAGCGGAGTCGAGTTGTTGTTGAGTTCAGTGTGATGAGGAGACCCGCGTGTGGCTGGCTGCAGGTTTGTCCCGTCAGAACCTTCTGTCACGTGATGATGTCGCGAGGGAGGAATTTAATTGTTTATTTTATGTTTTTTTTTTAAAGTGCGTGTGCTGTGTGGATGTTGATACCATAATCCATTGTGGTGTGTGGTGGAAATCTTGTTCGGCATCAGGTGACTGGCAGGCAGCGATAGGGAGCAGTGAAGCCCCTCCCCTCTCCTTCCCTCCTCGTTCTTTCATTCTCCATTTTATCAACTTCATCCACCTCTGTTTCCTCGTCCTCAGTGTTCCACGGTCTTCATGCTCCCCCAGTCCCTCATCCCCCATCATGCTCCTCCCCAGTCCCTCATCCCCCGTCATGCTCCTCCCCCAGTCCCTCATCCACCGTCATGCTCCTCCCCCAGTCCCTCATCCACCGTCATGCTCCTCCCCAGTCCCTCATCCACCGTCATGCTCCTCCCCCAGTCCCTCATCCACCGTCACGCTCCTCCCCCAGTCCCTCATCCACCGTCACGCTCCTCCCCCAGTCCCTCATCCACCGTCACGCTCCTCCCCCAGTCCCTCATCCACCGTCATGCTCCTCCCCCAGTCCCTCATCCACCGGCATGCTCCTGCCCCAGTCCCTCATCCACCGTCATGCTCCTCCCCCAGTCCCTCATCCACCGTCATGCTCCTCCCCAGTCCCTCATCCACCGTCATGCTCCTCCCCCAGTCCCTCATCCACCGTCATGCTCCTCCCCAGTCCCTCATTCCCCCATCATGCTCCTCCCCCAGTTCCTCCTTCCCCCCCCACGCCCCTCCCCCAGTGCCTCATTCCCCTGTAATTCTCCTCCTCCTCCAGTTCCTCATCCCCCGTCATCCCCCCCCCCCAGCTCCTCATCCTCACTCATGCTCCCCCGTCCCTCACCCTCAGTCATGCTACCCACATCCCTCATCCTCAGTCATGCTACCCCCATCCCTCATCCTCAGTCATGTCCAACCCCCAGTCCCTCATCCCCCGTCATGCCCCCCAGTCCCTCATCCCCTGTCATGCCCCCCGTCATGTCTCCCCCGTCCCTCATACCCCGTCATGTCTCCCCGTCCCTCATTCCCCGTCATGTCCTCCCCGTCCCTCATTCCCCGTCCCTCATTCCCCGTCATGTCCCCCCCATCCCTCAGCCCCCATCATGCTCCTCCCTGTCCCTCATTCCCCGTCATGCCATCCCCATCCCTCATCCACTGTCATGCTCCCCCTCCCTGTCACTCATTCTCCTCTCTGTATCCCTCCTCCCTCCCGATATTCCACCCATGCATCACTCACTATTCGCATTCCCAGGTTTGGGACAGTTTTATTTTAGTGAAGAGACTTCTTGCATATTGAAGCGACTTTCCAGGTTCTGACATCACTTGTGGTGGAGAAGTATGGATGTTCTCTTTCCAAATGGCTCATTAATTTGATCAAAGTACCAAGTTTATTATTATTATGCACACATTGCATTCAGCAGGTATTCACGACGTGCCTTAGTTATTCTTTCCCCCTGTTCCCTCCTGCCCATGGTGGCAGTGCTCTCGAGAGATGCATGTTGGGTTCAAGTTTTAACCACGTTTGAGATCGCCATCTGGCAATGCTTATTTTGCAGAGCTTTAGGGTGATGCTCGGACAAGAATGTGGAACTTGTTTAATTATTATTTTTGGTCTGGAGATGTAGGTTTTAGTTCCGAGCTCATATCCAACTCTACATCCGTCACCAGTCTACTCAACTTATGCAATTCCTGAATTTTGTTTCTACATCCTATGTTTACTGTTTAAATGAAATGAAGTTTGATAATTGATCTACCATTAATTAAACCTCCCCTTGTACTCCTAAAGTATAGTGGAAAGCTAGTAATGGCTGTTGTGGGTCATGTTTTTTTTTTTTTTTTCCTACCTTTTCAGCCCCCACATTTTAATGGTACCACAGAGGACATCGAGGAGAACTAAAGCACCACATATTGTTATTATTATTATTTTTTTTCTTTTTGAACTCTCAACACCCAGGGACGTTCGTCATTAAATTTTGCATCAATAATGTGAATAAAGTACGAGTGGTTGACATTCATTTCGACCTTGACCTAGTTTTAAGGTCATGACCTAATTATAGATGTTTTAACCTTTTGTTTTTCACCATAACTCGACGAAGGTTTTACCGATTGGAACAAAATTGCCCCCTCCAGATAGCCGAGAGTGAGCCGCAGTTAACCTTAATTTACATCATACCCCTCTGGGGTATAGGTCAAGGTCTTTCACCCCGCAAAGTACTAAACCATCCTTTAGGTTTTTCTCCTTTTTCTGCCACACTCCGACCTGTATCTCAGAGCATGTTGGGACGTTGGGAGCAAAATTTGCATCAATATTGTGAATAAAACATGTGGGGCTTTGACAATCTTTTAACATTGATCTAATTTTTATGGTCATGACCCGATTGTAGATTTTAAAAATATTTTTCACCATAACTCGACTAAGTTTTGTCCGATCAGAATGAAATTACCCTCCAGATAGCCTCGAGCAAGGAGCATTTACACTTGATTTCGTCGTATCCTCCGGGTTGAAGGTCAAGGTAAAATGGTGGTCTGAAAAATGTATCACGGTTTTTATTTTTATTTTTTGTCATTGTGGAAAATCAGAGACCGCTTGGTCATCCAAGATGTTCTTGCATCGTAATAGTGTACCTGCACTGAAGTTGTCCACCTGATATTTGAGTAATGGCCTTGACCTTGACTTTGACCTTTTTTTAATATTGGGATGTAATTAACAAAAAAAACCACCTTTTAGATCATAATTTCAAGAGCTTTCCTCCGATATTCATGATGTTGGGTTTTATGGATAGATTGTAGATTGGGCCACATTTATTTCCAGCTCATCACGAAATGTTGAAGGTCAAGGTTATATGGGAGAAACAAAAAATAATAATAATAAAAGGCCATCATTGGCTCGCAGGCAATTGCCAAGGTGTGATCGCAGATATTGTGCATGCGTGTTTTTCTCGAATTGCTCCAGGAATAATTGTTATGCAATTATGTTGTATTTATATAAAATTGTTCATGATGTTCCTCGTAATTTTGTCATTTTCAGAGCAAATGATTGGTGGAAATTGAAATAAACTGCCCTCGACCGTGCTTCTATCCCATTGGCATTTGATCTTCATATAAGGTTGACGAGGCTTTTTGCATGCCTGTTCCTCATCGTTGACCTTGTTTCACCCGATTCGTTGTAACCCATTCTTCGTTTGGCAATTTGTTCAGCAAGTTGGCCTCATCTTCCTGCACAGCGCAATTTTCCTCTACTTCATCGCCTGCGTTGATTCCTCTTCCTGAATTGCACATCACACCCCTTCCAGCAGCGTCCTCGCAGATCACCTCCCGCTGCTGTGTTTTTCCAGAATGAGTGAGTTCTGGATTTGCTTCAGCTGCTGCGTCGCGGAACAGCCTCAGCCCGTAAGCATTACAGCCCACATGGACACCTGTTGTCTTGCTGGATAACTTACCTTGTGTGATGCTGTTTTGTTGGTGGTGTCGTCATGGTGTTAAGTTTTTTTTTTTTTTTTCATAAAATAATCTTGGAGAATGTTTGTCTGTTTTGAAGTGGTAGTGTTGTCATCTAATTGCCTAACGTCTAGCTTTCCGTATTTTATTCTCGATTGCCAGATTATCTTTGACCCAGGCTTTCCTACTTCCCCCTGTCTGGCCAATACATCCTCCTTTCATTTGTTTGTCTTGTTTATGACTCCTGACTTATTTTTGTCTTCTCTCTTCACCTTCCTTAACTCCAATCTGTTCCTCATGCCTTCATATTTTCTCAATTTTGAAATATACCCCCCTCCCCACAACATTTCCTCCATTGTTATATGTAATGGTAAACGGCTTCAAACCAGCTAAAGATTGCTTGAATGTTGTAATTTTTCTCAAGGTGTTGTACACCTCGTGAGGCCTTTGAAACATTAAAAAGTTAATTTGTCCAACCATCCATGGACCCAATTCAAATTTCCCTGCAGGTTGGAGGATGTCATCGTCGTCTGTTCACTCGTCATTGGACGAACCAACACTAGACTGTGTAAACATATGTAGTTGCTTGGGTGTTGAGAAATGATGCTCCGTAGTAGATGCCTTGCATATATACTGCCTTTATTTTGCATTGTGAGAAATGGGCCATCATTCTGAAGAGTACAATGTTTAAGTAATTGTTGAAGTGAAGACTCTGTGGACTCTGAGTTTGTGAGGTCGGCGGTTCGAACCCCGGCCTAGTCGTAACAAGTGCTTTTAAAATGTTGCATGCTGCTTCCTTGCTTGACCTTCAGCATTTAAATAGGATAGGGCATGGATAATGAACCATAGGTTGGCAATACTAGCGCAGGCTTTGATGGGCCTAATGGCTACCCCCCTGTGTTGAAGTTCCTTGCGAGTGAACTTGTGTTATTATGAAAGCAAACTTTCACTGTTTCAATTCATTTATCCATTTCTTTTGTTGATGCTGATCTTCTCTGCATTGTGTTGTATCTGCTGTGCACTCCTTCCGACCGCGTGTACGCAGCATCTTGTAATTGTGATGACTGCACTTTCAACGCAATCTCACAATATACTTTTTATCTTCTGTAGTTTTGGCGCAGTACGTTAACCCACCTTATGAACCTCCAATTCAATCAACACGTATGTTTTCACAGCATAGTAAGTCTACGGATGACGCATTTGCAAAGACCAATGTTTTTTTTTTTCATTTATTTTATGTGGTCTTGTGTTAGTTGAGGATCTGCAACACAATTCGCATGAAATGCAGATAAATGCATGAGACAACACTGGAATATGAAACATACTTCAAACCCAGCCACTGAGATTCTGGGAAGTGATGCAACTTCCCATTCCTAGGCTACTCTTGGTGCTAGTAGTGCCACTTGTTTGACGTCAAATTTATCTGCATTCAGTGAGATAATTGAGGATCTTTTTTCTTCTCCATGGATGCCAACCATTGTGGTTTGTCCATACCCTATCCTCTAAATGCTGAACTGTGACGAAGCAGTACGTGTCATTTTTAGTCTTTGGTATGACACAGCTGTGGACCGCCGACTGTCAGACTCTGAGTGGATGCTCTAACCATTACATCCCAGAGTCTAGTGGACATTGGAACAATTTTGTAATTGTTCCGATGATTTTGATTCTCTCAAACTATAACCAATGTTCCCTTCCAAGGACATTCACTGTAGGAGGAGGCTATTAGGCCCACAAAGTCTGCGCAATGGTTGTTTGTCCATCCTTCATCCTTTTTAAATGTTGAGCATCAAGCAAGTAAGCAGCATGCAGCGTTTTTGGAGTTGTTGGTTTGACTTTGCCATGGTCAGGTTCGAAGTGCCGACCTCCCAGACTCGGAGCGGACGCTTGAACCATTACTTGTGTGTGCAGATAATGAAACGTTTTCATTTGCTTCTAGTGAAGCGAACGACGTCGCACAGTGGCCTGGGATTACTCTGTCACTGAATGTGTAACATCTCCACGACGCTTGATAAATATTCTCAAATTATTTTATACTGGCAGATTATACCCACCCAATGACTTTGGATGGGATGGTATTTGATTTGGTCGGACATGAGGACCGTAGACAACAGCCATGGCGGAATAATGGCCTTTGCGCTACCCACCAGTTCGTCCACGAGCATTGCGAACCCTTTTGAGAAAAGTCGACTTGCAACTTGGCCAAACAGAATAAACGTAGGAATTGGATGTAAATATGGACATTTGTAAGATGTTGGTAATTATGCCTACAAAGCTTGGTTATGATGTACGTGAAGCTGTGTGAGAGATGGAAAACGATAAGCAACATAGTTGGCAGACACAGTCCTTTTCGGTTCGTGGGTGCCAGCAGTGACCACTATTTTCGTTGTGTCTGTCGTTTGTGACTCTCTCCATAGCTCCGTGACGTTTGATGCGATCTTGATGAAACTTGGACACAAGCTAGATATCATGGTCGAGTTGTGTCTCTTTGTATGAGGGGCATCCCACGCCCCTTGTGGGTGGCGCCACGCCCACTTGAACATTTTATTTCTTTATTTTTTCTCCATTTTTTTTCTTGCAATTTCATTTCCGAGAAGCTGTGCGTAATGCCCATAAGTACAACATATTAAAAAAAATCCGATTTGATTTGGTCAGTTTTGATGGAAGAGATAGGTTTTTACAGTTGGGCTTCCTCAAAAGCTTCCACTAACTCAATTGTACCTATCATGGTATTGTTCAATAATGCCCGCGAACCATCGTCACCTCCTGGCTTGTAATTTATCGAGATTATTTTTGCTTTTGTATACAGAATTGTAGATCTCTTCCACCACCCTCCCCCCTCCCCCCAATGTTGTATTTCATTAGTTTTTCGTTTTAACCACTGCCATCGGCTGCAGGTCCTCGGTGTTTACTTTTTATTATTTTTGCTTTGTGCTCCCAGATGTAGTTGTAATAAATAAGTAAATAAAAACATTGTTATGCTTCGTAGTTGGCTTATTTCCACGATTGTGCCCATAGTCATCTTTATATGTTCTGTCGAGGGAAAACGTGGTCGTCCCAAAATCGTACCCGGCATCAAGCTTCTTCTTCCAGTCAGAAATTCCCTTCGTGTGAATCTTTCGCTTTAGCATCTGAATTAAAATCGGCCTGCAGCACTGTTTAAAAAAAGTGCAGCACTGATCTTGACACTTATGATGGCACGTGTAATGGTGCTATGAAATGTTCAACTATCTTTTTATTTGTCATTTGTCCTTTGACCTCATCTTTACTGCAAGATTCTGTTTTACAGACATTATTTTCACAATCTAGTCGTTATGTACTTTGTGTTGTGGAAGTCCAAGTGTAAAATTGTCCAGTGGTGGTGTTCATTTGGTGTAGTGTTTGTCATGTGATTCTCACATTGGCCTCCAACCCCCCCTCCCCCTTCCCACCTCCCCATGTGATTGATGATTGGTGTGCAGGTCTCCACATGGAATTGTGGGGATGGAGATGGCTGTTTACCATGTGTGACTCGTCATCAGGATTTGATTGTAGACTAATGATCTGCCATTGTAGTGTTCTTATCTCTGTGCGACCATCTGTTCTGTCACCACACCACAGGTTGCAAGCTTGCTAATTTAACCTAACTTTGAATCGTATTTGCATTTTTTCGTGTGATTTGACTCTGCGTCTCTCCCCCCCCAATTTCCCCCGCCCCTTCAACCCCCTTCTTTATTTGATGATTGCTTTTTTTTTCGGGGCAGAAACGGAGGCGGCGAATTGATCGGAGCATGATCGGCGAACCCATGAATTTTGTACACACTGCGCACGTTGGTTCCGGCGACATGTTCAACGGCAGCACGGGCTCGGTGCGTGTTGTGTGGACATGGCTTGATTTCGAATAGCTTGCTGCTGTGTCTGCTTGATAAAACTTACACAATGCATCCTGTCCATGTCTCAACTTGCATGTGTCTTCAGGTCACCAATTCATGCGAGTTGTTTTTTTTAAATTTTAATTAAATAATTTATTTGTTGTTGCATATAACCGTGTGGTACCGTTTCCCGTACAATGGGGGAGATGATGATCTCAGCCTAATGTAAAAGACATGGCATGGTATATTTGTCCGATCTTCACACTTGGTTCATTTTCCTTCCTGCTATCTGCCTTACATTCTGATGATGATTATTAATGGGATTGGATTGCACAGATTGTCACCCTTTTGTTCATTGCGATTGGCCTGCTTGGTTTTCCCATCGGAGCACTTGGCTCCTTTTGCGATAAATCCTCCATTTCAATCCCATATACTGCATTCAGTCATCCCTTGTGTACATTTGCCCTTGTTATTCACATGAGGGTATGCTGACGTGTGTCTAATGGTACAAGTGCAAGCTCCACCATGGCCGTTGGATCACTTTTGAGAGAATATGTTGTTAGCCCATCCATCTGCATGGTGGTATGTCTAACTTTCAGCTTTTGTCATCAAATTTTCAATAAACCTTTGTTATGATAATATGGAGAACACGAAATATAATTTACCTTTTTACCTCTGCCACCGAATGTGGAAAGTGATTCTTCACCATTTAGAGATGGGGTAAACCGATGTATGTAATATATATATATATATATATATATATATATATATATATATATATATATATATATATATATATATATATATATATATATATATATATATATATATATATATATATATATATATATATACACACATTACACATGTTTACATCAAAGTTGTGGATAGATTCAGATGAAACTTGGTGGACGGATTGGGTGTGTGACAAGGATGAATTGATTCGATTTTGGTGAAGATCTGCATCCAAATCCTGATTCGAGAATTTAATTTTTAAGTGATGCTTCACTATTGAAAGTGCAAAAACGATATGTAGCGTGATGTTTCAAAAATGTATTGGTCCCGATATGTTCTCGTGGATCAGGCATTGCGTGGCAGAGGTATGCGCTCCACCGAGTGCCCTTGTTGCGTATTGTTATTATTATTTTTTAGCCGTTTTCATAAAGCTCAGAGTGCAAAGCAGATGCGGGCGGGCTTTGCATTTTGAGATGCTTTCTAGTTCATCAACCCACGCACGCGAAGCGAACAGTGGGGTTAAGTAGTTTGTTCTCTTCATTCTCGTCTGTCGGTCTCAACAAATGTCAGTTTATGATCTGGGAGCAACCTCATTTCAATTGAATGTTGTATTGTGAACACGAATCGGAAAACTAGCCTTAGTTTAGCAGTTCTTTGTCTCTGAATTTGGCCCGATCGTGCATATGAAAAGAGGAGTAAGATAATATTTTAACTCTGCTTGCCTAGCAGTCAATCAAAATTGAAAATCATTCCATACAGAAAACCCACTGTTTTTAAGGACTTCATAAAGGACACTAACTAATGTAACGTGTTAAATAAGGTGGTGTAAAAGGCGCTGCATCAACGGTGATAAACTTCCAAAAAAAAAACTTTTTTTCCTTTCCTACTACGATTAAAATATTTTACTTGAACACAGTCGAGCACACATTGCCTTTTTGGCACTTTCAAAACCCTTCTGTTTAGCAGTACTTGGACAAAATATTACGGAATTTTAAGTCATCACAACTAATCAAAGTTGCTACTTGTAGACCCCGCCATGTCCTTGTTTCTCAAGACAGCGTGGGGTAAGGTGTTCTGTGGACTGTAGTTTTAATTATTTTTTTTCAATTCTTATTTTTCATTTTAGTTACGTATATGAAAACTGTGCATGAGACCTGATATGTGTATATATATTTGCCTTGTTTAGATTGGCGAAGTACAAGATCAAATGCAGTCTAAAGGTGGCTACAGCAATGGAATCTCATCTGATGTACCCATGCAGTTAATAGACATCAAAGCCTGCTAGCTACGTCAGAATGTGGTGAATTGGAGACTCCATGGGAAAGGTGAGTGATGGGAAGTGGATTGTTGTGGTTTGATTGAGTAACAGAATTGCTTGAACCCTTGGTTTATTAATATTAATTATCGGTCGTGGGTGGTTGGGCATTGTTTAACCACTGTGGTGATTGTTTATTATTGGTGAATAAATCAAGGTAGTGTGGTTATGCAACACTTTCTCGATTTGGTTTGCTTTTCCATTCAGTTGTTATTTATTTATTCTGTCTTGAGTGTTTGGGTGTGTTAGCTGTTAAGACCGGTTACCTTTTCTGTTTCTCTGCTTTCTATGGGGTGGTTCCCCAACAAAAGGCTGCCTTAAAGCCAACTTGCTGTGGCTGCAGTGCCATGAACTAGGCACGGAGACGTCCTGGAATTTGTGCTTGGCATGTTTGGGCTGCTTGCCATGTCGTTAAGGGTTGTTCTTGTCGATCTGAAGCTTTTTAACATTGGCAAGATGTGAAAAGTTACGTAACAGGTTTTTAATGAGTGAGCATTTTTTCAATGTTTGTTTGTTTATTTTAAAATCTCTTCATGTTAAAAGTCCAACTGATGGTTGAGGAGTAAGGTGCTGAATGACATTTGCTTTCCTGGGAATTTTGTCATTGGTATTACGTTCATCGAGATGATTTGACCCAGGAAATGGTGAAGCTCAAACTCGAGATGTTTTTTTTGGGGGGGTTACATTGACCTTCTCACCGTAGCGTCCAACACACTTTATCCTAATAATACTTGGGTTTACTTTGGACTCGTTCTGTTTCAAATGACGAGTGAAGCGCAACTCGAATAATGTATTCAGAGGAACCACAAACTGTGACAGGTCAAATTCCTTTGTTAGAATGACTAACTAGAAACATTGAAAACTCTCCTTGAAGTGCTATTTAGTTTGAAGTGTCAAGGTGGTCATTTTTCATGACTTACCTTTGCAAGTGTTGTGTTTTTAACTCTATGTGTTCTGGATATCCTACACAGTACTTGTACGAGTCTTGAAACGGGTCAATGTCTTTTTCAGAGCCATTGTGGTGGAATTTTAGCAACGTTTTACTCAATTCTAGTTGACAGGATTAGTTACACACAATGTGATTGACCAGTGAGGTGAGTAACAATAATAGTTGTCAGATACTACCCTGTGTGACACCAGCAGATAGAAAACTGATACTGAAGAGCCCACACCCTGTATTATTCACCTTGCCTGTGTGTGTCAGGACCATGGTAAGGGCAGGCACGATATCTGAGAAGTATGGAAACTCTCTTCTAAGCTTTCTTGCCTGGTTTTTTATAGTTTAAATTGTGAACCAGGTATCAACTTCCATCCTGGTGCTTTGTAGGCAGCTCGAGGCATCAGTTCATCCCATTCTCGGATGGACGTTAAACTGGGCTTTCCATTCGTTAGCTTTAGTTGGTGGACGTCAAAAGATTCCACGGTGTCCTTTGATAAAGAGGTGGTGAGCTATTGTCAGTACCCTGAAAAATTACAAGCTCCTGCTCTCCATTAGTGGGCATTGCATTAGTAGCACAGCTGTGCCCCCCAGCATGCATACGAAAGGAGGAAGAAGAGTTTTGAGCAAGCACTTTGATCTGCTGGTTTCGGTTCTGTCTTGACCAGTCACTCGAGTGTTGAAGCGAGAGCTGAACTTCTTGACTGGAGGAGTCTGTTTTATTTGGTGTGGAAATGACTATGGTGAGATTATTAAAAACGAGAAGGGCGCTCTTCAACATTGTGACGTCGACAGATATGCCTCCACCCGCATTATTACATCATGATACATATTTGTACCAAGTTTGATTTCTGTCCCTGAACCCAGAATCAAAATATTAAATAATTGTGGCTGCCAGACCATGCATCCGATGAGGTTGAAATTTAAAACATATGTTCTTCATCACTACGAGATCATAACTGTGACGTTTCATGTCGATCGATTAAGCGATTCAAGAGAAATAATTTGAAGATTTTCGTTCAATCCAATATGGCTGCTGGACCAAATAGTAATGGCTGCAAGACCAAAAAAAAAAAAATCATGAATTCATTCTGCTTCATTTCTTTCCTTGGTTCATTCTTTATTTCTTCTTTTCTCATTACCTCACAATTGAATCAACATTTCTCATCATTGAATTAATTTCCTTGTTACTTTAAAAGCTTTTTAATAGCATTTTATAACGTTTCAGTTGCCTTATTTCACTGAAACACCATATGTTGTTGTTCATAACACCCCACACGTTATGCTTCTTCATTACTGTTTACTGTCACAAGCACCCCACAATGTAATTTAAAGATGAGCAAAAAATTAAATTGTGCAATATCGCATGATAACGAACTAAATCACGTGGTAACAGTTTGTGCGGCACAATATCGAAAGAGCAACCGAGTCTGCGATGGAAGGCAGCTTGGGGCTGTGAGGTGAGACAGAGATGCGGGGCTGTGTATTTCTCCTCGCCAGACCGCGATAGAGCGAGTGACCAATTCTGCGATCGGCACGTTTTGCCACAATAATTCAACCGCAATTAAGCGAAACGCCGATGTGGAAACGTGCATTCGCAGCAGGCTTGCTGTACTGTATTGTGAAATTCCAAAATCATTATATTTCTTAACAGCAAATAAAAAACAACAACAAAGTCTGGAGCGATGGCGGAGTGGTCTGTTGCCCTATAAACGGTTCAATATATATGTACTAGCGATACCCATGCACATGCACGGGATAGCAGTACAACATAGCTGGTAGCAGATGACAGACCGTACATGGGGAATGACAAAAATACGCATTGTGCAAAATACAAGTGGTACAATGGAACGCCAAGACTTCCCAAACATTGTCAGCGTGTCCGCTAAGTGCCACAGCAATTTCATAGGGATCGTGTGACGGCGAGCCGAGTTTTTAGTGTGCAAGCTTGGTATTATTAAATATATATATATATATATATATATATATTGAATCAAATGGAAAAAAATAATTCCAATTTTCCTGGAGGTTTGGATTAATTTGAAGCAACCTTTACTTCTTTGGCTTGATTTATTTAATATATATCATGGTAATTCATTATATTTAGTCATGAACATAAATTTTACACTTGTTTCTCTTTATTCCCTCCACCACTGAAGATGGATGGAGGTTATGTTTTCATCCGTTTGTCTGTGCGCAGGATATTTCAAAAGTTATACACGAATTAGGATGAAACTAGTTGAGCGGGTTGGGTGTGTGACAACTGACAAGGACAAATTGATTAGATTTTTGGTGAAGAATCGAAACCGAAACAGCAGTTCAGAATTGGAGTCTGTTTTCAATTGTTTTTTGAGAATCACCCAAGCTGATTTTCATCACCTCTATTGTTTATTTACTTCATATAATGTGTGAATTACATGTTCATCAGTTTGTTTATAAGCCTTGAAAAGTCAGGCGAAAACCATTATTCAAGGAAAGGTGTTGGGATGGTTTCACATGATCATTTCTTGTGACCATCTCTACTTTGTTTACATACTTGTTGGAGGAACATCCCCACATCCTTTTTCATGAAAAAAAGTTTTTATTACTTGTTTATTTATTTATTTGTGAGTGTGTGTGATATTGATATATGTATATGTATATAATTATATATATTGTTACTAATTCTGGCGTGCGAGCGATTGCGTAACTCGAATCGCAACTGCGTCGCCCACCGGATGGACAATTCAGTCGTGACCCTCCTGGAACTACCGCCAGGAGCCAGTCACGGGTGAGGGTTTAACCTCAACACGATCGTGTCAATTGCCCACCAGTGCAGGATAGGGTTGCTCGCTAAATTCGACCTACCTAAGTACCTGCGCGAGTGGTCGACTGGGCGATCGTACCTCGCCGCAGGTCGGCCTAGGACACGAACCACTTAAGCGGTCCGTTCCGTGCTACAGTGATAACCGAGCGGTGTTATCGCTGACCTCGACGGATGTGATTCTGTTTACCGGGCGTTCAAAATCCTCGACTAATTTATTCCGCGATTCAAGATGGCACTTTCAAAAGGGAAAAGGCGACGAACGGGATACATTTCACACAAGGACATTTATTATAACACACACGTATTCAGAAGCAAGGCAGTCATGCAATGTACAAGAAACAAATAGAAAGCGTGACCACCGAATACGAGCAATGTACAGTCACTTACACAGGTCTACTTATAGGGACACGGCACCACAGCAGTCATACAAAAGCAAAGAAAAACCCTCCCCATAGGCAGGGAAGTAGACGGGGTTCGTAAACCTTTATGGCACGGGACCTGGAGGACCGAACGGGTCCCGTGAGACCGAAGGGTCTTACCCGCGCGACGGTGGGCAGGTCGCGACCGACTCCCCACGGCCTTGCGTAGCCGCGCCTCACCTCGGGCTCCTGGCATGGTGAGCGAGCTCTCTTCGGCATTGCTGCTGGTGCTTCCACGACCCACGACCAACAAGGAAGGACTGAAGG
>NC_140963.1:117832833-117850333 GCF_056783735.1 Eptatretus burgeri | reverse complement strand
GAGAGAGAGAGAGAGAGAGAGAGAGAGAGAGAGAGAGAGAGAGAGAGAGAGAGAGAGAGAGAGAGAGAGAGAGAGAGAGAGAGAGAGAGAGAGAGAGAGAGAGAGCTCGAGAGAGAGAGAGCTCGACCCTGGCCACCAAGAGAGAGCGAGCTCGACCCTGGCCACCAAGAGGGAGAGAGAGAGCGAGAGGGAGCTCGACCCTGGCCACAGAGAGAGAGAGAGAGAGAGAGAGAGAGAGCTCGACCCTGGCCACAGAGAGAGAGAGAGAGAGAGAGAGAGAGAGAGCGAGCTCGAGCTCGACCCTGGCCACACAGAGAGAGAGAGAGAGAGAGAGAGAGAGAGAGAGAGAGAGAGAGAGAGAGAGAGAGAGAGAGAGAGAGAGAGAGAGAGAGAGAGAGAGAGAGAGAGAGAGAGAGAGAGAGAGAGAGAGAGAGAGAGAGAGAGAGAGAGAGAGAGAGAGAGAGAGAGAGAGAGAGAGAGAGAGAGAGAGAGCGAGAGCGAGCTCGACCCTGGCCACAGAGAGAGAGAGAGAGAGAGAGAGAGAGAGAGAGAGAGAGAGAGAGAGAGAGAGAGAGAGAGAGAGAGAGAGAGAGAGAGAGAGAGAGAGAGAGAGAGAGAGAGAGAGAGAGAGAGAGAGAGAGAGAGAGAGAGACACAGACAGACACAGACAGACAGACAGACAGACAGACAGACAGACAGACAGACAGACAGACAGACAGACAGACAGACAGAGAGACAGAGAGACAGAGAGACAGACAGAGAGACAGACAGACAGAGAGAGAGAGACACAGAGCTCGACCCTGGCCACCAAGAGAGAGCGAGCTCGACCCCGACGGAGAGCTGATGGACCAGAGAGAGTGAGCTCGACCCTGACAGAGAGAGTGAGCCTCGCGCACGGTCCGCCTTATATAGCGCAGGGCTCTGCCGTTCGCTCCTCCCCATTTTTGGCTCCACCTCCCTTCGAGAAGGTTCCCGAAAAGCGGCGTTCCCTCACCCCTACCGCCTCACGCTGTTCATTCACCAATCGGCGGCGAGCTGCCCTCCCCCTTTCCTTCACACCAAGCACCGGGAAAAATAGGCGGGAAAAAATCCGCGCACCCAAAAGGGAACTCTTTTGGTTCCCTTTTTCGTTCGACGGTTTTCAACGCGGCTTGTTGCTTGCTTGGAGGTTTGTTCAAAATAACAATAGAAAAAGAAAAACGGCTATCTCAAAGAGTAGCAGCCCGGTGAATCACACAAAATCCCTTTAAACAATGGTGGGGAACTATCTGAACACTCACTTACCGGCATAGCTAATCTAAGGCCCCTTTATGGTGTATTGTGAATTTCCACAGCCGTAACAATATATATTATGGTGTAGTGCAAACTTTATGGATATGCCCGCATTGTAATGGTACTGTGCATATTTTACAGACAGAAGTGTGGGTTGTTACTGTAACCGACATACTGATAATATTCCACCGATAACCACACCCGTATATTGGCCCAAGGGCCCAAGTGTCGAGCAACCCTGCCCTCATCAGGCTGATTGACAGTCGTGGTTCTTCCCACCCCTCTGATCCCTTCCTTTTCCTTTACAAAGTATTGCAGTTGTGTGTACTTTTTGTGGAATCCTTTCAAGCTATTAAAATTGCAATAGCCAAGGATGCTGCACCAACTAAAATTCTGTCAGATGGTACCAGTCATTACCATTGAGAGGGGCAGCTCGGAAATACGCCGTCTGAAGATGATGAATGAATGAGAAGATTCTTTTTTCTCTTTTTTTTCTGGTTTTGACCGATCTCAGCTTTGCTTTTGCCATGGTCTGGAGTTATGAAAAGTGATCTATGCCTAGAGAATCAGCTGAACTGAACAGGTAGGCTCTCATAACATAAGTTGCCGAAGCGCAATTTTTTTTTAATTTATAATCTTGCCAAAACTATGTTTTGCAAGATATTTTAGTCAGCTTGTATGTTTTTATTTTTATTTTTATTTTTTGGTCTGTAATCATGTATAAATCACTCTGCAGAGCACAGTTATCATTGGAAATTTTTGTAACTTCGCATATCAGAGGCCTATAGAGGTCCCTTTCAGTGCACAAAATTTTGAAGGTCAAAGGTCAAGGTCACTTTGGCGCAAATCAGGGGAGTCGACGAATCCCTTATTTTTTGAGTAATTTTGATCGGATAGTCTTCAAACTTCATGGGAATATAGTTCATGGTCTGGCGCTCAGCTGATTAATTTTTGGTGGCGATTGGCCTTGACCTTCATGGTTAGCGCCTCAGGTCAAACATATTTCACCCCAAGATCAAATTTTCAAGTTTTAGGAACCATATCGTGTAGTACCTCAAATTGAACACATCGATGAGTGCTTTCTAGATATGTCAAGCTTGAGACATTATGACGTCATTTGGTGACGTTATGAAGCAAAAGCATATTTTTCATGGTTACTCTGTAGAAGGATTCTCATCGGAATCTCTCGTAGGCAGATATTCCTCAAGGAGTCGCTCCTGGTGGATAGCAGCTCTGTTCACCTCAGTGTGACCTTAAAGAAGTCACACGTGGTCACCTTTTGGCAAGATACGGGTCACCCTGTGGGTGACATTGGTTTGTTTTATTTTCAAGAGAAGATATTCCAACTTTAGTTTTGTATGTAGCAGGTGGGACTGACATCATCATCATCATCATCATTATTATTATTATTATTATTATACATTTTTTGGTGCCATCCCAACGTAGTGTGCGCTGCCATACTGTTACAGTAAACCCTCCAATATCGTGGGTTTATATCAATTGTGGACAACCTATTGTGTTCCGATTCTGTTATTGCAGTGTTTCATTTTGGCCAATCGTAGTTTTTGAACTTTTTTCATTTTGTCCAATTGCGGCTAAGATGAGTCGTTGATGTACGATTTACCTCATTACAAGCTTTGTATTGTTTTTTGCGCACCGTTAATTGCAGTAATCAGACCAGTATACGGGAACGAAGCAAAGTTGAACAATGAATTGTTATCGAGCAGGAAATGACACACTGAGATCCTGTGATACTATATCTACAAGATGTAGTGGACACACAACAGTTAATGATTGTGACCACCCTTTGGCCATGTGTACGATTACCTCCCATTCCGAGCCTTGTTTTTTTTTTTTCTCTCGTACCGTGAATTGTGAGAAACCCAAGTTTACTAATGAATCATCAAACAGGAAATGAACAGCACCAATGTATGGGAGAAATAATTGCATATTTATCAACGTTTTCACGAGGCACCCGAGACCGAAGACTCCAGTTCAACCATGGCTCTTGGAACTAATCGAGGTGTGGTTTTCTCATCGGCTTCCACGATCGTGTGTGTGTGTGTGTGTGTGTGTGTGTGTGTGTGTGTGTGTGTGTGTGTGTGTGTGTGTGTGTGTGTGTGTGTGTGTGTGTGTGTGTGTGTGTGTGTGTGTGTGTGTGTACGTACATATACATATACATTTTTATCCTCCCCACATTTACCCCCCTCCCCCCCCACTCCTCGCTCTTTCTTTGAATACCTGAACATTGTTCTTGGATTAAGGTTGACAGGGTATGAACAAAGGCTGAATTAAATGCATTTAGAAAAGGTTTCATCGTCATTGACTGTTTTCAAGTTGACCCTTTATTAACCATTCTGTTGTGACATGTGGACACGAAGCTCCGTTTGTCAAATTTATAGATGTTGTTAATGTTGCAGGCTTCAACGTGGCCTATTCAAAACCACGAGTTGTGCTCAACAATGCTGCTTTGTGACTTTTTATTTATTTTAACCAATTTTGTTTTTTGTAAGTCTGATCATTTTGAAAGTGAGATGCTTGGAAGTGTAGGAAGTTGAGAATTGAGCAAGATTGTAGATTCATTTTAAATTTATTTTTTCCCCCAAATTGATATGAGTATTCCCTTCCCTTCCTGCCCCCTTTTGATCCTATTGCTCTTTAGCCATGTTGTGCCAGCATACCCCTGTCTTTGTTGCTCTGGCAATTTTCCATTTGTCGTTTCCTGAGAAACCGGTGAAAGTGTCAATGTCTGCGTGCAGTGGCGTTGCCGTGTGCTTTTACAAGCGCTCGGCTGTTTTCGTTTATCCATGACGTTGTGGACAGCCCCCACCTGTTTCCCAGACCGCATGCGGACTTGTGTCCTGGACTGTGCCGTGTCGGTTTGAGAGAACACTGAGCATATTCACATTGTTCACATTGTGCAGAGGCAAATTGAGACCATATTTGAATGTACCCAGGCTGGATTATCTTTTTTGGTTGTTTTGTCACAGATTTGATGATTCTGATTTTGATAATTTTCCTGATGCAAGACCAAGATAAACATTTGTATCGAGCTTATGTCAATTGGGTGGGAAGTTGGGTTGTGACCATGTGGTAGAATCTTAGGCCGACAAACTAAATGTTTTTCTTTTGCGGACCATTCATATTGATGCGTCGGTCTGTGCAACATCCGAGGTGGTTCAAGGTGAAGGGAGACCTTTTATTGATGAATATGTAAAAAAAAAATTGGATTGATGCTAAAATGTTGTGCAATTATATTATCTACTGGGAACAAGTTGAGGAAGAAGTGACGTCATCGCTCGTCAAATCGTTGTGGTTAATGTGAAGTTAGTGGTGAGCATAGTTGGGCGTGCTCTTGGTCTGAAATGTCATTTGGTTCTTGGTGAAGGAGTGTGTTAAAGACCTGAAATTCCCAGTAAACTAAGCAGATGAACATATCTTTCGTGCAGTTGTGTGTTCGAGAGATAGTCCAGAGTTCAAACAATGGCGGTGAATTTCAGAGTGAACCTGAGCATTCTCGATGTGACTTGAACAAACATTAAACGTGTTGAAGAGCTCATCTTCAAAAATCACTGGGATACTATTCATTGAAATTGCTGAAGAATTGGATGTTCGTTTTTGAAGTGTTATTAGTTGTATGTCAAAATTATATATTTTTTTGTGACAGGTGTGGTCCCAACAGACCTCGTGTTTATTCAAAGGGAAACTTTTGTGTCCATTTCAAAGGCTCCTGGAACACTCCCAGAGGGGGAGAGGCGGTGGGGAGGAGGAGGAGGAGGAGGTATAGTTTCTTGAATGTTGTGTGATGTGGTGAGACCCGGGTACATCATTTCGCACCATTCATTAAGGAAGCCTGAAGTGGAGTGGTTCTTGGTCTACCACCACCAAAATCTGTGCTGTGTCCAGGACAGGTCATTATATATTCACACCAGATGACGTTTGTCAATGTTGTCTTTTCTCCAACATTGCTCCCTCTGTTCTCTATCCTCCGACTCTCTCCTTGTCAACTTCAGAATGCACGTGTGGCGTTCTTCCAGAAACCCCCTCCTGGTTAAGTTTCCAAAATCCACGTTGTCTGTGCATCTGAACTCATTCCTTGCTTCTCCCAACTGTTCAAGCACCTTTCAGAGGCTGTTTTTCCCCTCTTTCCTCCAGAGCCAACTTCGATCCTCTCATCTGAATTCTCTCTTCCTCAAATGTGGTGACTTCAATTGTCATCATGCCAGTTGGCTGGGTGTGGGTACCTCTCTCACCTGTCATGGCACTTCAGCAAAAGACTTCTGCGACTCATTGGGACTGACATCTGTCAACTTCCCGACCCAAATCCCAACCAACGGCACTCCATCTCTTCTGGATATGATTGACAAATTTCTCTGAAAATATCTGCTGTTCTTCCTCCGCTCATCGGTTCTTCTGGTCACGTGCTTGGCAAAGTGGACATCTCTCTGGCTGCTGTAAGAGAACCAAACACTTCAGTGCTGTCGTGTCTGGCATTTCACTCAGGCCGACTGGCAGGGTCTCCAAGCAGCCATCAAACTTCGAGACTGGTCTCCCATCGCTACTTTATCCAACATCAACCCATCCTGGGATTCTTTCAAAGAAACTTGCTCTCTCTCATGCACAGATTTATCCCCTGTCGTCTTCAGTTGTCCTACCTTTCCCCCGCCCATGGGACACTGAAGCTTGTGGCGTGGCAGTTGTCGTAAAACAACTTGCCTTTGCCTCATGGAAAGCAAACCCAACTGAGGGTAATCTCAGTTCCTTCCATAAAACTTGGAACAAGTGTGTCTCCCCTCAGGAGAGCCAGTAAACATCTTTGTCATCACAAGTCAGAACTCTCAAACCTCTCTCCCTCCTCCAAATCCTGGTGGCATCTAATCAAATCTGGTTCTGGTGTATATTCCCCCTCCATCCCCTCCCTTACCTCAAATGGCCACACTGATGATAACGCACGTGAAAAGGCTGAATGCCTAAATTCGGTGTTTGCATCTAAATCTTGTGTCTGAAACCCATCACTTTCTGTACCCACCTTACCCAGTCGCACCCAACTGTCCCTGGACTCTGTGTCCTTTTCTCCTGACAAGGTGGAGAGCTTGCTATCAAACCTCGACTCGGATTCTGCAACCAGTCCAGACGGCATCAGCCCACGTGTTCTAAATACCTGCTCCTTTGCTCTTGCTCACCCTCTCTCTGTTATATTCACCCTCTCATTTGCTCAAGGTCATCTTCCATGTGCTTGGAAATTAGAGTGTACGAGGTGCAGTGGAACACGAGAAGCAAGCGTGCCAGCATCAACTCCGCTTTATTGCGCGACCAGAAGTACATTCCTGCCACCCCTAGCGGGCGAGGCATGATATACGAAAACCCAATCACGTGATACAGCACACTCTTCCCCTCGTAAAATGACAAGTCAAATGATGAAAGGACAATCATAACATGACCACCTGAAACCCATCAACACTCATAATCCTCCAAGTACCGCGGCCGCACCCTGACCCGCCTCGGACGGGCAGCGCCGACAGACAGTCCAGGCTCAGACGCCTCCCGGCTCAGTCGAGGTGACACCCTCGCCGGACTCTCGCCATCCGCAACAACAACCACCCCCGGCCGACCAGCCTGCCCGACGTCCCCGGGTAGGACAGAATCAGGCGAAGACCCCCTGGGCGTCGGCACATCCGGCCCTGGCGACACGTCTGGCGCCGGCGACATTACAGGTGGGGGTCCCACATCGTTCGGCGTGGGGGGGGGGTGACGCTGGACAGCGATCATGCATTTAGTCCACGTGCTGCTTCCACACTTCCCCACCATCAGTCCGCACCATGCAATTCGCCGGCCCCAGTACCACAGAGACCACAGCCGGCACCCATTTGGAACCGTGGAAATAATCGCGCACCATTACCCGCTGTCCCACATCGAAGCCGCGCAGCAGCATCGGACGCGACACCGCCCCACTCCCCGACCTTCTAGGTCGCAGCAAATCCAGTCTGGACCGCAATGCCCGTCCATAGAGACGAATGGCAGGCGAATCACCCGTGACAGGATGAATTGCGTTCCTGTAATGGAGCAAAAAGACCGACCACCGTCTGCACAGGTGCAACACCCCCCCCCCCCTGCGCAAAGCCCGTTTCAACATCTTAACGAATGACTCGACTTGCCCATTCGTCTCAGGATGATACGGTGCGGACCTTAGATGTCGAATATCATTTTGGCGCATAAACTCATCAAATACACCCGCGATGAACTGCGGACCGTTATCAGAGACCAGGATCTCCGGTAACCCTTTATTAGCAAAGATCGTCCACAGTTTCTCCACTGTAATGTTTGCTGATGTATGCTGCATTACTACAACCTCCGGCCATTTAGAGAATGCATCGATCACAATCAAAAACATTTTGCCATTAACCGGCCCCGCAAAATCGACATGGACCCTCTGCCAGACTCTGTCTGGGGTAGGCCATAGTCCCGAAGCTCGACGTGGGTTATCAGCATCTATTTGGCACGTGGCGCAACGCTTAACCAACTGCTCAATGTCATTGTCCAACCCCGGCCACCACAACAGGCTACGAGCAAGACTCTTTGTCTTCACGACGCCAAGGTGACTGACAAGCACTTCTGCCAAACACCGCTGCCTGAACTTCGGTGGAATCACCGTCCTCATTCCCCACATAACGCACCGTTGGACCAACGACAGCTCTGATGCGCGTGACGTGAAAGGTTGAAATGCCGGTGTCGAAGGCAGCTCGCTCCAATTCCCCGTAGAAATCGCCTGGACGACACGGGCGAGCACCGGATCACAAGCAGATTCCACCGCAACCTGTCTGGCCGTGACAGGTCCGCTTTGGACCTGGCCCAGCGCGAACACATCGACCCGGTCGGCCAACTCAGACGCAGCTGGACCCTCCGCACACGGGAAGCGTGAGAGCCCGTCGCAGTTAGCATGCTTCTCGGTGCTTCGGAACTGAATATCATAATTGTAAGCAGCAAGAAAAGACACCACCACTGTATCCGCGCGGCCGCTACCACCGGCACCCCGCGTTCGGGTCTCAGGATGAATTGAAGCAGTTTGTGATCCGTCTGCAAAGTGAAATGCTGCCCCAGCAGGTATTGATGAAACCTCCGCACACCCCAGACGAGGCTGAGAGCCTCGCGCTCGATCTGGGCATATTCCCGCTCTGCTGCGGACAGGGTCCGGGATGCAAAACAAACAGACCGCTCAGAACCATCGTCCATCCTGTGGGAGAGCACTGCCCCGATGCCATATGCAGAGCTGTCGCATGCCAATAGGAGCGGACGTGCAGGCTCGTAGTGCACGAGACCGTATCCTCTGTGAGCAGCCGCTTGACGCGGTCGAACGACGCCTGGTGTGCAGGCCCCCAAGCCCAGCCAGCGCTCATCCTTCCTGAGCAACCGTGTTAACGGCGCAAGTTGTGAGCTGAGCCCTCGCACAAACCTTTGGTAATACTGGGCCATACCAATGAACGAGCGCAGCTGCGTCTTGTCGCGAGGCGGTGGCATGTGTTGAATCGCTTCCACCTTCCGAGGACCTTTCAACAGCCCCTCCGGCGTGATGATGTGCCCGAGGTATTCCAAGCGCTGCTTGAAGAACGCGCACTTGTCCCTGTTCAAGCGCAGGCCACATGCTTCTCGCTTTGTCAGCACTTGGGCAATGTTCGCAAGATGCTCGTCCGCAGTTTTCCCCGCAATGAGCACATCGTCCAGGTCGGTCTGAGTGGGCAGGCCAATGCAAACCTGATCCATGGCTTTCTGCCACAAGGCTGGGGCCGAAGCAATCCCAAAACAGAGTCAGGTATATCGATAGAGTCCTTGACACGTGTTGATTGTCAAAAGCTCGCTACTCCCGGGATCCATCGGTTGGTGAAAATATGCATCACGCAGGTCTAGCTACGTGAAGTATTGACTCCCCGCCAATCGCGCAGATATTTCATCGATTGACGGCAGTGGATATTGCTCCACGCTGAGCCCCGGGTTAACCGTGGATTTGAAGTCCCCGCACAATCGGACGTCTCCATTCCGTTTCAGCACCGTGACAACCGGGGTGGCCCAATCTGAGTACGACACCCGTTTGATCACTCCACAGGCCTCCAGCCTATCCAGTTCACCCTTGACCTTGTCCCGCAGGGCATACGGCACCGGTCGTGGTTTACAAAAACGAGGAACCACCCTCTCCTTCAGGAAGAGCTTTGCCTCCATGCCCTTGAGTTTCCCAAGGTCGTCGCAAAACAAACCTTGATGTCTTTGAAGAATCTTCTCCAACTGATCCTCCCACCGGCTCGGCACGGGTTGCACAAGGTGAACTGCGGCCCAGTCTAGCCTGATGCGGGCCAGCCAATCTCGGCCGAGGAGAGACGGTCCCCTCCCCCGCACGACGTACACCCGAAGCGTGGCGACCTGGCCTTGGTACCGCACAGACATGTCTGCCATCCCGACTGGCGTTATCTTCTCGCGGGTGTACGTGAACAGCGTGAGGTTGGACCTGATAAGCTTCAGGCCATTGAGTCTACGCGCGGTCTGTTCGCCGATGATCGACACCGCCGCTCCCGTATCGACCTGGAACGTGATCGGCGTTTTGTTCACTTCGACTTCCACCGTCATCGGGCGCGCCGCCGCCGGGCCAATTGAAAACAGGCCCATCAATGGCCGCCGGTTCCGCCCCGGCTCGTCTCGCACATCGCCGTCCATGACCCTAATGGTGGCCGGCGCCCCACGGCACACACGCTTCAGATGACCCACCTTGTGACAATTCAAACACACGGTGCTTTTATACAGGCACGCACGGCACAGGTGTCGACCTCCGCATCCCAAACATGTCCGCGGGGCCAATTCGCCGCACGTGCAGCTGCGCGGCGACGTCCGACCCGCACCAAAGGTCGAGCATGCGTCCCGGGGCGCTCGCAACCCCGCGTGGCTGGTGATGGCTCGAACATCCCCGCGAGTCTGCTCGACCGCTGTAGCTGTGCTGACCGCAGAGTCGAATGTAATGGCTTCACCCTTCAGCCGTAGAACCGCTGAAACCATCTTCGCATCTTGTAAACCAGCGATAAAATGATCTCTGAGCCGCGCTGGATGCTCCCCCGCCGTGAACTTGCAGGCCACGGAAGAATGCTTAATCCGCGCCACGAAATCAGCGACGCGTTCCTCTGCCCCTTTCGAGAGGCGATCGAACTGGTATCGAGCGAGCTGTAATGACTTCCCCGGCACCATGTGTGCTTTCATCTTCTCCACAATGTTCCGAAACGACAGCCCGTCATCACGGGGCTTGTCCGGCGCCACCAAATCATTCAGTTGTCGATAATGCTCCGCCGAAAGCGAAGCGAGCAAGATCGACTTCTGTTTTCTCGCGTCGACCACATCATTCGCGTGGAAATAGCATCCCAATTGCTCCGAAAACAATTTGAAGTCATCTCCGACGAAAAAGGGCACATGTCCGTTTTCAACCATCCTCGTCACCAACTAGAGTGTACGAGGTGCAGTGGTACACGAGAAGCAAGCGTGCAAGCATCAACTCCGCTTTATTGCGTGACCGGAAGTACATTCCTGCCACTCCTCGCGGGCGAGGCATGATGTACGAAAACCCAATCACGTGATACAGCACAGAAATCAGCAAACATTACCGCCCTGCATAAAAAGGTGCAAAACAGATCCCTGCAACGACAGACCAATCAGCTTTCTCCCAATCATCAGCAAGGTTATGGAATCCATCATCGCTTCAGACCTTAAATCCTTCCTCTTCTCCAATGGCTTGATTTCCAATCATCAATTTGGTTTCAGATCGGGTCACTCTACCCTGGATATGCTGTTTCTGCTCTCCCCAACAATGGATGGAGGTACTCAATGTCAGACATTAAATCAGAGCAATCTCCTTAGACACATTGCGTGCTTTTGACACGGTCTGGCACTCTGCCCTGCTCACCAAACTCTCTTCCAATGGTCTCCAAGGCCATCGCCACTCATGGCTCGCAGACTTCCTCTCCTGTCACAGCCAACGTGTGGCCCTAAATGGAGTTCTCTCATCCCCTCTTCCTGTCCAGGCTGGAGTTCCTCAAAGCAGCGTTCTGGGCCCTGTTCTTTTTCTGGTTTTCATCAATGATCTCTCCGACTCTCTGGAAAATCCTCTTTATCTCTTTGTTGATGACTCCACCCTCTGCAGTACCATCTGTCATCCCTCAGACCGGCAAGCAGCAGCTTCTTCGCTCTCTGCAGATCTGGATAAAATCACAAACTGGGCCAACACGTGGAACATGTCTTTGAATCCTGACAAATCTCACACTCTCACTCTGTCTCTCTGAAAAGACTGTTTGGACCCCCCCCCCCACCCCCAATGTACTTTCTCAACAATCTGCTGGAATAAGTCCTTTCATTCAAGCTTCTGGGTCTTACTATCTGCCATGATCTTTCCTGGGAAAGCCACATTTCCAACCTGGCCTCCAAAGCCAGTCACTGACTGGGAATTCTCCGTCATGCAAAGTCTTTCCTCGACCCACCTGAGCTCCTGACCACGTACAAAGCTTTCGCCCGCAGCCTGATGGAGCACTGCTCTCCCCTCTGGGTTGGTGCTCCTGCCTCCCACCTTTCTCGGTGGTCTTTCTTTCTCGCAGGCATGTCGGTGGTCTTTCTGTCTTCTAACGTCTCCTCTCCGGTCTCGCCCCCTCGTTGAGTTTTTTTTGTAGACATTGTGAAGGCTTATATGAGAGCTAACACACAATGCACAGCAAGGGTGGCAAGAGACGAGGGGTGGGAGAGGGAAGGACAAAACAGTGGGGAACAGAGACATTAGGAGATGTGTCGAAGGGAGAGGGATGCAGCCGGGAACACAGGGTATACAAGATGGACATTACAGGGACTTTCAGGAAGGAAAGCACAGAATTTGGATGAGGTGGGTTTGGGGTGGATTAACGGGGTAGAAAAGATTGAGGTTTTGGATGGGGAAGATAAGAGGTGGTGAACGGCTGTTTTGAAGGCCTGGGGTAGGGAAATGGGATTGAAGAGAGTGTGGGAGTTTGTTCAAAAGGTGGGAAAAATGGAGGAATGAAAGGGTTAAGGTGAGCAGTGATTCTTGATTTTGGTAGTTTTACCAGAAAGGGGTTGCTGGTGGACCTTAAGCACCCCGTGGAAATTTGGGGGGGGGTGGGGGGCAGGGGGGTGGGGGCGAGGCCGGAGGGGAGACGTTTGAAGACAGAAAGACCACCGACCTGCCTGCAGTGAGAGCGACACACACGCAGACACACTCTCACCGCATGAGACACCATTGAACCTAAATGCATTGGTTTCCACAGCGTGAAGCTGAGAAAGGTGAGAGGCAGGAGCACCACCCCAGAGGAGAGAGCAGTACTCCATCAGGCTGTGGACGCAAGCTTTGTATGTTGTCAGGAGCTCAGGTGGGCCGAGGAAGGACTTTGCACGACGGAGGATTCCCAGTCTGTGAATGGCTTTGGAGGCCAGGTTGGAAATGTGGCTTTTCCAGGAAAGATCATGGCAGATAGTGAGACCCAGAAACTTGAATGAAAGGACTTCTTCCAGAGGACTGTTGATAAAGTGGATGGGGTTTTTTTTTGTTTTTTTCCAGGCGGTCCTTTTGGAGAGACATTTTGGGGAGAGAGAGTGAGATTTGTCAGCATTGAAAGACATGTTCCACGTGTTGGACCAGCTTTTAATTTTTATCCAGATCTGCAGAGGGTGAAGAAGCTGTTGCTTGCCGATCTCAGGGACAACAGATGGTACTGCAGAGGGTGGAGTCATCAGCAAAGAGATAAAGAGGATTTTCTGGAGTTGGAGAGATCATTGATGAAAACTAGAAAATCAAGAGGGCCCAGAACACTGCTTTTAGGAACTCCAGCCGGGACAGCAAGAGGGAATGAGAGAACTCCATTAAGGACCACACGTTGGCTGCAACAGGAGAGGAAGTCTGCGAGCCATGAGTGGAGATGTCCTTGGTTACCGTGGGAAGAGTTTTGTGAGCAGGGCAGGGTGCCCCAGACTGTATTGAAAGCATGCGATGGCTCTGGGTTCATGTCTGACATTGAGGATCTTCATCCATTTTTGGGAGAGCAGAAGCAGCATATCCAGGGTAGAGTGACCTGCTCTGAATCCAAATTGATGATCGGAAATCAAGCCATTAGAGAAGAGGAAGGATTTAATGTCTGAAGCGATGATGGATTCCATAACCTTGCTGATGATTGGTAGAAGGCTGATTGGTCTGTAGTTGCAGGGATATGTTTTTGCACCTTTTTAATGCAGAGTGGTCATGTTTGCTGATTTCCAAGCAGATGGCAGATGACCTTGAGCAAATGAGCGGGTGAATAGAAGAGAGAAGAGCAGCAAGTTTTTCGGACACGTGGGCTGATGCCGTCTGGACCGGTTGCAGAATCTGAGTCGAGGTTTGACAGCAAAACTTACACCTTGTTAGGAGTAAAGGACACGACTCCAGGGACAGTTGGGTGCTACTGGGTTAGGTGGGTACAGAAAGCGATGGGTTTGGGACACAAGATATAGAAGCAAACAAGGAGTTTCGGCATTCAGCCTTTTCACGTGCCAATATGTCCAATGTAATTTGTGATCGCACTTATAGTTCGTTGAAGCGTTGGTATGGCATACATGTCTCAATCAGAGATCTTTGGCATGACATGAAAATGTTGCCTTTCTCGGGGAGGTTGCCTGGGTTTGATTCCAAACCCCACTATGAAGTGCCGGATTGGTGGTTCGCAGGCAGGCGTTTCATCACAGTGTTCCATCCCATAGGATGGACGTTAAGCCTGGTATCCAATGTGCTAGCATTAATTTGTGAACGTTGAAGATCGTGGGATGTCTTTCATGAAGAGTAGCCGAGCTAACACCAGCAGCCTGAACAAATTGCAAATTCCTGCTCTATCTTAAACGGGGCACTGCATTAGTGGTATAGCTCCCCTCTTGTACCAATAAATCTACCAGCTGTCACATGCTGCTTGAAGAGAATGAGATGAAGAAGAATTAGAAGAAGAAGAAGTAGTTTGGAAACATTGATTTAGTGATTTGGAAACATTGATTACAAGATTTAGAAGGAAACGTGGAGTTTGGGCATTCAGCCTTTTCACATGCTGTGTCAGCTGTGTGGCCATTTGAGGGAAGGGAGGGATTGAGTGGGAATATATACCAGAAACAGATTTAACGAGACGCCACCAGGATTTGGAGGAGGGAGACAGGTTTGAGAGTTCAGACTTGAGGTTAGAAAGATGTTTCCTGGCTCTCCTGAAGGGTGACACACACTTGTTCTGAGCTTTGTGGAAGAAACTAAAATTGGCTTCAGTTGGATTTGCCTTCCATGAGGTGAATGCAAGTTGTTTCAGGACAATTGCCTCACCACAAGCTTCAGTGTACCATTGGCAGGAGGAAGGGTATGACAACTGAAGAAGAAATGGGATAAATCTGTGAAAGAGAGAGAGAGAGAGAAATCAGATCGAGAAGTGATGGAGTTCTGTTGGTTGAGATCTGGGTTGGGAAGTTGACAGGTTGTCAGTACCAATGAGTCACAGAAGACTTTTGCTGAAGAGCCATAGCAGGTGAGGGAGGTACCCACACCTAACCAACTGGTACGATGACAATTGAAGTCACCACATACAAGGAAGAGAGAGTTGGGATGAGAGGATAGAAGTTGGTCCATGTTTTTGGTGAGTGAGGTGTAAATGGAGTCATCACACTTTGGTGGATGGGACAACACACTGATAAACAAGAGGTGAGAGCGGAGGAGAATCTGTAGCCAGAGGTATTCCTGGGGGAGTGAGAGCAGTGCATGGAGAGTGAGGCATAGATTTTTTGATGAAGAGGGCAACGCCACCACCAGGACGAGGCTCAGATCTGTCATACCGAAGGAGGGAGTAACCAGGAAGAGATATTCGGGAGTCAGAGATGTCGTGAAGGAGGAAAGTTTCTGTGAAGCAGATTATGTCTCATTTGTCAGTGGAAACCTGAATGGAAAGATCTGTCAGGTTTGAGCCAAGGCTGCAGATGTTTGAGGTCCACACTGTTAAGGAATGGGGAGGGGGAGGGTAAGTGTAAGACAAGGGAGGAGGAGGGGAGGTAAGGAGAGTTGTTGAAAGAGTGTGGATTGCAGAAGAGCAAGGGGAGAGGGCCAGTTGAGGAGGCGAAAAGGCTCAGTGTTGATGGGTTGAGGTACAGTAGGGAGTAATAAGAGGGGTGGGGGGCAGAGGGCAGTTGAAGATTGGAAGAGAGAGGGTGGGGGAAGGAGGCAGCTTTGTGGATGGGACGGGGGGGGGACAACTTTGAGAAGGATGAGTGATGGGGGAGATTGTAGGGAGAAGGGTGAGAGGGAAGCTTGGAAGGGAAAGAGTGTGAAGATTGCTTTGAGGGAGGGAGACTATGAGAGCAGGAGGGCGATGGGAGAGGTGGGAAGAGGGGAAAGATGAGACTTGGTGGAGGTATGGTGAAGAAGGGAGCGGGCAGGGGGAGCTGCAAGATTTGAATGGTTGCGAAGAGGGGGAGGTGTGCTGAGGGGAAGGAAGGAGCATGTTTGTGGTGATGAGTGTACTGATTGAGTGAGTGTGATCTGTGTGAGGTTAGAATGGAGCTCACAGATGTTAAAACACCACACACCTTGAGCCAACAGAGGAGGAGCTGGTATTGAAGCAGAAGACTGTGAAGAGGTGCCAAGAGTGGAGGGAGAATGAGGGGCAAGATTGGTGGGGTAAGGAGAGGGGATAACAGGTGAGGGGTGAGGAGTAGGTGGATTTAAGTAAGTGGTGTGAATTGACACTGAAGTTGGGGGGAAAAAATCCAAAAAATTGTCAGACGTGATTAAAGACATTACGTGAGCGATGCTATAAAGGAGAATGGAGAAAAGAAACGTAACAGTTGGACTTTTTTGACGCGGGATGAAGGAAAGGTCGAATTGAAAACAGACTTTTGAAGAAGAAAAAGTCGCAAATTTTGATGAAGCACTGAGAACCACACGTCGCTCGGTGGACGATGGAAGTTGAAACGTTTTAAGAGAGCGTTTTTATTTTTTATTTTTGATAAAGATTATGTAAGATTAGGAAAAGGAAAGGTTGAAGAAAAATTGTATAGTTTGGTGAAGTTGAATTGGCAAACGTAGAAGGAAGCTGGTGGGTCGATGTAAGTTACAGGAAGAAGAAAGGGGGTGGGGGGGTGGAGAAACAATCATGATTATGGGAGGTGTAAGGTGAGAAGTGGAAAGGATAAAGTTTTTTTTTTTAATTATTATTATTGAAAATTTAGGTAAGATGTAAAGGAAAGGTTGAATAAAAAAATTGTGAAGGTGTACGGTGAATGTGGGTCAGCCAAAGTAGAAGATTGTATATCGGCAGAAGGAAGAAGAAGAGTTGGTGCAGGAAGTCACATGGTTACGCGGGGTGTCATGTGAGGGAAGAAAAGGTTTTATTTTATTTTAATTTATTTATTTATTTGTTTGTTTGTTGTTGAATAATTTTTTTTATATTTTAAGATATGAAATGGAGGGTTTAGTTGAGAGACATCGAAGGAGCGTGGAAGGAAAAGTGGATAAAATAAAAACTGATGGTAATTAGGAGAAAATACAATAAACACGATCATGCACACAAACGGGAAGAAGGGTTGGCCTCAAGGAAACACAATATAAAGATATGACGAAAACTCAGCAATTAGCACGAGTTTTAACACAAGACCGAATGAGAAACACACAGTGAACACAGAGATGACAAAATGGCAGTAAAACCGCGACAAAAACAACCGGAAAACTTATCTTTGCCAAAGCCGGCATAGACCCTGAAGAGGCACCACCACCGGCGATCAATGGAGGTTGGAGCATCGTGCCACCGTCGCTCAATTGACGATGGAGGTTGTCACAACTTTATTTGCCTCCCTCCACAAGGTGTTTTCCATCTTTTGCAAAATCCATGTTAAGGTGTATAGAGAGCTTATGATGTTTTTCCCAAGATCTCTTCTAATAACAAAAGTAATTACAACATGATAATAGCATATTGTTACAGAACCGGGGTCAGGGTTCACCACGAGGGGGGTTTCTCTGACGACATCTGACCTCCGGCCCTGTAGGCCGCTGAACTGCGGATAAGTGGGCAGTTCGGCGGGTTGTCAAGCAAGTACAGATGCCTATTGATACCACCAAACCTGGCAAGATCCTCACTCTAAAATGCCTTACCTTTTCTGGTTGTTTTGATTTTGACTGAGGGAGGGGGGGGAGGATTGATTTCTGAGGGGAGGT
>NC_140963.1:117787833-117822833 GCF_056783735.1 Eptatretus burgeri | reverse complement strand
TCTCTTTTCTGCGCATGTGCAATCGGGACGAATTCAAAGCCAAAGTCCCGATCGGGACCTTCCCATTCATATTCCGATTCATGTTCAAAATATCACATTCAATATAAATAAGCACTTCCTCAATCATAAATTCACGTTCATAAACTGGTACGACTGACAGATGGACGAACATGAACCAATTCCTTAACCCTGCTTTCCGCTTCGCATGTGCAGGGTAATAATTGAACAACAGGACAGACATGCCCATTGATTTGTAATCCTGTTGCGGGGGCGGGACGTCGGCCGCGGCACGACCGCCAGATGGAGCTGCAAGTCGGCTCGACCGATCGCCCGGAATTCAGGTCTTACTTTTCGGAAAAGTCGGAAAAGTTATCAAACTTACAGACTGGTCTCCTATCACTACTTTCTCAAACATCAACTCATCCTGGGAATTCTTTCAAAGAAACTTGCTCTCCCTCATGCACAGATTTATCCCCTCTCGTGTTCAGTTGTCTTACCCTTCCTCCTGCCCTTGGTTTACTGAAGCATGTGGCGAGGCAGTTGTCCTCAAACAACTTGCCTTTGCCTCATGGAAAGCAAACCCAACTGAGGGCAATCTCAGTTCTTTCCACAAAGCTTGGAACAAGTGTGTATCTACCCTCAGGAGAGCCAGAAAACAACATCTTTCTCATCTTTCTGAACTCTCAAACCTCTCTCCCTCCTCAAAATCCTGGTGGCGTTTAATCAAATCTGTTTCTGGTGTATGTTCCCCCTCCATCCCCTCCCTTACCTCAAATGGCCGCACTGCTGATTCCACACGTGATAAACCTGAATGTCTAAACTCGGTGTTTGCAGCTAAATCTTGTGTCCTAAACCCATCACTATCTCTACCCACTTTACCCAGTCGCACCCAACTGTCCCTGGACTCTGTATCCTTTTCTCCTGACAAGGTGGAGAGCTTGCTTTCAAACCTCGAGTCAGATTCTGCAACCGGTCCAGACGGCATCAGCCCACGTGTCCTCAAAGCCTGCTCTTCTGCTCTTGCTCACCCTCTCTCTGTTCTATTCACCCTCTCATTTGCCCAATGTCATCTGCCATCTGCTTGGAAATCTGCGAACATCACTGCCCTGCATAAAAAAGGTGCAAAAACAGATCCCTGTAACTACAGACCAATCAGCCTTCTCCCAATCATCAGCAAGGTGATGGAATCCAACATCGCTTCAGACATGAAATCCTTCCTCTTCTCCAATGGCTTGATTTCCAATCATCAATTTGGTTTCAGACCAGGACACTCTACCCTGGATATGCTGCTTCTGCTCTGCCAGCAATGGATGGAGGTCCTCAATGCCAGACAGGAAATCCGAGCCGTATCCCTGGACATATCACGTGCTTTTGACACAGTCTGGCACCCTGCCCTACTCACCAAACTCTCTTCCCATGGTATTCAAGGCCATCTCCACTCATGGCTCGCAGACTTCCTCTCCTGTCGCAGTCAACATGTGGCCCTAAATGGAGTTCTTTCATCCCCCCTTCCTGTCCAGGCTGGAGTTCCTCAAGGTAGCGTTCTGGGCCCTGTTCTTTTTCTGGTTTTCATCAATGATCTCTCGGACTCTCTGGAAAATCCTCTATTTCTCTTTGCCGACGACTCCACCCTCTGCCGTACCATCTGTCATCCCTCAGACCGGCAAGCAGCAGCTTCTTCGCTCACTGCAGATCTGGATAAAATCACAAACTGGTCCAACACGTGGAACATGTCTTTCAATCCAGACAAATCTCACACTCTCACTATGTCTCTTTGAAAGGACCGTTTACAAAACCCCCCCATCCACTTTCTCAACAATCCTCTGGAAGAAGTCTTTTCGTTCAAGCTTCTAGGTCTCACTATCTGCCATGACCTTTCCTGGGAAAGTCACATTTCCAACCTCGCCTCAAAAGCCAGTCGCCGACTGGGAATCCTCCGTCGTGCTAAGTCCTTCCTCGGCCCTCGAGCTCCTGACCACTTACAAAGCTTTTGTCCGTAGCCTGATGGAGTACTGCTCTCCCCTCTGGGCTGGTGCTCCTGCCTCCCACCTTTCTCAGCTTCACGCTGTCGAAACCAGGGCATTTAAGATCATCGGCATCTCCCGCAATGAAGCTGAGTCTTTGGGCCTCTCACTCAATCACTGCAGGTTGGTCGGTGGTCTTTCTGTCTTCTACCGACTCTCTCCAGCCTTGCCCCCCTGCTCTCTCTGCGATTTGTCCCCACCACATTTCCACAGGGCGCTCAAGGTCCGCCAACAACCCCCTTCTGGTAAAACTACCAAATTCACGAATCACTGCTCATCTTCACTCTTTCATTCTTCTTTTTTCCCGCCTTTGGAATAAACTTCCTCACTCTATTCTTTCCCATTCTTCCCTCCAGGCTTTCAAAACAGCTGTTCACCACCACCTCTTATCTTCCCCCATCCAAATCCTCGATCTTTTCTACCCCCGATAATCCACCCAAGCCCACTTCCTTCATTTCTCCTGCTTTCCTTCCTGAAAGTCCCTGAAATGTCCATCTTCTCTTCGCCATGTTCCCCGTCCCATCCCCATCCCTCTCCCTTCCACAGTTCACCTAATGTGTCTGTTCCCCACTGTTTTGTCCCTTCCACTCCCGCCCCTCTTGTCTCATGCCTCCTTGCTGTGAGTTGTGTGTTAGCTCTCATACGAGCCTCGACCAAGGTATACAAAAAAAACAAAAAAAAAACAAAGTCCGAACAAGTACGGGTCCCTTTCAGACCGAACTCACCAATAGATAGACCCACGTGGAATAGGGTGAATAGCCAAATTTTCTATATACTGAAGTATCCACGTGGGGAATCTCCCGAGGAAATTCACCCTCGACGACACCCGTACGAAACGAGCTGCTTAGCGTGCTCGTTCCGTGTGCGAGCCGAGCGATTTAATCGCCGGGAACCGTCGGTCCAGATGTCCCCTTTAAGCCATAACCGCTTTTACTATTTCTCAACACACAGCATGTCAAACCAATATAAGAAACACAAAACGAGCTGATGCATTCAACACGAGGGGATGTTTATTCACAATAATGGGGGGAGGGGGGAGGGGGGGTTAGGGAAGCACGTAAGAGCAGAGCAACACTGAATATAAGAAATGAAAATACAAATATATATATATAGCAAAAGCACTTGTATTGTTCTCTACTTGAAAATGGGGCCACGCACACTCACACGTACATGCACACGCACACAAGAATACCCCAAAAATGACCGGACCAGTTGGTCTTTATTGAGACCTAACTCGGACCTGCCCGTCTCGTGCGGTCTTCAAGGACCAGGTCCTCGGGGCCGAACTGAACCCCTTGCACAATCCAGACGATCCAGGCGAACAAAGTCGGCAGGGCGAAGGCCGGCGGGAGAAGACTCTCCACGGCACCGACCACTCTGTGCGCAGACGTCCTTTTAACTCAATCGCCCTCCGCGCAGATGTTCACACTTCCCGCCAGCACCAGAACCAGAACCCATGCGCGCACTCCTTGCCAGGACCAGAACGACGACGAACGCGCAGACCGCGCCAGACCCAAAACCAACCCGCGACCAAGAACCAACGCCACTCACAAACGTGCAGACCGCGCCTATAATTATACCCCCCGCTTCGGAAGTGGGGGGGGGCGTCTTCTCGCGACCCTCCCTCTCTCACTGGCTGGTTTTGGCATGCAACGTCGCTCTTTGTCTCTCTCACTGGCAAGTTTTGGCGCAAAAATCCTCACCGTCCCCTCACTGGCCAAAACGGGCGGCAAACCCCTCGATTATCCAGGGGGCGTGGTGACGTCACGCGGCCGCCGTCCTCTTGTCGCGGGCCCGGATTGGCTGAGTGGCGGTCACCCCACCCGCTGCACGCCGATTGGTCGAGGGCCGCTTCGCGGCTCCTCCCCGAACTCCGCCTTCCTTCCAAAGGGCCGCACCTCACACAGTCGGTGAAGTTGATTGGCCACTTGTTTCTGCAGGGGCTCCGCCCACCCCCGACGTCGGCCAGAGCACGGTGAATGAAGCGAAGTGACGGTGAGGGAGATGCGGTGTCATCGGTGGAAATGTCGGTGGTGTAAAAATAAACGAAAAGAAAACCTAATTATTAAAATAACTCCACAGCACAGGAACATTTAATTACCCATTAGACTAGGGTCAGGACCCTAACTGGCAACATGTACTTACCGATATAACTGATCTCAAGGACCTATATGTTGTGTGCTCATGGCTTCCAGATTCGCAACAATACAACGTGTGTTTTCTGACATTCACAAACCTTTTTACGTATTCCATTTCCTCACATTTTACACATTGCTGTTTTTTTCACCATCTTCCTGGCAGTCTCATTCCTGCACCTTCGCTGTCTCTCTGTCTCACGCTGTCTGTCTGTCTCGCGATTTTGGTGAAGATCTGGATCCGGATTTGACTTCTAGAATTTTAAAAGTGATTCTTCACCATTGAGAGATCGGGCTGAACCAATATGTAACACGATATCTCAAAAAGCTGTGGACGGATTTGGATGAAACTTGGTGGACATGTTGGGTGTGTGACGAGGAAGAATTGATTCAATTTTCGTGAACATCTGGATGCAGATACAGATCTGATAATTTTTTTTTCGTGATTCTTCACCATTGAGTCGGGGTTCAAACCCATGCGAGATGACATAGAAGCATGGGCCATCCTTCCAGCTCTTCTCAATGTCAAGCTCATGGTTTGTTGTTTCCGAATTCTTTCAGTGATTGGAATGAACCAGCGAATGTGTCTCAGTGTCTTTCGCAAACAATGCTCGTTTTAGCTCAAATAATAGTCCCTCATCCAAATGCAAGAGAGCTGTTTTCCCCTTTCCCTGCAGCTCCTTGCAGCTTTCTAATGAGGTCGTTTAAATATGAGTTGATTTCTACCATTAAGTGACATCTGTTGCCATTGAGGATCTGTAACCTCTGCATATTCACAGCCCTTTTCCCACGTAAACTCCTTCCAGACAGGCTGCAAATTGCACAAGCGCTCTTCCCCCAGAAAGCCACTGTACCTTATTGTGCAGAAGATTGGAATATTGATAGCCAACTCTTCAAGAAAGACCCCAACTAATGTGAAAGATACCAACATAACAAATAATGCCAGCAGATGGGACAACCAGCTTAATGTCTATCCGAGGGTTGGCACATCTTGTGATTCAACACACTCCTTGTAAAGCACCAATCTGCCATCTTGTAGTCTTGTCAGGAATCAAACCCAGACGAGATGCACGCACACATGGAGGTGGATACTTTGAGACCAGATAGGTCTCTGTTCCACCTCCTGAAACCCACCCACATGTGTGGATAGTGGCATACACACACACACACACACACACACACACACACACACACACACACACACACACACACACACACACACACACACACACACACACACACACACACACACACACACACACACACACACACACACACACACACACACACACACACCCTTCTTGTATACATAATGAGATATTGAGAATAAAAATAATAAAATGACCGTTTTTACAGCCATTTTTCCCTGCTGTGCAGGGGTTTGGCTTTTTGTGAGGCAATGTTTTATGGCCGGATGCCCTTCCTGACACCAACCCTGGTCGCCTCTTACGACACACAGGGATATGGTACACCTATTCCAACCGGGGCATACACCGGGACCAGTACACTGGCACTCATTTCGCCGACCTCGGAAGGATGACAGGCTGAGTCAACCCCCTGGTGTTAATTCAGCAGCCAACGGGGCTTGAACTCAGGACACTGGGATCCCAAGCCGCCACCCTAACCACTAAGCCAACACCAGGCTATAATTAGATATTGAGAAATAAGACAAATTTCCTGTTTTTTGACTACTGTGAGAATATATCCCAAATGCCTCTTGATTGCCCCTCGTAACTGTCAGGCCTCCATATTGTTGCTTGTAGGCAGTCTATGATACAACAACCAATCCTCCCCCCTCCCCCCCCCCCATCTGCACGATTACTACAACAAAATACAGTGCAAAAATTCAACACTTAACTCCTTTTTTAATGAATGTAAACATAATGATGTAGTCCATGGAGTTTCACTTTATTTCCTCGTACTCCAAGATGGCAGATCACAAATGTGGTGATATCACAGGCACATCCTCAATTGAAGGAGGAGTTATGAAACGTTCTCAAAACATCATCTTATTACCCTCGGCGAAGGAGAGGGTATTGCATTTGGGTCCATTTGTTTGTCTGCATGGAACTTTTGTATTTTTCAACACAACCACTTGTCGGATTGAGATAATTTTCACCATTTGTGTGACTACTCATGTAGAATGTTTTAATGATAATTATGATGTGATAGGTCACATGGTGTGGCAGCCATGTTGGAAAAACGGAAAAGCTTTCGTCTTCTGTGTATCTGAAACTGCACCAAGGAAAAAATTGAAACTTGGCACACAGCTAGTACTCCTCATGGGGAATAAGTGTTTTTTTTAATGACATCGTAGGTGCCTTCATTATGATGTCAAAATTGCATATGTAGAACGCTACATGCGATCAGTATGAAAATTTTGGAGGGTCATCTCGGGTTTAAATGGTCACCAAAATGTTCTTTGATAACTGCATCGGCCACGTGATTTGGCAGCCATATTGTCTTTTTTATTTGTTTTTTTAAACCTTCGAAAATCTTCTCTGAAATGGCTGAACCGATCGAGGTAATCTTTATATATATATATATATGATATATAATCGCCTATCCATGGGGAACACAAGGTTTACATGTGACATCATAGGTCACATGGTTTGGCAGCCATATTGGATTTACCCAAAAACATTAAAATCTTCTCCAGAATGACTGGACATTCTCCTCATTCTACAAAATGACTCCAGAATGAGAATGACACTCCAGAATGATTTATATACATATACATATATATATATATATATATATATATATATATATATATATATATATATATATTTATATATATATATATATTTATATTTATATATATATATATATATATATATATATATTTATATATTTATATTTATATATATATATATATATATATTTATATATATTTATATATATATATATATTTATATTTATATATATTTATATATATATATATATATATATATATATATATTTATATATATATATATATATATATATATATATATATTTATATATATATATATTTATATATATATATATTTATATATATATATATTTATATATATATTTATATTTATATTTATATATATATTTATTTATATATATATATATATATATATATATATATTTATATATATATATATATATATATATATATATATATATATATATATATATATATATATATATATACACACTCGCAGGGATACCCGTGCTCCGCACAGGAATCTTGTGGATGACGGCGGGTCTGAAGGAGTATATGTCACAGTTGTAAAATTGTAGAGGCTGCCACCATGATTACTTTTTTTCATCACCACTATAATATTATATTTTCCCCGCCATGTTTTATATGCAGAAGACTCGAGTTCAAAAATGTTAAGATTTATTGCCGCATCAGATAAAAAACCATAATGCCTCAACAATGTGAGGCTGGTTTCATGTCATCATTTACGACTTAATTAATTCTCATTCTCTAGCAAATTCCGTTGGTCCCATGTCAATCGGCTGAACTTGAAAAAATAACGTTACGCAATCAGGTGATGACGTCATAATTTGGAAACTGGGAAGTTGGAAGTTCAATTCTTTTACATCGGGACACTCCCGGGTACATGTTCTGTCAGCATGTGAAGTTTGGTGAGGATCAGTCCAGTACTTTTTGCGTGCATAGGTCACAGATAAACACACACACAGACACAGATACACACTTTGAACTATGTATATGTATATATATATATATATATATATATATATATATATATATATATATATATATATATATATATATATATATATATATATATATATATATATATATATATATATAGACATGTACATAGCCTGATGTTGGCGTAGTGGTTAGGGTAGCGGCTTGGGATCCAAAAGGTCCTGAGTTCAAACCCCGTTGGCCGCTTGCATTAATACACACCTGGAGGTTGACTCAGCCTGTCATCCTTCCGAGGTCGGCGAAGTGAGTACAGTGTACTGGGCCCGGTGTATGCCCCGGTTAGAATAGGTGTATCATATCCCTGTGTCGTAAGAGGCGACCAGGGTTGCGTCAGGAAGGGCATCCGGCGTAAAAACTAAGCCAAATCACTATGCGGATCATCCGGATGCTCCGCTGTGGCAACCCCTAACGGGAGCAACTGAAAGAAGAAGATGATGTATACATGTACACATATTCATATATATATATATATATATATATATATATATATATATATATATATATATATATATATATATATATATATATTCTACGAATGCTGCAGCCATGTGCACTCAACATTCAGCTCCCCGTAGCTCAGTTATTTCGTTAAGTAAATGTGGATAGATAGCCCCCTTTCCCCTATGTCGAATGGGAATTGAGTGTACGTGCGCTATGAAGTTATTTTCTAGATAGGATTTTTACCCCAACAACAACCGTCTGCTCGCGGCATTGTCCGCACTCTTCGCGCGCTCGCCGGCATGCGTGCGTGGGCGGAATTCCATGCCCCAGGCGGTGTGGATTTCGCACCAAATATGCTCACGAAGCGTTTCGCTCTGGCTTGACCCAAATATGGGCACAGAGCGGTTCGTTCTGGCTTTGTGCCAAATAAGGGTATGCGTCATTTTCCTTCCGCCCAATGGGTGACGTGTGGACCAAAGCCGTGGCGGTCCATCTCAAGAAGGCGGAGCCGTGACACGCCGTCCACCCAATGGGAGCAGGCGACGGGGGAGCAGACCCGCCCTGAAAAACGATGGGAAAGGCTTTGATTGCGTCCCGTCTGCTCGAGCGCTCTGCTGTCTGGGTCTGCGGCTGACTGCATCCCGCGCATCCAAGGCGTCTCGTCTGGTGCATTACGACAAGCGGTCGACCATCTCAACACGGGAGATCACCTCGTCTCGCCTCATCTGGGTTCGGCTGCCCTGGTCCATTCTTTGGCGCCTGGTGCTCTGGGAAGGTGCAGTCGTCCAGCCGCGTGAACGCAGCAAGGTAGCCAGCCACGTTCTCTTCCCTCAGCTCGTCTTCCCTCCCAAGCTGAAGGGGCAATAAAGACCTCGAGGTCCATCTCTTTCTGGGGTATTTGTGTGTGCGTGTGCGTGTCCGTGGGCCCTCTCTCTAAGTAGAATTGTTTAAGGAATTGCTTGTACATTTGATACCCTTCTTTATTCGGATAACTCTGCCCTTACGTGCTCCACTCGTCCCCCGATTATTTTAAATAAATTCCCCATTGTTGAATGTCCCAGCTCATTCCCTGTCATTTCTTTCATTGGCTTAGCACGGTGTGTGTTGAGAAATAGCGAGGCAGTCAATTGTTCATTTGAACCGACAGACCTCGTAACCATTCACTCAGGTTACACACGGTTTGGGCACGGTAACGGCTCGTCCCGCTCGAGCCCTGTCGAGGGTGTGAATTCCCCAGTTGCTTTGCCGCGTGGGTACTTAGGTATATTGAAGTTTGGCAATTAACCCTAGCCCACGCGGTCGAATTATTGGCGATTCATGGGCCCATGCCTTTCGGACTCATCCGAGGGTCATGACACAAATTCCGGTGTGTTTGGTGGAGCCGACTCTTCTGCTCCCCCTTGCGGTCGTGCTCGCCACCGATACCCGGCCCCACAACAATACCTCTATATGCACACACACATATATATATATATATATATATATATATATATATATATATATATATATATATATATATATATATATATATATATATATATATATATATATATATATATATATATATATACCTCTACATACATACATATATACCTGGACAAAGAGCAGAGTGGTGTATCGTTCAGGTAGAATTAAAACCCTTTTCGTATAAGCACAGTTTCCCTCGATAAAGGTTTTAAAAAGTTTTTATTTCACAATACCAAATGTTGCTTTGCTCCCCCCCCCCCTCCCCTTTACAGTGATGAGACTGCTCACCTCCCCCCCTCTCTCTCTCCATTCTGCTTGCAGCCTCCATTATCCTTGGGCCAAAAAACACAGGATGGCACACCGGGTGGCTCAGCTATGCCTTGGCTCATTCCTGCTCTTTGATCGTCACCTTGGTTTGAGGCCCGGTTGATATTCGTCCACAATTACAACGGCCTAAAAATGTACTTTTAAAACGTTTTTGTTTTCTTTTTTTTCTTTCATTCATTTTCTTTATCCAAAGCGTTTCTTCTTCCAGCTGTTGCTGGCCCCTCCCCATTCCCCACCCCTTCCCACCCGGACCAACATTCACTTGACCACCAACACGCACTTTGCAACGAGCTGCAGGCAGCACTCGCCTGTTTATTATTATTTTTTAATGAAATAATTTTAAGGCCGTTATTTGTCTTGCTGGGGTTCCATGTATTTTGTTTGCTTGAGATGTTTGAGCATTTGACTCTTTTGCACTGATTTTTCTCTATTTTATTTCGATGGGTCTTGTATCATGGCTTGTTTAAATATTAATTCTACTAAACTTTGTGATGTGATGTTGTAGTTGGCATTTGCCTTGTCCGAGAACCTAAATCGTCGTTTGGGGGGTTGGGGGGGAGAGTTTATTCATGGTTTTGTCACATGATTTCTCATGGTTGCTGTCTGCATCCTTCTCAGCCTTTACATTCCACACTTGATCTATGATTTTTGGATTGAGGCATAGCCGAGTTACGATTGTAGTGTTTGCATGGCCTCGGTGCTTCAATGCGACATCCATGGAGTAGTTGGGAGCGGCTGCGTTTAGCGTACTGCTGCAATGAACAAAACCAGCAGAATTGGTGGAAAATGACAGCCTAATTCTTTTTCTATCGCCGTCATATCCTGCAATTGCAGGTCATCTTCGTCTGTCTTGCTTTCTCCGCAGCATTGTTCCAAAGTGGAGTTTTTAATTATGTATACAAGATGTTTACTTTCTCTTTTAATACAGGCAGTCAAAACCTGGACTCATTTATCACCAAAGCATTGCCTTTTTAATTTGTTCTTCCACGTGCTTTGTTTTGTATCGAGATGGCTGTTTCACAGGCTTGGCCATGGACCGAGCAAATACCCACACTGGGAGAGCGAACAGGATAGGAATAAGTTTGCGCTTCCGCCACCCTGCATTTCCATTTCCTCTGGCCCGACCGAAGTTCTCCACAAGTCAAATCGCTCGGGTCTTTCTTGAGCCTCGGCTGAGAACGTCATCACGTTCACCAACATTTCTCTGGAATGCTCAAAGCAGGATGCACAGGATCTGCACGCGGCCTCACTTAAATCTTATTTGCCTCTGGATGTTTTATGAACTCTCGTTTTTATTTTTGTTTTATTTTTTTAGTGTCATTCAGGTGTTGTCAGCATGCAGTAACGAGCAGGTGGGGTGTTGTCTTTTTCTGATGGTTCGTGTGCGATTCCTCCAGCATTCTACCTGCGGGTTTTAACCGTGCCGTGATCCGAAGACGGTTTACCATTTATCGAAGTCCATTAGTTCCCAATTCCTTTGGACCCTTGTTTGTCCATGCACTGTTGTTTTTGTTTTTATTTTTTATTTTTGTCTGCTTGTCTGTTTGCCTGTCTTTTGAGAAATAAAACGTGTCGTTGATATGTTCTATGACTAGAGTTTACTTGGTTTTGCTTTTGTTTTATCTTTTTTTTTAAATTAAAGGTAGTTGCCCTTTTTAATTATTGCCATTAATGTATTTGTTGGGGTAACTCTAATCCCAACCCCCAATAAACCAAAAAGGGGATACTCGTTCTGGCCTTTTGACTTTGTAAAGCTTCATACAAGACATGTGAACAGAAGACGAACAGTTTAACTTTGGTTCTGCATTAATGTGCAAAGGATGTGCGGTTTTGGTGGTGGCATACATTTCCGAGACTTGCGAAACATTTTGACTTGTCGCCAATGTACATATGTCTTCCTGTCCTGGTACATCTGGGAAAGGATGGATGCTTGTGTGGTTGTGGGAAATCGTGTTGATCCTGCAACCGTAAAGAACTGGTGTTCAGAGCTGTTATGATGCGTGTCAATGCTATGAACAGATGTGAAGCTTTACTCCCTGGTACCGTCTAAAGACAGAAATTTCACTTTAAACTTGACTCCTGCAAAGCTGATTATTTTGAATTGGTAAAACATCTCTGTTGAAATTGAGTTCTGCTTCATTTGCTTATCCATTATAAAAGAGGTGACGCTTTTTGCATGCTGATTGCTGACTCGTTCCTTCAATTGAATTGAAACTCGATCCTCTTCTTGGATTATTGATGAACATGAGAAGGTGAGTCTGGTAGAGTCATGAGTGTTTGTGAGGTTGAAAGGTGACATGTTTTTAGTAATATCGACGGAGTTTGTGACTAATTTTTGATTTGTGAGGTGCAGTTTAATTGTCCATCTCGATGCTCGAGCAGCTGGTTGTGGAGGGGTTACCCTCCAAAGATTTGCAGCAACGCTGGCTCAACCTCCGGTATGGCCAGGTAAGGAGCATCGCCTTTACGGAGGTATGAAACAGCTTAGTTTTTTTTCTTGTTATTGACTTTGAAAGTGGCGCATCCTTCCAAACCTTTAACCTTGCCATGGTCATGTGAATGCCTTGGAATCCTTTGAGGCAGGAAAGCATTGAGGTTTCTGTCAAAATAAATGCCATTAAATATTCACTCCACTTTCATTTTTTTTTTCTTCCAAGGTAAGCACATTCATTGCCAACTTTTCTTTCTGGTCTTCGTCCTTGCACTTTCTCTTGTTTGTAAACTTTGGAGATCACCAGGACAGGTCGTTTTGTGAACATGACTGCTTCGAGCTCTGTGGTTCAGGGTTCAATTCACCCTGAATATTAATTGAAGTAATTTATGATGTAGATGGTGGTGGGTTAATATTGTTTTTTGATGGCCACAATTACCTACGTTCTTATCGGATTGGCCGTGCTTGGAAGCTTGGCTCAAGACTTTTACAAACCAACTGGCCAGGCCTCATTTGATTATGGTTGGAGCAGGAATTTGGAATTTGTTCAGGCTGTTGGCGATAGCTCACCTACTCTGCGAAAGACAGATGTTTACCGTCCACTAATTTATGTCAGCAGACGGGATCCCCAATATAACGTCCATCCGAGGGACGGCACACACATTGATGATGAATCTTGCCTGTGAAACACTGGGATGACAGTTTGTAGCTGGGTCGGGATTTGAACCAAGGCGAAACAGCTTAGAGGCGTGTGTGTTACAAATGGGGTTATTCGTCGAATAAGGGGTCACAATTGGGCCGTAAGGGTATCGGGGCAATATCTCACACTGCACTTGAAGCCATGGCTTGGAGAAATTAAAAAAAGAAGAGGCCTCAAGTTGGAAAATCAATCTCCAAGATCTTATGTCTCGAAACATCAGACAGGCAATGGGATAAATCATTCATGTGTAAATATTCATTTGAGTACCTTCCCCAGAGGCTTAGAAGAGGCAAGTTGAGATAACTGGGATCCATTAGTATGTTGGGAACGCAAACAGCCTAGAATACCTCAAAGATGTCAAATTCTACCAAATTTCTTTCAATTTTTGTGTTGAGCAACAGTAGTGACTGTTTTAAAAGGTAATATACATTGGAAAGTGTAATGTAATCAATGGACAGGGACGAAGGCTCTGAAGTGGGAACAACAGGTTAAATTCGGGCATGGGCACAACACAGCACAACATCAGAACATGGGTGGGTTACCTGACTGCTTAACCACGTCCCGGTGCACTCATGTGTGCCTGTATTATCATAAACTACTGATAAATCTCAGAAAGAATTGACAGAATAGTTTGTGAGGAAAATATTTTTTTACATCCGGCAGGTGTGCCCAACTAAATGCCATACTGAGCTATTTATATTCACCTTAACACGAGGTTCATCCAAAGTGGAAATCCTCATTGGGGAGGGGGGCCAGTTAAATGGATTAAACCTCTGTTGGGTGATCCTTTGTCCCCCCCCCCCCACCCAGGCAAGCTTGTTTGAGAATGGATATGTAACGACTGAATGTATCACTGTCAGACACAGACAGACGCGCCAAATTGTGTATTTTAGTATGATTGCAACTTTTTATTTCAACGTTGACCTGTATGAAAATCAATGGCAGCGCAGCAAATGTCTAAGAAATTGGCTTTGGAGGTGTTGTATAGCAAAGTCAGCCCACACGTTGGTTCTTCAACTCAACCGTTTTTAATGGCGTCTCCTGCTGCCATTACTCCACAGCTCTCTGGCATCACTCTCGGTTCCACCTCGTCACTTCTGGTTCATCATGCATTCATTAATAGTTGTGTAACTCCCAATACCACAGGAGGTTGGAAACGTCTGACGAACAGATGTGGGGTGTGTGCGTATGCACGCGAGACATTTTCGCTCATTGCCTTGCTGATTGATTTAATAAAATTAAATTAAAAAAACCACATGATGCACTTCACAAACATTCTGCTCTTCGCCCGATCATTTGCCCGAGGACATCTTCCACCTGCTTGGAAGTCAGCGAGCACTACCTTCAACCAACCTTACTGCTTACATATGGAGCGAGCAAAATCACTCTTGCCTGGTGTTTTGGTTTGATGAAACTCCGCTTAAAAATTATAAAATTTAAACAATTCCAAATTATTCTCACTCAGATTTCATGATCGCATGCTCTGCATGGCGGACGATTTTAACACGCACGTGGGAGCAGTGAAGCAGGGCACGGAGGAAATGTGTGGGTAAATTGGGTTGGGGAATGAGGAATAGAGAGTCAATAGCTGGTGGAACTGGTGGAGCTGGTGGCGAGGAATGGGACACAGCCATAGCTGGTTCATTCTTTCAAAAGTGGGAAAGCCACAAGATTACACATAGGAGTGGGCAACAGAACTGGATTTGGTGGTGGTAAGGAAGTGACAGTTGTGGAGGGTTGTAAAGCAGTGGTGGGAGAGCATGTTACCACCCAGCACAAGGTTGTGGTGTTTGTGCTGCGGATGAACAGGAGGGAGGTCAAGAGCAGGAGTCTGAAGATTATTATATGGGGGAAGTGTAAGGGAAACGTCGTCATCGAGTGCAAGGAGAGGTTGAGGGCTCGGTATGAGCAAGTTGAAGAACCGGAAGGTTTGGAGGAGTGAAAGAAGTACAGAGAGGCGTTTCGGGGAATTGCAGAAGTTTTGTGAGGAAGTACATCAGGAAAGGGTGCATCGTTGAGGGAAAGAAACCAGGTATGGTGGTCAGAAGAGGTGGTGAAAGCAGTGAGTGAAAAGGAGGCTTGGAAGAGGATAGAGAAAATCAAGGATAGGGGGAGGCAGCCGGATATGGGGTTGCTTCACCTGTGTCGGCAGAAGAAGAAAACAGCAATAAGGAGAGCTGTGGATCAAATGAAGAATGATATGGAAGAGGATTGTGGGAGGGAAGGAGGTAGGGAAGGAGGGGAGACGTTGGATGGAAGGGGGGGGGAGACGATAGATCGAAGTAGGGAAGGAGGGGGAGATGGATGGAAGTAGGGAAGGAGGGGAGAGGATGCATCAATGGAGGGAGGGGAGAGGATGAAGGGAGGGGAGAGGATGGAGGGAGGGGGAGAGGATGGATGAAGGAGGAGAGGATGGATGGAGGGAGGGGAGAGGATGGAGGGAAGGGAGGGGAGAGGATGAAAGGAGGGGGAGAGGATGGAGGGAGGGAAGGGAGGGGAGAGGATGGAGGGAGGGGAGAGGATGGAGGGAGGGGAGAGGATGGAGGGAGGGGGAGAGGATGGATGGAGGGAGACAGGGAGGGGGAGAGGATGGATGGAGGGAGACAGGGAGGGAGAGGATGGATGGAGGGGAGACAGGGAGGGGGAGAGGATGGATGGAGGGAGGCAGGGAGGGGAGAGGATGGATGGAGGGAGGCAGGGAGGGGGAGAGGATGGAGGGAGGGAGGCAAGGAGGGGGAGAGGATGGATTGAGGGAGGCAAGGGAGGGGGAGAGGATGGAGGGAGGGAAGGGAGGGGGAGAGGATGGATGGAGAAAAGTGAGAGAGGGAGGGAGGGAGAAAGTGAGAGAGGGAGGGAGGGAGGAAAGTGAGAGAGGGAGGAAGTGAGAGAGGGAGGAGAATAGAGGGAGGGGGAGAGGATGGATGGTGGGGAGGATGGATGGATGGAGGGAGGGGGAGAGGATGGATGGAGGGGGAGAGGGAATAGAGGGAAGGGAGGGAGAGGATGGATAGAGGGAACGGAGAATGGATGAAGAGGTAGGGAGGGGAGGAGAGGGGGAGAGGATGGAGGGAAGGGAGGGGAGAGGATGGAGGGGAAAGAGAGAGAAGGATGATGGAGGGAAGGGAGAGGGAGATGGATGGAGGGAAGGGAGGAGGATGGATGGAGGGAGGGATGGATGGAAAAGGGAGAGAGGATGGAATGGAGGGAAGGGAGGGGAGAAGGATGGATGGAGGAAGGGAGGAGAAGAGATGGATGGAGGAAAAGGGAGAGAGGATGGATGAAGGAGGGGGAGAGGATGGAGGGAAGGGAAGGGGGAGAGGATGGAGAGGAAGGAGGGAGGAAGGATGGAGGGAAGGGAGGGGGAGAGGATGGAGGAAGGGAGGGGAGAGGATTGATGGAAGGGAGGGGGAGGGATGGAGGGAAGGAGGGAGAGATGGAGGGAAGGGAGGGGAGGGATGGAGGGAAGGGAGGGGGAGAGATGGATGGAGGGAAGGAGGGGGAGAGGAGGGAAGGAGGGGGAGAGGATGGAGGGAAGGGAGGGGAGAGATGTATGGAGGGAAGGGAGGGGGAGAGGATGGATGGAGGGAAGGGAGGAGAGAGATGGATGGAGGAGAAGGGAGGGAAGAGAGGATGGATGGAGGGAAGGGAGGAGGGGAGGGATGGATGGAGGGAAGGGAGGGGGAGAGGATGGATGGAGAGGAAGGGAGGGGAGGAGGATGGAGGGAAGGGAGGGGGAGAGGATGGAGGGAAGGGAGGGGGAGAGGATGGAGGGAAGGGAGGGGAGAGGATGGAGGGAAGGGAGGGGAGAGAGGATGGATGGAGGGAGGAGAGGATGGATGGAGGGGAGAGGGATGGATGGAGGGGAGAGGATGGATGGAGGGGGAGAGGATGGATGGATGGAGGAAGGGAGGAGAGGATGGATGGAGGGAAGGAGGGGGAGAGGAGGGAAGGGAGGGAAGGAGGGGGAGAGATGGATGGATGGAGGGAGGGGGAGAGGATGGATGGAGGGAGGGGGAGAGGATGGATGGATGGAGGGAAGGGAGGGGGAGAGGATGGATGGATGGAGGGAAGGGAGGGGGAGAGGATGGAGGGAAGGGAGGGGGAGAGGATGGATGGATGGAGGGAAGGAGGGGAGAGGATGGATGGAGGGAAGGGAGGGGGGAGAGGATGGATGGAGAGGAAGGGAGGAGAGGATGGATGGAGGGAAGGGAGGGGGAGAGGATGGATGGAGGGAAGAAGAGAGAAAGAGAGATGATGGAGAGAGAAAGAGATAGATGGAGGGAGGAGAAAGGATAGATGGAGAGGAGATGAATGGAGAGAAAGAGGGGAGAGGATGAATGGAGGGAAGGAGGGGGGAGAGAGATGAATGGAGAGAGAGAAGGAGAGGAAAGAGATGATGAGGGAGGAGAGAGATGGATGGAGAGGGGGGGAAGAGAAGAGATAGATGGAGGAAGAAGAGATGAATGGAGAGAGAGATAGATGAAGGGAAGAGAGAGATGGATGAGGGAGCATGAGAGAGAGAAGAGATGATGGAGAGAAGAGATGATGAAGAGAGAAGATGATAGATGAATGGAAGAGAGGGATGGATGGAGAGGGGAGAAAGAGATGATGGAGGGAGGGGAGAAGAGATAGATGGATGGAGGGAAGGGAAGAGAGAAGAGATGATGAATGGAGGAAGGGAGGGGGAGAAGAGATGGAGGGAAGGGAGGGGGAGAAGAGATGGATGGAGAGGAAGGGAAGGGAGGGGGAGAGGATGGAGGGAAGGGAAGGAAGGGAGGGGGAGAGGATGGATGGAGGGAAGGGAGGGGGAGAGGATGGATGGAGGGAAGGGAGGGGGAGAGGGATGGATGGAGGGAAGGGAGGGGGGAGAGGGGTGGATGAAGGGAAGGGAGGGGAGAAGGTTGGATGGAGGGAAGGGAGGGGAGAGGTTGGATGGAGGGAAGGGAGGGGAGAGGTTGGATGGAGGGAAGGGAGGGAGAGGTTGGATGGTTGGAGGAAGGGAAGGGAGGGAGAGGTTGGATGGTTGGAGGAAGGGAAGGGAGGGGAGAGGTTGGATGGATGGAGGAAGGGAGGGGAGAGGTTGGATGGATGGAGGGAGGGAAGGGAGAGGAGAGGATGGAGGGAGGGGAGGAAGGGAATGGAGGGGAGGGAGAGGATGGTTGAAGGGAGGGAAGGGATGGGGAGAGAATCGATGGAGGGAGAGGGTGGAGGGAGAGGCTGGAGGGAGGGAAGGACAGGGGAGAGGATGGATTGAAGTAGGGAAGGAGGGGGAGAGGATGGATGGAGGGAAGGGAGGGGGAGAGGATGAAGGGAGGGGAGAGGATGGAGGGGGGAGGCTGGATGGAGAGAAGGACAGGGGAGAGGCTGGAGGGAGGGAAGGACAGGGGAGAGGATGGATGGAAGTAGGGAGGGGAGAGGATGGATGGAGGAAGGGAGAGGATGGAGGGAAAGGAGGGGGAGAGGATGAAGGGAGGGGAGAGGAGGGAGGGAAGGGAGGGTTAGAGGATGGATGGAGGAAGGGGGAGAGGATGGATGGAGGGGGAGGGATGGGAGGGGAGAGGAGGGAAGGGAGGGGTAGAGGATGAATGGAGGGAGGGGAGAGGATGAATGGATGTTGGGAGGGAAGGGAGGCGGAGCGGATGGATGGATGGAAGAGATTGGGAGAGGATGAATGCATAGAGGGAAGGGAGGGGAGAGGAGGGAGGGAAGGGAGAGGATGGATGGAGGGAAGGAGGTGGGGAGGGAAGGGAGTTGGAGAGGGAGGGAGAGAGGATGGTTGGAGGAATGGAGGGGGAGAGGTTGGAGGGAGGAAGGGAGGGGAGAGGATGGAGGGAGGGGGAGGAAGGGAATGGAGGGGGAGGAGAGGGAGAGGATGGTTGGATGGAGTGGAGGGAAGGGATGGGGAGAGGATGGATGGAGGGGAGAGGCTGGAGGGAGGGAAGGACAGGGGAGGAGGGAGGGAAGGACAGCGGAGAGGATGGATGGAAGTTGGGAAGGAGGAGGAGAGGAGGCAAGGAAGGAGGGAGGGAGGGGATGGGGAGAGGAGGGAAGGACAGCGGAGAGGAGGGGGGGAAGGACAGGGGAGAGGAGGGAGGGAAGGAGAGAAGGAGAAATGGAGGGAGGGAAGGGAGGGAATGGAGGGGGAGAGGAGGGAGGGAAGGACAGGGGAGAGGATGAAGGGAGGGGGATAGGATGGATGGAGGGAGGAAAGGGAGGGGGAGAGGATTGATGGAGGGAAGGGAGGGGGAGAGGATGGATGGAGGATGAAGGGAGGGGGAGAGGATGAATGGAGGGAGGGGAGAGGATGAATGGAGGGAGGGGAGAGGATGAAGGGAGGGGAGAGGAGAGGGAAGGGAGGGGGAGAGGATTAATGGAGGGAGGGGAGAGGATGAATGGATGGAGGGAGAGGAGAGGATGGTTGGATAGAGGGAGGAAAGGGATGGGGAGAGGATGGATGGAGGGGAGAGGATGGATGGAGGGAGGAAAGGGAGGGGGAGAGGATTGATGGAGGGAAGGGAGGGGCAGAGGATTGATGGAGGGAAGGGTGGGGTAGAGGATTGATGGAGGGAAGGGAGGGGGAGAGGATTGATGGAGGGAAGGGAGGGGGAGAGGATTGATGGAGGGAAGGGAGGGGGAGAGGATTGATGGAGGGAAGGGAGGGAAGGATTGATGGAGGGAAGGAAGGGGGAGAGGATTCATGGAGGGAACGGAGGGGGAGAGGATTTAAGGAGGGAAGGGAGGGGGAGAGGATTGATTGAGGGAAAGGACGGGGACAGGATGGCTGGAGGGAGGGAACGGAGGGGGAGAGGATGGATGGAGGGAACGGAGCGGGAGAGGATGGGTGAGGGATTGAGGGGGGGTGGAATTTGGTGGATGTGACGTCCAGTTTAACGGCACAAACATTGATGAATCACCCTGCCTGTAAAACACCAGCACGTGAAAGACGGAGCATGAGACAAAAATTCTGTGGTCTGATGAGACAAAAATTGAACTCTTTGGTCTGAATACAAAGCGCTACGTCTGGCAGAAACCGAGCACAGCTCATCACCCATCGAAAACCATCCCTACCATGAAGCATGGTGGTGGCGCATTATGCCATTGGGATGCTTTTCAGTGGCAGGGACTGAGACCTGTATGGATAGAAGGAACAATGAATGGAGCCAAATACAAGCAAATCCTTGAGGAGAACCTGCTTCAGAGTGCAAAAGACATTAGACTGTGGCAAAGGTTTTGTTCGAACAGGACAATGATTCCAAACATAAAGCCAAAGCAACACTGGAATTGCTTCAGAACAACAATGTGAAAGTCCTTGAGTGGTCCAGCCAAAGCCCAGATTTGAATCCCATTGAGAATCTGTGGAAAGACTTGAAGGTTGCTGTTCACTGATGCTCCCCATCCAACTTGACAGAGCTTGAGTAAATCTGCAAGGAAGAATGGGAGAAAATCCCCAAATGCAGATGTGTAAAGCTGATACAAACATACCCAAGAAGACATGAAGCTGTATTCATTGCCAAAGTCACTTCGACAAAGTATTGACTCGGGGTTGAATACTTATTGACGCAAGACATTTCAGGTTTCCATTTTTAATTAATTTGTAAAATTTCGAAAAACATGTTTCCACTTTGTCATTATGGGGTATTCTGTGTGGATTATGACAAAAAAATTTAATCCATTTTAAATTCAGACTGTCACACATCAAAATGCGCCGAAAGTCGAAGGGTGTGAATACTTTCTGAAGGCACTGTATATGGCATTGAGTTGCAAAAAATTGTATTTTGTGACGCAACCAATGCTGAGTTTCATGAACTACATCGAATTTGGAGTTGTTACTATGAGTTACTGGCCCTTTAAAAATGCAACATTTTGATTCAAACCCCATTCAATCTGTGCATGTGATTGCCGTGTTGTGAGTGATGTCTCAATTGCAAAAACAATATAAAACGTAAGGATTTGTCCACTCTTTTTTTTTTTCCCATGAACTAAAAATTCGTATTTTCGACATCCGATTCTTTCCCTTCATCACATTCTGCATTGGAAATGACTGGAATGAAGTCTCCTCAAAAAATGTATTTTTGTACATTTCAGGTTTTCACTGACGACACAAAATGGATTGGACAGCATGTGTGGTATGGCACAGGCCACCACAGAAGGACTGAGGTGTCCCTTAAGCGCACCAGGATTTGAAGATAAATATGAACCATACACATCCTTCCTGAACTGTCAGTGCTTTTACCAAATTGAAAAAAAGTTCCAGTAACACGATACTTTGAAGAATACATTACTGCTGAAGATCTCATCAGATACCAGGCTCAGTGGCAACACCTCCCCCCACCAGGTCCTCTCACACACCTGTGATATATATATATATATATATATATATATATATATATATATATATATATATATATATATATATATATATATATATATATGTGATTCAAAGGAAGAAAAAAGTGCTGGTGTATACGAGAAACGACGTAGAGATCACCAGCCTCTAGCAAGGAACATCTGTATTTTCTGTGGAAAGAAGGAAGGTCATCGTCATGAGTTTAGGACACTTGATGCAGATGACAATGTGATGCACATGGCCACTGACCTTCGAGATACTACATTGTTGTCAAGGATTGCAGGTGGTGATGCAAAATATCACCTGTCCTGCTGAACATAGAAATTGCCACCACTCATGAATGAGACAAAGTCGAGAGATCTTCCGAAGTTCATACTGAGGAAAAGAAGGTCCAGGCAAGAGCTGTTATAGAGCTCATCATTCATGTGGAAAACTCAGTTGAGGATGGAATCTTCGACTTCAGGTTTTATGAACTGCGTCAGCTTTATGAAGGACGTCTTCAGGACCTTGGTATCAAGAAGGAAATGAACAAGGTCTGCTTCAAGGAAGGGGTCCTTGAATACTTCCCTCAAGCCCAAGAGCTTGGGATGGAAAGAATGTGATTGAAAGAATGTGGTTCTTGTCTTTCAACAGTGAATTCAGTAAACGTTGAAGCAAGCCTTTAAATGTGATAAGGGAGATGTTGTAGTTATTGCAATGGCTGCCAAAATAGTACGTGACGATACTGTATCTTTAAGTCGGATAGATGGGTTCCACTTTGATGTTTCATTTCCTTTTCAATGTCAACAAAATTCCATGCGTACTACTCTGAAAATGCTTGTGTCTATGAAGCTGAATAGAGGAGAATGAAAGCACCAAGATTCAACAGACTCACAAAAATGCCTTGCCTTGCTGGTTTATCGTGTGTGCCAGGCAGTGTTCCACAAAACAGTTATCAGTTAGAGTTAACTCGGGCTTACAAGTTGTTAGGGAACAGTTCAGGAAATATTGTTTAGCAATTGAGAAGAACTCTGGTATTAACTCTTTCTGGAGCATTAATTCTGATTTTGAATTCTTGTATATAATTTGATGCCTCAATATCAAGTCAGTTGAAGTTTTTGATTTTTCAACTTTATGTACAAATTTGGATTTATTACGAGTGAGGGATTCACTCTTAAAAGTGATTGACAAGGTTTTTAACTCTTTTAATTAGTTTTTATGTGTCAGGTTTGATAGAGCATTCTTTTCTAAAAAGAAATTCCTTTGATAAGCAGAAGTTTTAGGATGCTGTTAATTTTATTTTATTTAATACTTTTGTGTCTTTTTGTGGGATAATGTTTCAACAAGTTCAGGGTGTATTCCTATGGATGGGATTTTCAGCCCCCCCCCCCCCACTCGTGGACATTTTTCTTATTTTCTGTTAATTTTCATTAATGCAGAAACTGATGAAGGAGAAAAAATTCGGATTTGCTAAAATATTATCTCGTGCATGTCGTTGGATAGATGATATTTGTTTGGTAAACTATAATTTTTTTTGATTGGCAGCTTCACAAGATTTATCCAAATAGCCTGATTGCAAACAGGAGTGGTAATGATTGTACAGTTGATGCATATCTGGATGTGTTGGTTACAGTTGGACAGAATGGTTTTAGGACAAGTGTACATCATAAAGTTGATGATTTCAGTTTCCCTGTGGACTTGTACACCTTTCCAGGTAGCAACCAATTAAAATTGGTTACAATGTCTTTTCATCTCGGCTACTTCGATTTGCAAGAATTTGTTCAGTAAAGGATGATTTTGTGGAACGTGCTAAGAATGTTTTTTTCCATCATGTTAAAGAGAGGATATTTGGCTGATTGTTTGATCAGGTCTTGTGAGAATGTCTTTAGACTCCATCGTCACCTTTTATTTAAGTTTGGTTGGTTTTCATGCAAACAAGTTCCAATTGCATTGCATTTGATGTAGTCATCATGAATTAATTATTTTAGTGAGGTAAATTCTTTAATTAATACTGCTGATTAAACATACTGTTATGGCTGTGGAAATTTGCAATACACCAGAAAGGTCCTCAGGTTAGATATATCGATAAGTTCATGTGTAGTTAGTCCACACCTGTTGTTTTGAGGGAAAATGTGTGATTCATCCGGGCTGTGACGCTTTGAGTTAGCCATTTTTCTGTTCTATCGTTATTTTGGATCAAACCTCCAACAGCACCACCTTCGCCACTTCCCGCACTCCGAACGCTGTTCTCCACGGACCACGCTACGACCCTTTCTGCGTTGGAAAGGGTCCGAGAACGCGGGCGTACGGCGTGTGGAGAAGAAAACCAACAACGCCTGTGGGGGTTTTCCCGCCTAATTTCCCCGCCTGATGCTTCCACCTGAATCCCCCCCCCCCACCACGCTTGGTGTGAAGGGGAGGGCTGGGGCAGCTCGCTCCCGATTGGTGGATGCACGGCGTGAGGCGGTCGGAGTGGGGGCATGCCCCCCCTTCGAGAGCTTTCTGGAAACGCCTCGAAGAGAGGTGGAGCCGAGAACGGGGCGGAGCAGAGGGCGGAGCCCCGCTCCATAAAGGGCGGACGTGCGTAGGGTGCTTCCTTCTTTTTCTTCTTCTTCTCCTTCCGTGTGGATCTCACTCCCTCTTCTCTCGTCCTGGTCCTGGCTCCGCGTTTCTTCTTCCTCGCTTCCTCTTCCTCTGCGCTCGTCTGCTCTGGCAGCTGTGGAGGCTGGGTCTCGGTTCGTTCTGGTCCTGTGCTCACGGTTTGGCGGGCGGCCTGTCCACGGAGGCATGGACGGGAGACGCGGCAGCGCCGGTGGTGTGGCGGACCTGCGCGTTTGGGCGAGGAGTGCCGGAGAGAGCTCACAGACCGCGAGAGGAGTCGGGGCCAGGCGCGACCACGCCGACGGTCGTGGGAGGAGGACTCTACGGCCCAAAGGGAAGTCACCATTTTCTTTTCGGGGTTTTGTATGGATCTTGTGGTGCCGTGTCTTGTAAAGTAGAAACTGCTTAAGTGACTACATTTATTAATTATATTCGGTCGTAGTGCTTTCACTTGCTTTTGTTTGCCTGCTTTTGTTCCTATTTGCCTGCTTACGTGTTGTATAATAAATGTCCTTGCTTGTTGAACTGTTTCCCGTTTCGTTGCGTCCTTTCCTTTGTTTGAAAGTTCCATCTTGCATCACGTAAGGGAATGGTAGTGGGTGTAGACACCCAATAACTAATCTGAACCGTCGAGGTCGACGATAACTCCGCTCGGTTATCCCTGCAGCACAGAATGAGCCGTTTAAGTGGTTCGTGTCCGGAGTCGACCTGGTACAACTCCTCGGTACGCTACCCGCGCGGGTACTTAGGTATATCGACATTCGGCGATTCACCCTATTTCGCGCGGGTAGAATGCGGACTGGGTTGTGGTGAGGTTAAACCCCCACCCGTGGCTAGCTCCTTGGCGGTAGTTCCAAGAGGGTCACGACTGAATTGTCCGTTCCGGTGGGCGACGCGTCGCGATTTGAGTTACGTGGCCGATCGCACTCCGGGCTGGCGAGATTCGTAACAATTCATATATTTATATATACATATATGTAGTATTAAATAATGGAGGTATTTTGATAAATAATAAAATAAATAAATATTAAAATAATTTATTGGTGGTTGTGAGGATATGCAGTGAAGTTTGTTAAAATCGGTCATTGATGACGGTTTGAGTCTGGTTAGATGGTGGTGCTGTGTAATGGATATGTCTACGAGGTAAAGTGTTTATCGCTTAATAGACGATCATATCAAGTGGTGTATGATCAAAGTTATTCATATGTGGTAATACTTTAAATAAAACTAATAATTAAATAAGTTTGAATAAGGATATTGCATTGCTGTGTTGACTGATTGACTTGGCTCAACTTTGAGGTTGTGGGTCCATTGATGAGGACCTCTGACTGGGGTTGTGGATCCGCCATTTGGAGAGGTTCTGGGCTGAAAGGATCGAAACCTCAATGAAAAATGGTGCCCAGTTGATTATCTGAGCAGTTGGGAAGTGTGTGTGCGTGCGTGCGTGCGTGCGTGTGCGCGTCTTCCTTCTTGGGACTACGGTGCAGCAATTGGTCTTTCTTTTGATTACCATCTTCCATACCATCCTCTTTTATTGGAAGAAAAATTTCCCACTGCTGCCAAGTCTCAACACTCCCTGGACCATGAACCACCACTGCCTCTGTATATTGGAGTTGGACTTAATGTTCATACACAGATAAGGTCAAGGAAGGTGATCTCACAGTTCTGAGTTGAGTCTCAGTGTCAGCTATGATCGAATCTTGCAGCTTGAGAATCACAAGGAAAACCTCTTTGCAGCGAACAATCAAGACCTCGTTGCATTCCTGTCTGACAAGATTTCAAGCAGTGAATTACCCCTGACAAGGAGCTTGTCATTACATCTGTTCGAAGAATTGTCATCAGAGGAACCAACCCTAGCACACCAGTATGTGATCGGGAAGAAGCAGACATGAGAATGGTCCTTCATTTGCAGGATGCCTTGAAGAATGGCCCTGCCACATGTTTGGTTCGCACAGTGGATACTGATGGACTTGTCATCTTGACTGGAAAGTTCCATCACCTGCACACCATTATGCCCAGCAGCAGACCTACGGATGGCTTTCAGCCCAGGGAAGAACTTCACATCAATTCCATCTATCAGGCTCTGGAAGAGGACAAATCCATGGCTTTACCCATTCTCCACAGTTTCACAGGCTGTGATACTGTCAGCTTTTTCTATAAATGGGAAAAAGTCAGCATGGGAGGCTTGGAAGTCATATTCTGAAGTCATGGAGGCATTTACCTTCATTTCATGACAGAGAATCCACACATTCAGTTGGATGTTGATGAAAAATACTTTCAGCTGTTGTAACGATATGCAGTCGGCCTGTATGACAAAATCAGCCACCTGGATACTGTCAGAGGCATGTAGGGAGAAATTCTGCCAGAAAAACAAAACAATGCAAAACATTCCTCCATCCCAAGATGTTTTCTTGGAGCACTCAAAGTGTGTTGCCTATCAGGTGACAATCTGGACCACCTGTGAATTGGCCCAACACCACACAACATCTCCAAAGGGACGGGGCTGGACACTGGACACTGGACAAGGACAGCTTGTCTTGGCTTCCTGTATGGACCACACGACCAATGGCCTCCAGAGCTTGTCATGAGTTGGTCAAATGTGGCTGCGGTGGCAGATGTGCATGCAAGACAACTCACTGGAGATGCACTGACCATCCTGTGCAGGTGCATTTGTGAAAAATATAGCTGAACGGTGACGTTTAAAACATTTTCATGCATTTTTTTTTGTATTTGCTGGTATGTTACATCTACGACTTGGCAGTCGCATCCTCCTCAAAGTTTGTTTTTCCTTGACGCTTTAATTGTTTCAAAGTTGAATATCTTGGCAACCGGTAAAGATATGGAGGCATATAATATATGAAAATGAAGGTTTTTGTAAGTTGCACAAACATAATTGATTTAATTGTTGATCAGATTAACTTCTAAATCACAAAAATCGAGTATCGGCGACTAAACCGGCTCCCCCCACCAGGTCCTCCTGGTGAGGAGGGTGTATGGATGTGGACATCCAGCGGGACAAAAAACAACCTCTCAAAGGGTGGAGGAGCTCCTTGTGAGCCAACGGCCACCCACATCGGGTGCCCAACTGTGTCTGAGGACATCGTCCTGCAGTTGGGTTACCTTTCCTAGGAGGTTGGTGGCAAGATTTGCACTGCGGCCACCATAAAAGTAGTTCATTCCGCAAACACTGAAGTGGCGTCTGTCGGGGTGGTGGGGGGGTGCTGAGGTGCTGTACACCAGATGGTGATCTCCTTGGGTTAACTTGAGGTGGTCCCTTTGGGTGGGTACCTGGAATGCCCTGTCCCTAAGAGATGGAGATGGGCCAGGCATCTGCCTGGGGGACAGCCAGACAGAGGTCCCAAGAGTGGACGGAAAGTGGACGCAGCGACGCGCTGTGGTGCATGCTCTGCATGTATGTATATGTATATGTATCTGTATATGTTTTTGTGTATGTATATGTATACTAGTACGTGCCTGTACGTGCGTGGCCGTACGTGCAAACCAAAAAAAAACAACAAAAATAAATAAACTAACAAACCGCGAGCCAGAAAAACAACCACACAAGCCGTTTCTTCGCTCTCGCGTGCCTGTACGTGCAACCCCACCCCCCCCCCAAAAACAAAAACTTTCAAACAACCACACAGGCCATTCCTTCGCTTTCGTAAACGACGACTGGATTGGGGCATTGTGTTTATCTATAAATGCGCATAAGAAATCGAGAAATTATTAGAATACATAGTCATCACTATCCGGAAGTAGTGCGTGCCCATACGGAATGTTCACATGCATTCAAGAATTATTGCTTGCATTGAAGTAACAACTGCTGTGATACTTACACACACAGAGTCAATTAAAATCAAGTTTACCTCCCTGTCTTTGCTTGCCATGACATTCGCTGCCATTGACCATTGCCACTCCTACGCCACGGTAACTAAGGCACCGATCGATCCCCATCGTAACCGGCATGGCACGTGACGTCATCGTCAGCCGGCCGCACACCGGCCTACGCAGCCACGCCTATGCAGCAACGTGTCCTTTCATTGGTTGGTAAATAAATGGCCATAACTTGGGAACCGCTTGTCCGATTAATATCAAACCTTGAAAAGGCACATCCACAGGGCCCCAGCAATATATCTGGCAAGTTTCAATTGGATCGGACCAGTGGTTGTCGAGAAACAGCGGTCACACACACACACACACACACACACACACACACACACACACACACACACACACACACACACACACACACACACACTGCTGGAATTATAGATAGATATGTATCACAAAAATAAAAGAATTGTGGCATTGTTGCCTTCATATACAATCCAAAAATTTGATAGTGTCACCTGATAGCCTCCAAGAGTTCAAATTTGATGGCTCTGAGCAAAAAGTTCAGTAGTTGGAGCTGGGAAGTGCCCCACAAAATGTGGTGCTTTAATCCAGTTGGCCCTTCATTTTGCTAAGCCACCTAACACTTCTCGATTGAGTCAAAACGGTGACTCTTGCTCAGAAATCGTGCTGTTCATCTGGTATTGGTGCAGCGCAGGCATGATGGGCCAAATGGCACACCTGCGTCTAATTTCCTTGTTATTCCTTGTTGGTGTATATAAAACCGACAACCGCAGGTGGACATAGAAGCCTTGGTCGAACCATGTGAGTATGTTTTGATTACGTATTGACTGAACGTGAGTTGAACTGAACTAATTACGTACTATTAATTGCATACCCTTAAAACCAGGGGTCGGAAACCTGTCTCGTGAACCATATCTGGCTCTTCTACGATCCCAAAGTGTCTTGCAGAGTCTCAAAGTTTATCTGTGCAAATGCATTTGTAAAGATCAAATAAACAGGCCAAACACTTAATTCAAAATATTACGATATTTGTTTATAAAACATTACAAATTACAACGTCACTGGGAGGAGCGGATACCTCCACCAGTCTGAACAGTTTACGTTTTGTCTCCCATCGATCGGCTGGATCTGGATTCGGACCTGAAGCGAAAATCGAATCATTTCGTCCTTGTCACACACCCAACCTGTCCACCAAGTTTCATCCGGATCCGTCCACAGCTTTTTTGAGATCCAATTTGTTCCCAGACAGGGGTGAAAATATAGGTAATAACCACGTGTTGTAATTTTGTACTGTATATTTAGTTTAGATCCACCTGCTGTTTGTTGTTTTTGTTTGTTGTTTTTTTTTGTTGTGTTTTTTTATTTTATTTTATTGTCCCAGAGCCGTATATATCTGGCCTGTCCTGCACGATCAGGTCCACAGCATGAAGACAGATATTGTTGCTTGTATTCCTAAAGTTGTAGTTTCATTGAGTTTGATTGGTCAAGGTATCCTTCAATCATTCCATCTGTGTGAGAAAGGAATTGGAAATTGTGCACAACTGGACTAATTTGACGAGAGGATACGAGACGATAACCTAATTCTCCAAACTTGGAATGAACTTCCACTTGCATCCAGCACAATGCAGAATGTCACGAATGCTCTGTGAACAGTTCATGTTCTATCTTCGCGTGTGAACAGGCATTCTCCCACTTCGATCACATTTAAAAACAACTTGTGCTAAAGATTAACATAAGAAACCATGAATACCTGCATGAAGCTTAACTTGACCGGCTATGAAGCGGACTTCAAAGAAATCAGTAAAACAATGTGGGATCAGAAGTCCCATTAGAAAACTTCTTTTCCTTCTCCTTCTCCTCCTTATTCTCCTTCTTCTCCTCCTCCTTCTCCTTCTTCTCCTCCTCCTCCTCCGTTGTGCTTTTCAGCACAATGACATTCCTCCATCATCTTCTGTTTTGAGCGATCCTCTCTGCACATACTCGGTGAAATTCCCCTTTCTGACCGGAGTTCATTTTCATCATTCTCCCCCATGTGTTTCTTGGCCTCCACCTCTTCCTTCCTCCATTGGTGTCCAAAACGGCTTCTTTAGTCGGATGTCCCTCTTGTTTTCTCATTATGTGCCCCACCCATTGCCATCTTCGTTGTTTAATAATAGTTTGACTCCTAATGTTATAAACATCTATGATGGCCTTCCATCAGTTTGCGTTCCATTTCCCTGCTCAATTTTCCATGTTTGTCGTCGCTGCATCATATAATAAACACTCATTTGACATTGCATGGAATTGAATCATTTCATCTTCGTTTTTAGATCCTCGTGGAGGATCTCTAAGTCTTACTCACGTTGTTGTTCTTCATCTTCTTCTTGTGGACTTTTTTGTTTCACAACCCAGAGTTTTCATCGAAACTTCCTGAAACTTGCCACGTATATGCAGAAAGCCCACGCACAGACAGTAACCATCTCCGATTTTGAAAATTTCTCCTTAAAAAAAAAGTTATGACGTCAAAATATCTCCGCTAATGGAAATCGCCGAAAAAAAATTATCTCCGGAACTAGGCAAGCTTTTTGAATTGTGTTTGCGGGAATCGAACATTAGCAGAGATGAATTACCTGTTTGCGGGCATTAGCAGAGATGAATTACCACACATATGATGCATCACTATGATGTCATATCAATTTTTATGACGTCATTCCTATTTTTTGGCATTTTTTGTTTCACAACCCAGAGTTTTCATCGGATCTTCGTGAAACTTGCCATGTATATGCAGAAAGCCCACGCGCAGGCAGTAACCATCTCCGATTTTGGAAATTCTTCCGAGAAAAAAAAGTTGACGTCATATCGCCGCTAATGGAAATCGCCTATACCATTATCTCTGAAACTAGGGAGGCTGTTTGAATTTTGTTTGCGGGAATAAAGCCGAGCATTAGCACAGATAATTTATCACAAACTTGATACATAACAATGACGTCATATTCGTTTTCATGACGTCATCATTAAGAGGACGAGGATCTTAGCTCATTTGAGCTTGTTTTTTCTTCTTGGGGGGGGGGGAGGGGGGGAAGTGAGGTTGGGGACAAATTCTCCATGTAAATGTGTATCGTGTTATGCCACCTCCAGGTGGTGGATGGTATTACAAGTCTCCACCATTTACAGAACAGTATTCCTGTCCCCACTTTTTCCAGTGCAGTGAGGTGTTTTGAATTGTAAGCAGTCGGTATGTTTTCACTTCATGCACATAAGCTGGGGTTAAATTTTTTTTATTTTTGGGAGCGAGCGATTGAGGCAGCTGTCAGTTGTCTCTACACTGTACTGTACTGAATTGGGAGATGCTTAGCAGGCAGACACGAAGCGGAGGAACAGTCGAGCCGGGCTGTGTTGCACGAGTGCGAGCCAGGGCGTACTGTGCCCGCGGCTCCCCTTTATTCCGTACGCGGTACACTCACGAGCCGGCCGACTCCAGTATTACTACGACGCCTCAGGTGGCGCGCACACCTCATATCCCTTGCCGACCCCACGGCCACCCCTCTCATCACCACGCCCACCATGCATCATCACCATGCCCTTCCCCATAGGCCCGCAGACTCCACCACACTCCTCCCCCCTAAAACTATGATTATTAAATGATTACCATACCATTATAAGAAGCATGCAGAACACGAAGGACTTCGTATAATAATCATGGAAATAAAATGAAAATAGCAAAGTATAATAGCACACCACATCATATAATGTGTCGATGCGAGCGAGTGGAGCAGCAAAGGTCAGGTCTGACCGCGTTACCGATATGAAGCAGCAAAATGAGAAGCACAGCAGCATTACGCAGCAAAAACGCCCCCAGGCGGCCCATGCTGACATGACCCTTGCCAAGGTCGTAACGACCTCTCGAGCCAACCTCCTCCGGCCCCATCAAACGCCTCCGGCCCACTCCCCCCAGGCAGACCCGACGTAGATAAACATCCCGAGGCCGGCAGCCCGCTATCTGGAAGTCGTGGCGCCAGCCTTAGACCTTGGCCGGGGGCACTGAACAGCGCCGCTGGCTGCATGCATTTAATGCGCCAAAACAACTCACGCACCACAATCAGTCGAGACGCCAACGCCCGTCCCAACGGCCTTGAGCGAACACAGCGAGTTGTGCTCGCAATCAGAGGTGGGGGTAACGCCGACCAGGGCACCAGTCTTGGTTCCGAGTCGATCTCCGAGACCCCCACGGCCGCTAGACGGGAGCAACTCCATTTAAACCACACTGCAATCATAGGCTCGTTATAAATCATTACGAATAATATTCGAAGCATCGCAAATTCATTTTTCCGTACAGCGCGCTTTTTTGATAAAATCCCAGCACATAACAAAGCAATTACCTGCGGTCCGGGACAGTGGATGGCCAACTCAACCTTTTCATTTGCCACCACCGCCCCTGAAGCCCCTACATCACATTGATCATAATCCAACTCCCATTTAATGATCTCCGCCACATCCACTTTTACACGAGAACTGCTGGCATTTATTTCAACAACGTTAAACTGCATCAATAGAGCAAGGAAAAACACATATGCCATGAACAACAACCCACAACCCGCATCACGAGTCCGCTCCTTGGTTGTCGACTCGATGTTGTGACTCGCGACTCCCTCCAACGCCACAGGCCCATCGTCACCTGTCGAAGCTGCCTGCACCACACCGACGCGCATTGCCTCACGAACCTGGCCACAGCGCGGGAACTCATCGCGAGCGAAGCGCGGGAACTCATCGCGAGAGCTGATACGGCTCTCGCCGCCCGCCAGAGCCTCGCCCTCGGTACTCGACGAAGGCCTCGAAGAGAGTACTGGCACATCTGGAGGTACGAACCGGAGACCCAGTCCGAGGTGCGCAAGCCAGTCTCGACCCAACAGGGGGGGGCCCCTCCCCTCGTACAACGAACACCGAGAGCCGGGCGCGTCGATCTCGGTAGCGCACTGAGACGTCGGCCCTCGCAAGCGGTGCAATCGCCTCACCGGTGTACGTGTATAACGACAAGGCCGTCTTGACCAGGCGAATACCGCGAAGACCACGAGCCGCCTGCTCATCCATGACCGACACTGCAGCCCCGGTATCCACGCAAAACACAGTGGGTTGGCCATTCACTTCGACGTCAACCGTGAAAGGCGTCGTCATCTCCGAACCAACGGAAAACAGACTCAACCGTGGTTGCATCTCCCGCTCTGGCTCGCCGGCATTGTCAGGCCCCGGTTGCAGGCCGATCTCCAGGTCACTGGGGTCCTCTCGCACCTCGTCATCCAAGACCCCAACGGAGGCCCCCGCCATCCGACACACACGCTTCAAATGTCTCACCTTGTGACAATGCAAACACACGGTGTTCTTATACGGGCACATTTGTCGCAGGTGCGAACCCCCACACCCCCAGCAGCCGCTTAAAGTCCCTTCGCTCCAGGCGCGACCGTGCTGCGGTGCCCCCTCGCTCCAGGCGCGACCGTGCTGCGGTGCCCCCTCGCTCCCGGTGCGACTGTGCTGCGGTGCCCCTTCGCTCCCGGTGCGATCGTGCTGCGGTGCCCCTCGTCCCGCACCGCCAGGCGCGCGTGCGACCTGCGGCACTTGAGCCACCGCTCGGACTCCGGGCTGCGTGACTCGCGGCACTTGTGCGATTACCGCATTGACTTCGGGATTAGCTGCCATACTCCAGCTGGAGCTACTCATTGCGTCCTGGCCAGCAATGGCACGGACATCCGTGAGCGTCTGTTCGACAGACGAAGCAGTCACGACCGCCGAGTCAAATGTGATGTCGGTTAATCGCAGGATAGCCGCTACCATCTTTGCGTCTCGCAGACCAGAAATAAAACGATCTCTGAGCCTTGTTGGACGCTCCTCTACCGTGAATTTGCAAGGCACAGCCGAATGCTTCACTCGTGCCACGAAGTCCGCAACGCGCTCCTCGCCACCCTTAGATGTAACGACTTTTCCGGCGCCAAGTGGGTCTTCATTTTCGTCACGATGTCCTGAAAGGATAGCACATCATCACTGGGTCTATTTGGAGCCACCAAATCACTCAGCAGGCGGTAGTGCTCCGTTGATAGCGAGGCGAGCAAGATCGCCTTGCGTTTCTCTTCATCCTCTACATCATTTGCCCGAAAGTAGCAACCCAACTGTTCAGAAAACAACTCGAACTCATCTCCCCCGAACACGGGTACATGTCCGTGTGCCGTGCCGCGACCTTCCGCCATGTTCCGTGAGACACTTGGCTCCGTAGCTTGGAACCGCCCTTACACACGCCGATCCGCCGATCCTCGTTCGCCAACTGTACTGTACTGAATTGGGAGATGCTTAGCAGGCAGACACGAAGCGGAGGAACAGTCGAGCCGGGCTGTGTTGCACGAGTGCGAGCCAGGGCGTACTGTGCCCGCGGCTCCCCTTTATTCCGTACGCGGTACACTCACGAGCCGGCCGACTCCAGTATTACTACGACGCCTCAGGTGGCGCGCACACCTCATATCCCTTGCCGACCCCACGGCCACCCCTCTCATCACCACGCCCACCATGCATCATCATCACCATGCCCTTCCCCATAGGCCCGCAGACTCCACCACATACACCACCCAAATATAGGTATGTGTCAGAAGAACGTGCTGCATGCTTGGAACAAGATCGCCCATTGGGTGGGTACTCTGTTTGCCTTCTATACTAGTGTGTGTGTGTGTGTGTGTGTGTGTGTGTGTGTGTGTGTGTGTGTGTGTGTGTGTGTGTGTGTGTGTGTGTGTGTGTGTGTGTGTGTGTGGTGTGTGTTTTTCGTGTTTGGTATCTACATATGTGGTTTTCAGAATGTGTAATGGAGTCCTCCCAGGGCAGGCTCAAAGTATCCACCTTCATTTTGGTAAGAGCTCACGATTCATGGACCAAGCTGTGAAGTTTTCTCTTCTCAAGAAGTTTTGCACTGAGGGCTCTCTTCAGGATCATCATTGAGCCCAGGACAGCTATCAAATGTAGTTC